>NC_064767.1:40747621-41347621 GCF_011397635.1 Epinephelus fuscoguttatus | reverse complement strand
CATTAACAGCTGGCAATACGTCACGTCATACTGCCACACTACCATGTAAATAAATTACAGTGGCATCTGCATACATTTGGATGTTGGTGTCATACAGATGGAAGATCATTTATATAGAATGTAAATAACAATGGGCCCAGAATAGATCCTTGTGGGACACCTGTGGACAAACGGAGGGCAGCTGATTGATGATTCTGTACTCTGACACACTGAGATCTATTTAATAGATATGATTCCCACCATTTAAGTGTATCTGAAGGAAAGTTAAAGGTAGATAATTTTGACATGAGAATTTTATGATTGACAGTGTCAAATGTCTTCGTGAGATCACGAAACACAGCTCTGATAACACCTTTATTCAACAGAGATTTGATTTTTTTTTTCTGTGAAAAAACAGTTGGCTGTCTCAGTTGAGTAATTGGCTCTGAAACCAAATTGCATGGGGTGCAGGGTATAGGAGCTACTATTCAGATGGCAGAAGATTTGCTCAGCTACCAACTTCTCTACAACCTTTGATACTGTAGGTAGGATGCTGGTAGGGCCGTAGTTACAAATGGAGAAGGGATCTCCATTTTTGAATACTGGTACAACAACAGCCACACTTGGAAACATTCCCTGAGATAATGAGAGGTTAATTAGTTTGGTAATAGGATTGGTTAGTGTTGTACTAAGCTCTTTGAGCATAACTGCATCCATACCAAATATATCCTTTGCTTTGGATGGTTTAAGAGATGTAATCAATAACCTCTGATTCAGTGACATTCCTTATGCTGAAAGCTGGCTCCATTGTATTTACTGGACAGTGGCAATTGCTCTAAGACTGCAAGGGAAGCTCAGCTTACCCTAAAATGTCAAAAAAATAAGTGGTCAAATATGTACTGTTGTGTTTACATTTCATTGACTAAATATGCGCTAGAACATGTTCAACTTTTGTTCAGAATCAGCTACTTACCACAGGTCACTGTTGCGACTTTCTTCTCATTCATTCCCGTAGCGTCACAGTGTCGAAGCTCAGCGTCCAAAGACTTCAGTGGGGAAGCATAGATTGGGTTGTTCCACTGCAGCGAAACTAGACAGTCATTGGATAAATGCTCGGTTTTGTCCCGCCCATCGGACACTCAGCGTCTCTGGGGGTCTATGGGGCAGTGGGCTGGCCTCGGCTGGCCTGGACACTGGGCTTCTGCATGATTATTGGATGATCTGTCTGAGGCTGAATCCCTTTTTGATTGACAGCGAAATGAGCGAATCAGCGATCTTGAAATATAAACCACCACCGGAGCATTTTTCAAGTTTCATTCCGTTGTTCTGAGTTGATCTGGAGACTTTTCCAATCCTCTTAGTGACTTTTTCTTTGTTAAAAACGACTAGTGACACATCTAGCATCTTTCTGGTGTTATTGGAGACTGTACTCGTGTTTGGAGGCTTTGACTTCTGTGGCTCTGCAGTTACTGTCCCCAGTGAGCAGCGGGTGCTGCTGTGAGCCCCTCCACCATCCCAAAGCACTCACAGGCGGTCACATTAGCCTTGCGCAGCAGCCCCAGCTAGCGAGCGAGCTAGCAAGCTGCACATAATAGCAGACAATTTGAATATTGTCGACCATATTTGGCGAAGCCATTTGATAGTCTTCCTTACGAGGAGAAACTTAGAGTTAAACAGCAGGGCAGATCAACACCTCAGAATGATTTGGTGCAAAGGGTGGGGAAAAGTAACAGGTCTTTTCAGCTATCCTGGTATGACAAAGTAAGCTGGCTGACTGGAAGTGCTGTGTCAAATAAAATGTACTGTTGGCCATGTCTCTTGATGAAACCATCTCAGGGATGTGTTGTCTGGTCAAAAGTGGGTTTTGAGGATCTATCTAACTTTGACAGGGCATACAAAAGGCATGAAAAGAGCAATGAACATGTGAGTGCATGTGCAAGGTTAAGTTGCCTGGGCAGAGTCAGGGTTGAGCATGCAATCAGTGAAGGTGCTTGCATTCAAGTGGCAAAACATAATGAAACAGTCAAACAAAACAGGGCCTTCCTAAACCACCTTATTGATGTGACTTCCTTGCTTGGCCGTCAGGAGCTATCATTTAGGGGGCATGATAAGAGTGGTGAATCATCCAACAAGGGGAATTACAGGGAGTTTACAGAAACATTAGCTAAATATGACTCGATCCTGGGCACACAATTCCAGCCATCAGCTGTTTTCTGGTATGTCCCATGCAATCCAAAATGACTTGATCTCTGCTCTTGCAGCCACTGTTTCTGATGAGATCAAAGATGAAATTCAGGCTGCTCCCTTTTGGGTTTGCCACATTTTTCTCAAAATCCACAAAGAGGACATCTTTTCTTGAGTCTGCAGGTTGCCCAGAAATGCTCCTACTTGATGGAATTTCACATCACAGATAGTGAGCACTGCGGCAAACAATTATGATGCCCTCCTGCAGACTTTTGAGAAGAGCATTGCAGATAAGACCATGGATGATGACACATTAGATTGTGCCAAAGGCTTTGTGATGAAACTGGAGGATTTTGAGTTTGTGTTCATGTTGTACACATATGAACAAATATTCTCTGAGACTGATGTGGTGTTTGATATTGTCCAGCAGAGGGCTATGGATGTTCTGTACTGCAAGAAAAGAATTGAGTCTCTTCTTGCTTTTGTCAAAGAGAAGAGGTCAGAGGGGGCTTTTCAAGCTGTTTATGCCAAAGCAGCAGATTTCACATCAGACCCACAAGCTGAGCCCATGAGAAAGCGCCGCCTGTCACAACTGCAGATCCCAAGGAGCGCTACAGAAATCTGTACATGGCCATCCTAGACAATCTCACAGAGCAGATTCCTTGGCGTTTTGCAAATTTGGAAAGCATGCGCTTCTTGGAATTAGTCAGTCCAGGAAAATTTGATGAGATGAGACAAGACAGACTGAGGACTGAACTTCAAGTCCTATATTCAAACCAGGACTTGCAGGGCAACAGGGGAAAGCTGTGTGATTTCTTGTTGTTTCTTAAAGACATGGAGTTGGATAATGCAATGCCTTAGCTGTACAAACTGTTGTCATTAGTGGCAATAATTGGAGCTACATCTGCAGGTGTAGAGAGGAGCTTCTCCTGTTTAAAGCGGCTCAAGTCCTACACCCACAACACAATGGGCCAAGGCCGTTTAAGCAGCCTAGCTCTGCTGGCCATTGAGAGGACACTGGTCAAGTCCCTGGAAAAGACGCCTAGTTGGTACGACAGGGTCACAGATCATTTTCTTGAAATGAAACGGAGGGTAGAATTTACGTATAAATAAACAGACACATTTTATGATGTAGGCCGAAGATGAGCTTCCCCTCCTTGAAAGACCAGCAGCCGCCACTGTTACTGGACAAACATTTAAGCTCTCAGGTGAAAAACATCATGCAATGCTAGCTACAGAGTCGATAAAGTAGTGGTTGAAAGCTTCTGCTACTTCAGCTGGATTGTTTGTAAGCATTCCATTTACTTTAAGTTCAAGCAGCTTCCCTTCTTTATTGTGATTTCCCATGAGTTTTTTTAACTGGTCCCAGATCATTTTAGAATTATCTCTTGTGTTTTCCATTATAGTCAAAAAGAAATCTGCCTTAGCTTTTCTTAATCTCTTAACCACCTTGTTTCTTAATATAGCAAAGTGTTGTCTGTCATGACTTAATTTAGTTTTAATTGCAGTTTTTAAGGCAAGATCCCATTCTTTCATTAGTTTTAAGATATCTGCATTTTCCCAAGGGGCAGTGTTTTGTTGTTTTTGTGCCTAACTTTGCAGTTAAAATCTTTAATAATACTCTCAAGTATTTTTTGATAACATTTGACTGTCTTCCTCATGGTCTATTCCCAACAGCAGATCATCCCATTCAATTTCTTGAACAGCTCTTTTAAAGTTCTCCTGTTTACTTTTCGGGATTCTATGGGATTCATAATCTCTGACTAGAGGCCTAAATCGCTTTTTGGTTAGTTTCCTTGCCACCAGAGTGAAATTATGGTCAGAAAGACCAGTTAACATATTAAAATTCTCTCAGGTCTGTTGGTACAAATTAAGTCAATCTGAGTCCTGGTGGAACTAGTAGGAACCTGTTGCAACTCATAATGTAATAACGGCTCATAATGTAATAACTTAAATGTAATAAAAGTTCTTAATGTAATAATCGGCTCATAATGTAATAAAATCATGAGCACATAACGTAATAAAGGCTTTGCGCATAATGTAATAATGTAATAACCTATTACATTATTAGCCTTACTGGCATCACTCATAATGTAATAACAGTTCATAATGTAATAATGGCTCATATTGTGAGTATAGTGACTGCTATCCATAAAAAGGCCGCTGAGAGGCTTAAGTGGGCTCGCATCTGTGACTCGTTCCTTCACTGAATCAGTCCACTTGACAGTTGTATAAGTTTTATTTTGCAAACGAAAGAAGACTTACAATACAGTGATCCGACGTGACGGTCAACAGAAAATATCAGAGCTCACTCAACCCCCATTGTCTCCCTTCTCGCCAGGGATTTAAATGCCCAGTTAAATAACTTAAATCACACCCATGTGTCAACCACCGGATGTGACATACCTGTGCATACATACAAATAAACAATAAACATAAGCAAAATATATATTTTGGCTCTTACAGTGAGGAAACTGCTGCATTATCATCATTTTTACATCTTAAAGGTGCAAATAAAGCAAACGGCATGGGTTTCAGCGCATAGTAAACTTAATTAGTGAAACCAAGAATTATGTAATTTTAATTGCATTCTTATATTTTAATATGTAAGATGTATAAAGTTGAGCCACTAGGTGGCACCCGTGTTAGGTATTTTGGGCCTTTGAGAATGCCATGCTCACTTCCACTGTCTGATTGTTGCAGGTAAGCAGTTGGTGGAAAGTTTAAATATTATGACGGATGAGGACTGCTGCATAAGTATTAGTAGGTTATACAGAGTGGCTGGACGCAATAGTGGCCTTGCGTCCAATATCAGGCAGCTCTTCAGCGAAAATGCCAGGTGGATTACAGCCTGGATCGTGACTAAACATATATCCTTTGGATGGTTCCATATTAAAGACATTCATTGGAGAAAATAAAATTTTCTTTTTCTTTTTAAAATCCCATTCACTCGTTAAGCCTTGATCTGAGTGAGCACTGGCACAGTCACTGACAAATGGAGCCCCCTGGACTTGATTTTTGTTGGCAACTATAATTTATGGTTATGTATTATTTATGCATATTGTTTAGTTAAATTTATTTGGACTTATGTTTTTACTTGGGTGTCCTGACAGGCTGTGTTTGAGCTGGCCCATTGTTATTACATGGTTCTAAAAAGCTCTGCTCATTCTTGCACAAGTTCCAAGATAAAGTAAATTGAATGAATATGTTACGCTGCTATCATGTATTTAACATAAGTAGTAGGAAAACAATGTTTATTAAAAGTCTTTATTAAATTGGCATTAAGACCAACAATAAAATAACAGTAACATTTTGACTGGAAGGTCTTCACTAGGTTGTACGGAAGGAGAGAGTGATCACTTACTTATTTGAAAAGACCAATCTTAAATGTGTTTTAATTGTAGAAGTCATTGTGTCCTGCATTTATTGTAGCAATAGTAAAGAAAGGAAATGCTCTTTTAAACTACATGAACTACAGTCCCCCTCCTTCTTCCCTAATCCACCCTCTTCTCCAGCCGGCTTTTGAATTGGTTACTGTTGCGCCAACTATAAACAAATCATAGTCAAACACAAACACAGACCTCTGCCCTTACAGGATAACTTCGGTATTTTTCAACCTGGGCCCTATTTCCTAGTGATGGCCAAATGAAGCCTCATGAAGCATTTTCTTTATTTTCTGAGCCCACTAGATGGCACTCTTGGTTTAAAGAGAGAGGCTCAAAGAATGGCAATTCAGTGTGTTTTAAACCTTTTGTTGAACTAAAAGCGCCATCTTGTGGGCTCAGAAAATAAAGAAAATGCTTCATGAGGCTTCATTCTGCCATCACTACTATTTCCCCATGTGTATGTGTGCGTATGATTCATAGGTACAACTCGTTCTAAAATTGGCTCAGTACTGAGGGAGGCGGATGCAGCCAGCAGCCGCGGAACGAGCTAAAACGGTAACGGGGGCAAATGCGTCCCGTATAAGTTTGCGCATTAAAAGTGCTTTTTTTTTCGCCACTGACCGGTTCAGATCGCCAGTGTTATCTATAGCACACTAAGCGTTTCCCTGACCCTTCACCTCCTCCCGGCTGTGACGTCATCTTGTGAGAGCTTTGCTTGTTGCCAGAAGAAAACACAGGAGCCATGCTGAGTGCTGCTGAGAGTGGCGCTGGTTGTCCCAGAGTACAGCTGAAAGTTTTACTGCATCGATTGAAAACAATGGTTTGTCCTATTTGCATTGTGCGTTATTTTTCCAACTACACGTGGACTGCCTGAAGATCAGCAATGGAAGGAATACTCCGTAGTTTAGTCAGTACAGTGTCCGCCCCGCTCCCTGATGCAGTCGAAACACACGGACCTGCCAACAACCCCGTGACGCTCCCGGCTATCAGGCTCACCCCCTGCACCGACAATCCCCCCCCCAGCATCCGTCACCCTCAAGGCGCTTGCACATGACCAGCATTAAAAATCTCTTGATGCCCACTGTGCCATTGTTTTCCTATGGAAGCTGGCGTTGACACTGACATCAGGGTACTTTTTGACTTCTGCGTTGCGTTGTGGGCTTCACCGGCGTTTTGATGCGACGCCAAAAGTTCAGTTTTGTTGAACTTTGACCCCGTTTGACGCTGACCTTTCAGTGTAGAGCCAATGATTTTACAGTAGAACACAGGCCAGGAGCGGAGACGGGGCACGGAAAAATTTAAAGATCCGACTGCAAGATGGAGATGATCAGCGTTGGGTCAAGCTGATGGCAAGAGCTGCGGCGTCGGCAAATCGGCAATCATGTGCAAGCGCCTTCAGTCTGCGAAGCCCTCAACAGTCCAGCTGCTGCACCCGCCACACCAGCCCCAACACTCCAGGTAGGCCGCACACTTCCAACAACGACCATCGTGCGAAGGCGGTGAGAAGGGTTAGTAAGCTGTAGATGGTCAAACGGTAACTTGTCACTACACAGAGTGCTTACCTGTGAGACCGGTGTGTTGCGTGTTACATCTGCTGAGATGTTGGCATTTTCTGGTTTAGTGTGGAGCGGGCCTGGGCACGGATGAATATCCCCAGATAACAGCAAGCAAAGCGTGATGATCAGGGGGTCACTTAGTTGTAGTAAGTGAGTTGCTGGCTTTGTACGTTTCTTCACCAGGTTGTACAGAGATGGATAAATGAAAGTCATGGCGAGGGCATGCTTCCCATATCCAAAGTTTCCCATGGCTTGATTTGTTTGTTGACTTAGCAGATAAGCATTGTTTGCAAATATTTTTTCACAGCTATAAAAGGTTAGGAGTGGGTTGATGGTAACAGGTTTCAAAAATAAGTTGATGTTAACAGGTCTTAGAAAATTAAAAAGCAATCCATATACTAGGAGAGTTGTGAGTGCTCCTGCCTGACCAGCCGCCATCTTGACCATCTTGGAAGACTTTATATTTAAGTCAAAAAATTTGCTTGATGCAACTTGCCGGGATTATAGCAGGAGCAGGTACCTCATCTATATTGCTGTGGCTCAGAGGTAGAGCAGTTGTCCACCAATCGGAAGATCAGCGGTTCCAGTATTCCTATACTGGAATGGTCACGAAGGTTGTTTAAAATGGGAAAGTTTCTCTTTTTTTCCTTCTAATTTTCCTTTGTTGAAATACGTACATACATCTTTTAGCCTTGTCTTGGACCAGCCCCTAGTTAGACTGACATAGGTCTAGTCTGCTGGGGGACTTCCTATAATACACTGAGCCCCTTCTCTCTCTCTTTCTGTTCCTTCCATTGCTAACATTCATGTCTTTTTACTACATATCACTAACTCAGCTTCTTCTCCAGAGCCTTTGTGCTCCCCTGTCTCACAGGTTCCCTCAAATCGTAGCTACATCTGGATCGTGGGTTGTGGTTGCACTGCTGCTGTGGTCCTGCCTGATGCCTGCTACTACTGCTATTACTATACACATATGAATAATACTGTCACATAGATACAGTATACTATCCTATGTTAATATATAACTATAAAATACACACTATGAAACTACTATCTTTATTGTAATATTATTACTAAAGTTAATATTACTGTAGCAATTGTTCTTACTGTTCTTACTAAGCATCCCTCTCTCTCTCCTTCCTTAAATCATTTAGTCATATGAATGACTGTACATTTATTAAGTTGATCTGTTCTGTACACATAACCTCTATTGCATGTCTGTCTTTCCTGGAAGAGGGATGCCTCCTCAGTTGCTCTTTCTGAGGTTTCTATCATTTTTTCCCAGTTAAAGGGTTTTTTGGGGAGTTTTTCCTTATCCGCTGTGAGGGTCCAAGGACAGAGGGATGTTGTATGCTGTAAAGCCCGCTGAGGCAAATTGTGATTTGTGATATTGGGCTTTTTTAAATATAATTGTATTAAATTGAATTGAATTGTTATTACTTTATTAATTATATGCTAAAATCATAAAAAATATCCCATACTGTTTCACTATTTCTTCTACTGCAACATTGCTTTCTGTGGCAACAGTATTTGGACGGTGTTTCAGTAACTTTGTTAACTGTTAACTAGTACTCAAATGCAGCAGTAATGGGACAGTAACAGTCAGAGCCAGCAGATACAGTAACTATAAATAATTACTATTTTTCAGTAGTAGCACAAGACTGATCTGGTACAGCAGGGTTCAGCTAGATGAATATTAGATTTATGCAGACAGGCCTTTGGATCTTCTTTGGACTACATATAAGCTTTGGACTAAGGGCGTATTCACACCTGTCTGTTTGTTCCGGAACAGGGAGCGTTTCCTCAAAAGATCGGTTCGTTTGGACATATGTGAACGCAGCAGTCGCACTCGGTAGCGGAACAAAACAAGCGGTCCGAGATCGCCTAGAAGAGGTGGTCTCGGACCGCTTCCATTCGACACCTGTAGCGGTTCGTTTGCAGTGAGAACACAACCGACACAGCAACCGACACAACTGACTCATAACTGCGGTTCATCCTCCAACAGAGGGGCGCAGTGACGCACCCGGCTGCCAACCGTCAACCAAAACAAACAGAAGAAGAAGAAGAAGAAGAAGCACAGTTTACTAATTAGATAACAATTATCTAATGAAGCTTACCTGATGCACCGTCTGTAGTGTCGTGTAAGTATGTGATGTGCAGACAGTGCACCCATCAGAGCCCATCTTCGCCGGCGATTCCTTGATGCGGCACGTCTTCTTCTTAGTAGATGGAGTAAAACATTGTTTTCCATGCGCAGTCTGGATTCCCGGTAGTAGTGGATATTTTCTTCATGCAGATAACACTGGTATATTACCCACAGAAACGCGCAAAAACAAACTAGCCACACACGCTGTTTGTGCTCCATTGTTGCTGTTTTTCCCCGGCGTTTTCCTTCCGGGATTTCTGACCAATGAGAGAACAGCTGCTCCGCACATGGCGTTTGTTTACAACTTTGTTCCGCTACAGACTTTTGCCTTGTGAACACAAACGACCCAAATTAAATATGCAAACATTGTATCGATTCAGCCTCTGAATCGGAACAAAGCAAACGAGCCACAGGTGTGAATACAGCCTAAAATACAATATGTCTATGGAGCCAGTCAACAACATGCACACCTGCTGGAGCATCTCAGATGACACTTATTCAGAGCTGTAGAAAGACTAGTGGAATGTCCTACTCAAGTACAAATAGCCTACTGTTACTTTTACTTAGATTTTTACACCAGAACTTTTACTTCTACATCAGTCAAGCATCTGCAAATTTGAAAGCAACTAATTTAAATTGTACACAGACTACAAAGTCCACAGATTTTGAAAAATAAGCTCTCCAAATACAAGTACAAAAAAGCTGCTCATTTACATTAAAGTGAGCAGGAGCCCTAGAAGTTAAATGAACTTTTTAAATGTCTACTTTGAAAAGCTGCCAATTCAGTTTTGATTTCAGTACTATTGTTACAATATGGATTAATATAAATACTGTTGATCAGCTTGACACAGTTTGCATTTGTAATCACAATGACATCACTGAACTCTACGAAGCAATGTAAAAAAAAATGCCTTTAAAGGCATTTTATAGATTTAAACAGAGTGCCTTGGACTTTTCTGTGTTTTTTTGTATACTTCAAATGATTGCTTGGAAAAACTTCCAGTTGCAACTATATGAACTCACCTTGTCTCACATCCTCAGGAGATGATGAAGTACCTGCTGCTCCTCTGTTGTCTGTGGCTGTTTCTTAAACAACTCTTTAAATCTATAAAATGCCTTTAAAGGCATTTTATAGATTTAAAGAGAGTGCCTTGGACTTTTCTGTGTTTTTTGTATGCATTTTGTGTCCCTGTCCAAAGAGCACCTCTAACCAAGGATGAGTCGATGAAGAGCTCCTGTTTTGAACATTGTTGAATCATTTGAAGTAGTTTCTAGGAGCTTAGAACCACTACCATCAAATAGCCCATTTTATTCTTTTGATATACATTGGGATGGCACGGTGATGCTGCGGTTAGCATTGTCGCCTTACAGCAAGAGGGTTTATAGTTCAGACCAAAGGTGGGTGGTTCGAAACCCAGGGCAGGGGAGCCCCCCCTGGGCGAAGCCTGCATGCTCTCCCTATGTCTCCAGCTTCCTCCCACAATCCAAAGACATGCAGAAATTTGTGACGCTAACAGCCTATTCAATCACTCTTTCAGTCACCTATCAATCAATAAATTCTCTGTAGGTGTGTGCTGGTGTATTACAGTAGAATACTTTAGCGTCCCGTATACTACAGTTGAATAGGCCTACTTTTACTGCCATCTACCATATCCAACATAAGATGAGTGAAGTGTATCCTGTGACAAACCATGTTAGCATTTATGCTAATAGCAAAAATGCTAGGGCATACCACAACAAATAGATCTGCTAACATGATGACATCAGCAATAAAACACTTGTCAAGAATCCCGCTGTCTCAGGGGTTTTTTTTTGTGAAGGAACTAATTGTAATTCAGGACTACTTAGTAAATATTCAGTATAATGTATAACTTTATTGAGGGGGACATTAAAAGGGTAAGTAATCAAAAGATAATGACCTGGGGGGAGACACAAAAACAGTAACTAAAATTTGATGCATGATTAACTAATGATTTACTAGCAGTTAGCTCCTCATTGGTTCCTTTTGGTGTTACCAAACAGCCAGTTGTAAACTTTAGTTAGCCTTGTAGAAAGTTGAGTTTGTCCTATATTATTATTGTTTGAGTTAATTATTGTTTATTGTTTGTTTATTGGTTTGGTGCCGTCAGCCCTTTCCTTGACTCACTTGCCTCACTTGACTGATTTGTAGCCTTTTTGAATAGATCCCCTTCATGGATGTATTGGCTTTGACACATCAAAGCTGGAGTCAAGTAATGTGATTGGCTGCTGAGGCTCTCTCCGCTCTTAGGCTTTCTCTGTTGATGAAGCAGGCTGCTAGGATCATCGCACTCTTACTTCCCACACTCTGCATGTTCAAGGAACAGAGATGTTTTATTACCTGTTAGACCTGGAATTATGCCAGTTTCATTCATATTTTACTTACAGCCCACAGTAAATCACTAAGAAACTGCATTCAATGAAATATACACAGCATACTCTAAGGCCTTGTGAGAGGTCATTTTAGGATACGATTTGGGTTCCATTGGACCTCCGAAGAGAATTTATTGTATTCATATAGGTTTTTATTTTGATTTGCTTTGCCGTTGAAAACAACTCTACCCACATCGCGATCCTGTAATCAGCACTGTCCCTGCTGAAGTCATGTGTGAGAGTGTGTGTGGGTTCGGTGGGGGTGGGGGTGGGGGGGGCGTTTCCCTGAATTTTCCCTCTACTGAATTTTTCCCCTTTGCAGCATCAGTAGCACAGAGCCAGCCTCCAACCAGGCTACGCTATTCCTGCCTGCTCTGTGCCTTTTTGTAAGGTTGGGAAGATAGATTACGCACAAGGACAGCAAATAAACAGAACCAAAACAAAGCGCTTCGTCTTTCACCGGGGGGGGGATTCGTCTGTCTTCCGTGCAGGAGCATCTCTCATCCGCGCTTATTCGCGTGAAAAGCGGACAAACAGGTAGAAACTTAGAAACCTTTTTTATTTTCTCTGCCTCGGCGCATATCCGGATTGAGTGGGGCGCTTTACTTTCCATGTCTGATGTGATGACAGTGTTAGAGGCTACATGAAAAAGAAGGGGGCGGGCGGGGGCTTTCCTGAAGAAACGGGTCGTTGTGGTTTATGTCTCTATTGTACAATAACACGCCAAAGTGCCTCGCGGAATGTGAACGTAATGATTTTGTTAAGCCAAAACGAAGCAGGCGTAGCTAACATTAACCCTTAGCTTGTTTTTCCCCTGGTTGAATTATTGCTAATTAATAAAAACACCTCTCTGTTTAGGCTTGCGTTGCCGTATCAGGCTTTTCCACAGTTTAAATAACCGAAGAGTCGATGTTAACGCCTGCGTAGCTACGTCGAAGGGTTGTTGCATGCTTGACTGTAACGTTATATCTGTACAGTAACATTAACCTACATAGCCCCGGCCACATTCCCTTCTTTTTCCATTCGGTTCTTTCGCCGAACATTGCAAGCAGCACACTAAATATCCCTAGACCTTCACCGCAAGAGGTGAGCTCCTGGGTTAATGAGCGCATACGTGTAAATTCGGTGAGTTCCAGCGGCGCTGCTGCAGGCCGCAGCCTATCAGACCGCTCACTGCTCGAACTTGTTTGCATGGGAAGCTCGGGGTGAAATGGTAACCTTTCCTCCCTAACATACTTGGTCAACATATGGTTTGTTGAAAAAAAAAAAAGAAGGAGAAGAAAAAAGAACACACAAACACAAAGGACTGGCCGACATTATGACACCCTTGATACAGATAGTGGACGTGACGTATGTTTTTTTTCCTCCTAGTACGACATTGTTCAGTTACGCTTTTACAGATTCCCCTGTGCTTTCTTAATCATCCGTGTAAGTGAGTAGGCCTACTGGAGGATGGCTGCCGTGAGCTGATACCTGTCGAAGTTTATCATCCGTTCCACTGAATATTCAGAATTTATTTAAACAAATGGCAACAAACTGCATTTGAAAAACATGAAAAAATGAAAATTATACTTGTCTTACTCTGTGGTCAGTTTATTACACATTTAATTCAACCCTCAAATCATTTGTGAAGGTAAAGACCTACACATGTACACTACGATGCAGTTTATTGTTAATTAATAATAAATTATTAAGCAGAGGGGTTCATGGGAAAATAGTAAATTTCCTTAATTATGGACATACTCTAGCACTCTGAGTTTCACTGGTGTGTGGCACTTTGGTATTAACTTAAGATATTTACTGTTATTAAAGGATCAATTGATTTTCATTACAAAAAAGGTGGCCAGAGATTTGCAAAATGAACTATGCTGATATGCTGTGTTGGTTTTATTGTCTAGATTTTTAAATTTTAAAACCTGGAATTTAGTTTAGAAAGGTGTCTTCAGTAAAACTATTTTCAAACAAAGAAATTATCCCTATGAAAACGGTCTCCAGTGTGTTCTTTAAATTATCAAGTATGGTTGCAGCAATATACTGGTTCCACAGTATACCACAATATAAAAGTTGACACTTACCATACTGTGTACATTTGCTTATCTGTGATACTGAAAAAAAGCAACTGGACAGTAAATCTCCAATTTATTTTAGTTATTTTCTGAGGCGAGACCTTTATACACTTCCATTAACAAAATGGTTTTAATTACAGTAATAAAACATTTGTTCAACCAGCAAGAACCCCTCTGCTTTTATTCCTTTAGGGGTCATTTTGACTGATGATAATATAAATTGTATAATACAGTGAAACTGCTCTATTTTCTGAGACAGTTATTATACCATGACAATCTCATACCATTGCAACATTATTATCAAGACATAACAGAGGCACTGTTTCTGGAAAGAGATCTTCCTGATACATTATTAAAATATAAATTTACAGTGCTAATGCTGTGACCACTACAAACTAAATTCCATTCTTGTGTTAGGCTGGAATCTCAGAGACAGATGTGTCAAATCTTGGACAAATAAAATCATAACTGTCAGTATGAACTGATGCCACATCTTTTTCAGTTCAGGAGAACTAACCGCTCACAATATGGAAACTGCTGTATGTGTAGCATATATTATGTCTGCCATCCACTCGCTATGGTTGTACTCTTGTGTTCAGAGCAGCATGTCAGCCAGAGGAGGAAAAAAGAAGGCCACCAAGCTGTCCCGTTCAGCCAGGGCAGGTGTCATCTTTCCTGTGGGAAGGATGATGAGGTACCTTCGCACGGGCACACACAAATACCGCATTGGCATGGGGGCACCTGTCTACATGGCAGCCGTCATCGAGTACCTGGCAGGTAGGGTGATCACATGATTCAAGCTACATACATGCTAGCTTCAGTGTCTGAAACAGCATACACAGTATCAAGTGAGCAGGAACATGATAGCATTTTAATGTTCTGTCACGCCAACTCTTATTCAACCATAAAGCACACACCTCCTCCCCTTTTTGTCCTAGAGTCCTCTACTCTGTCACATTGGTATATGGAAAAAGAGTCACCTGGTTAAATGGCGCTGTCCAGTATTTCAAGATTTAGCAAAGTTTTTATGAAACAAAGCACATTGAAATTCCTGATATCCTGTTGGAAACTGATATGGGAGCGGAGATTGTCCAGTTCATTATCCAACACCTGTACATTTTTACCAATGAAATTTTGAAAACTTTTCCGTAACTTTTCCTCATTTCCATGACTTTGTTTAAGTAAGTTAAAATGGGTAGTAGACATGGGCATGAGTATTCAAGTACTCATTTGGAGTGTTCAAGAGCACTTGCTGCTGACTGTCCCACATCTGAACATGATTTTTATATGTATCATTTTAGTATTTAATATAGGTACAATCCTATTTTGTTGTAGAGCTGCGTGTAGTGTATTGCTTTATTCAGTATGTCCTTGCCTCTCTGCTTATGAGACCGTGGGAGCTTAAGGGAACAGTTAGAGTTAGTAACAGTTAGTTAGTGAGAGTCTGTCTACTCACACACATTGACAGGGCTAACTGCATCACACTGCTACATGTTACCTGTAAGTTATTAAATGGATTTAACAAGAGTCCAGCCATTTCAATGTCGATGTGAGTTTGTTGGGACCTTTAAACAGCTGATGTGTTAGCTTGTGCTAACCAGGCAGACGTTAAACTGACCTTCAGAAGAGCAACTCAGAGACTGTTCTTCAGAGCTGTGCCTAACCTATGCAAAGTAACGTAACAGGTGATTTTTCTCATGTGAACTTTAAATTTATGGTGTAATAGGTTAATTGAAGCTTGGTTGTTCAATAAATTAATTTCAAATTGCACTTGTTTTCAATGTAGTCTTATTCTAATGTTAGATTTTTTTTCCCCAGTACTCGAATATGGAAGTTTCTTTAAGTGCCCATCCCTAATAGGTAGGCAAATCATTGCAATAAATGTGCAGACACTGGCAGTCTGTTGAGTGGCCTTTTGGTTATCGTGATGCCTTTTCCCTTCAGCATGGCTCACTAGATCTGTTTTCCACCATGCTGCCACCGTCAAACCTTGTGGTGCAGACTGAGTCTACATCCAGTGCAGCTGGAGTGTGCCTCTTTCTTGAGCCGTGCATTGTATTTGTCATTCATAAGCCATATGTTATTAAACACACACTCCCCAGATATTTGCATATAAGCAAACTGCTAGCGCTGGCTAACTTTACACACTCATTAGACATTCTTGCTGCCAACTAGCTGCATACGCCAAAGTGTATCATATGATACTGGTGACGTTTCAATGGTCCCTAGATTTTCAAATAAGTAATATAAGGAACATAGAGTATTTTGTGTAACATGTTTTGAAATTTTTGTGAACATATTTTTAACGACAGCCTAAACAATGTATATTCAAAATTATATTATTACATTATATTCTAAAACATTCTGCTAATTCCAAACCATTTCCAGGCCTGGAAAATAGTTTTTCTTATTTCCTGACTTTTCCAGGAGTTTGTCTGCGGAACCCTGTATGTTCACCTTACTGTTGGTAGTAAAGTTCGGTCTAAACTTCTTGACTATTGTATTCTTGTTACTGAGGCCGTGGGAGTCACAAAGTGGGAGGTAAATAAATTCCAGATTCCACTGTATGTTTGATGGGTACTTTCCACATTGTGTTTTCTCTTGTATAAGCTGAGATCTTGGAGCTGGCAGGAAATGCAGCACGGGACAACAAGAAAGGCAGAATAACTCCCAGGCACATCAAGCTGGCTGTGGCCAATGATGAGGAGCTCAACCAGGTAACAGTACTCACAAACACAACACAACAAAACCTAAAGCCCCAATCAGAGATAACACTTAGCACAAATGTGGTTATCAACTTACTTTGTTATTTGGGGACACGTTCAATGGGTGTGCACTGTGCACCGTTTTGCTCCAGTTTCACGACTGAACCCCATTAAATACGTTTCCTCTCATTTAGTGGGTGTGTCAGAGGTGTAATAGCCTTTGTACACTGAGGGCCGAATTCACAAAGAATGAACTGCGGCTGCTGATAGCACCTTGAATTGCACTTCATTTGCACCCGCAGTTTGCTCCGTCTTAACATCCTATTCACAAAGGATATTGCGCTAATGATATACCAGCGCAAACACGCCCACAAAGTTTGGCAGCTGAGTGCAGTTTGCCCCTGACTTGCTCCTGATTGCAATAAGCCACACATGGCAAAGTATAAATGCTGGCTTTGCACCAAGAACACCGTGGCAGAACAATGGCAGACTTTGTCTGGCACAGTACTGAATACTGTATACCCTCATGTAGTGATGTCTGCTGGTGAGTCAGTCTAACAGTGTCGGATGGGTTGAGGCTGTGGATTTGACCAAGTTTGACCACTTTGTCACCATTCCCTCTCACTTGTAGCTGTTTTTCGTTACCTTTTGAATTTAATATGAATTATGGAACCGTTTTTGTTCACGTTTGTTTCCCCCGTTTCGTAAAATAAATTATTGAAAGTTGCTTTTGAAGTGCGTGACACAAGTGCGTTTTGAGAACGACCGCAGACTGTCACCTGTTCAACGCATCAATATCTTCGGATGCCATTAAAGTAATAATGATTATAATAATAATGTCAAAATATTATTTACAGACTGATTTAACAGACGATCACTGCTGCCACGATCACTGGAAAGTCTGGGCGAGAGGCTTCCACAGAGGAGCGCCCAGTTTGCACCAGCTTTCTAAAGACGTTATTTACTTCACTCAAACTGCGTGTGGCTATTAGCGCTGGTGTTAGTGAATTAGACGTTGTTTATCAATGAGGCTCATTTGCATAGAAATGGCCAATTTTTCCGCCAATTATATGCATATTACCTTATTTAAATATGTGCAAATAACACCGGAGCACCGAGACACAATCTGCTTGGCAGCGCAGTTAGTGGAGCATTTCACCCTCTGCGCATGCTTTGTGAATTAGACGGTATCTGTTTGCTCCATTTTTACCGGTTTAGCGGCCGCAAAAGCCACGCAATCCTTTTGTGAATTCGGCCCTGAGTCTGTTTTTTTTTTAGGATGCATTTTTTTAATCCCTCAGAAAAAATTGTTACACACAGAAACCTTGCACAGAGTCTGATGCATTTTATTGTTCTATTTGTTGCCAAAATTTGCAATACCATACAAAATGAAAAGACATATTTCCTCCCTTGCCTCTTTTCACTGGAGTTACCTGTCTGGCTGTCACCTCTCTCCCTGTCTTGCATTGGGCACCGCAGCTGCATGAAGGGGTGGAGCTGTCCTCCCTCTCTCTCTCCACATTCTGTGTGCAGTCCACATCCCTTTCCTCTTCATCATCCACCTGAATATTACTATCTGACCTGCTGAAAGTGAGCTATCTGAGTTATGAAATGATTCTGTATGAGCCTTTCCTCTGTCTTGTCGCAGCTGTGTCCCACTGCCACATTATTTTTACTGATTCTTGGTGAAACAACTATCTAAAGGCTTCTGACGGATGTGAAAACGCAGAAAATCAAACCTGTTCCGAAAATTTTAATGACGGACGAAAGTTCTGCAGTCAGTGTGCAAACATGATTGATGCAACAACATGAAGTCGTATTTATTTTTAGACGTGCAACAATTTTGGACGGCAAAAAACAGACTCACTGTGTAAAAGCCTTTGCTCAGGTATAACAGGTGACAGGTATAAAACCCACCCTTTTAAAAAAGCAGTGCACTTGCTTTTCACAACATGGTGTTTAACGCACCACAGGTTTCATTTTATTATCTGTGATGAATATACATTTTCTTATTAATAATACGATTTAATGCAGTAACAACTGGGGAAACCATAATTTGACATGGTAATGTTTTGGTATGGTTTGAAAGAATCATACTGCGAATATACTACGAATATATTCAGTAGTTCAGTGAGAGCAACAACAGCCTTTCAAATACAGTAAAACAGTGCAGGGTTCCCGCAGGTCCTTAAAAAGTCTTAAATTAAAATCCAGGTAATTAAGGTCTTAAATTGTCTTAAATTTACCGTAAATTTGCTGTAGGTATTAAATTTTCAGCCGGTGCGTTTAATGCCGATGGGAAAGCACAGTGGCCCATCGTAAAACATATAATGGTGTGTATTTGTGTGATTAATTTAGTATGGTGCCTATATGGTACAGTGTCGTAAATGAATCTCCGCGATTAATGGCTGTTTTACGGTACGTCTGCTACAGATGCTGACGTTGGGCAGTGCCTCACCATTTCGCGGATATTGAGGTGAGCGGTTGAAGATGCAGAGATGGGGAAATGTAAATTTAACGAGAAGTGGATGGAGGAGGACGTATTTAGGAGGTGGTTGGCACCGGCACCGACAAACAACAACGAGGCAATGTGCACATTTTGTAAGAAGACTTTTTCTTTAGGGACCATGGGGCTCAAAGCCGTCAAGTCTCACATGAAAGGAGTAAAGCACCAGCGGTACATGGCAGCAGTTAGCAATAGCGGGGCCAGGCTAATCCCTGCATTGTTTGCAGCGTGACCGAAAGACGTTACAAGTTCAGACGCCACCTCTCAGTTGGCTATGACGAGATTCATTTCACCGCCAGACACCCAAAAGGCAGAGGTACTGTGGGTTCTGCATACTCTGGCAAGGCACAATTTGTTCAGATCTAACGAGGACATACGAGACATCTATGCCGCCATGTTCCCCAATTCCCAGCTTGCCAAGTCATTCATCTGTGGTGAAAATAAAACTGCATATGTCGCCAAATATGGTCTTGCTTCATTCATCAAAAGATTGAGTTATCAATCAATTCAATCAATTTTATTTATAAAGCCCAATATCACAAAAAACAATTTGCCTCACAGGGCTTTAAAGCATACGACATCACTCTGTCCTTTGGACCCTCACAGCGGATAAGGAAAAACTCCCCCAAAAAACCCTTTAACGGGGGAAAAAACAGTAGAAACCTCAGGAAGAGCAACTGAGGAGGGATCCCTCTTCCAGGACAGACAGACGTGCAATAGATGTCATACAGGACAGATCAACATAATAAATTAACAGTAATCCGTATGACACAATGAGACAGAAAGAGAGAGAGACAGAGACAGAGACAGAGAGAGATGAAGGACAGACGGTAATGACAGTAGCTTAGAACAACATTAATGAAAGTAATAATATTATAATTAATAATATATTGATATCTGATAGTATACATGTGTGACAATAATCGTTAGTAGTCATATGTTGTCATGTTTGACGAAAGCATGAATAAAACGAGCAAAAAGAGCAAACAAATGGACCTTCATTTGCGGTTCTGGACTACTGATGAGACTGGCACACATCATGTCAATGCCCGTTACTATGGGTCGGAGTTCATGGGTCACTCCAGAGCCGAGGACATCTTGGGTCATTTCAGTGTAAATAACTTTACGATTGTGTTTGAAATCACATATATTATTCATGCTAAAAGTCCATTCTCACGGAGGGCGAATATCCGTGCCGATTATTCTCGCGGAAAAATATAAAAGTTGATTTCATGGATTCTTATGGAAGTTTGCACACCGGGGCAGAACTTTCATGCGGCGAATAAAGTTCCCGCCCAGACTTTGACCCACTGCGGAATTTGCCAGCGGAACTACACCGCTGGGCCAGTGAAATTGTTTGTTCATAGACGCGCAGACCGGGGAGAGTCCAAAATCCAGCCAGGCAGGACAGTATGGGAGAAAGGTTGATAAACCTCGTTTCACAGCACCCAGTCCTTTTTGATAAAAGACGGGATGATTTTATGAACAATGAATTAAAGGACGTCTGGCAGTCCATTGTCCAGCTTGGTGGCTGCGGTGAGAGTGGTTGCTTAAGTGCTAAAGAAAGTTGATGTTGACGCTTGCTAAACGTTAGCTTGCTAGCTCGATGCTGCTGCAGCTACTCTCGTCCATATTCATCCCCACCCGTTCACGCAGTGCGGACTTGGAACACAACAACGCGAAATTTTGCACCGCGTCCTTACCATGCCTGTGTGTATGGTTTGAGCGCGGAAAAGCGCTGCGCGAATATTCCGCAAATCCGTCCCGCATTTCCGTATCGCAGCAGTCACAATGACCCTTAAAGGGAAATTTCGGTTTATTTCGACCTGTCTCCTATCGTCCTAAATTTGTTTCAAGTGACTAGTGACATAAAAATAATACTTAGCATGTTAGCTGTTAGCCTAGATACAGCCGGGGCGCATAGTAGCGTCAGACCTGTTAAAACAAAAGTGAACGGGCATACTTCAAGTGCAAAGTTAGTCCACTAAACAAGCTTTTTTTTCCACAAAGAAACGTGTTGTCTTACCTTACTGGTGTGGTGCCATGTTTGTTTACCATTTAGCTCTGCTTTCCAAAGTGCGGCCGAAATATATCTTGCGAGCTCTAGATAAAGCCCAGCTGGATACTACTCCAGGTGGAGGTGTCTCGTCCTCGGTCACATCCAGACCTTGAAAATAAGGCTGCAACCGGTCCCATTCCTTGCAACAGAGGCATTCCTCTTCTGTGGGCACTGGGGCACAGCATTCACAGGTACACCACCAATCTCCAGAGCTACGCAGCCTTGCAGCAGCCATTTCTCCTCTCTCGTCCTCTACCTGTTGTGCCTCCCTCTCTCTCTCCTCCTCTTCAATTTCACGAAGCTCTTCGTCAGTGTATTCTGGCTCAAATAAAAAAGGGCGGCCATCAAACTCTGCAAAATCAAATTCCTCCTCCGCAAAGTCGAAGTCTGGCAAAAAGTCAGCCATTATTCTGTAGATCTTTCATAAAATAAATGAATGAACTTTTCAGGCTACTGTCCGGTTCTGCCTTCCAGCTGTTGCTGCTTGTTCTCGCAAGATTTCAGGCACAGTATGAGATCGCTGCTTGTTCTCGCGATATTTCGGCCCCACTTTGGAAAGCAGAGCTAGATGGTAAACAAACATGGCACCACACCGGTAAGGTAAGACAACACGTTTACACGTCGTTTACTATATGTTCTCTGACATTTATCCTAACGATATGAGGCGGTCTTTGTGGAAAAAAAAGCTTGTTTAGTGGACTAACTTTGCACTTGAAGGGATGCCCGTTCACTTAAGTTTTAACAGGTCTGACACTACTATGCGCCCCAGCTGTATCTAGGCTAACGGCTAACGTGCTAACTATTATTTTTATGTCACTAGTCACTTGAAACAAATTTAGGACGATAGGAGACAGGTTGAAATAAACCGAAATTTCCCTTTAAGTATGGTGTAAAATTGAGCAACGTTAATGTGATCCAAAGCTCCTATACTAGCAGTGTAAACACCAACACTCCCCTGGTGCTCAGTGCTCCCAATCCGGGCAGAGTCGGCAGAGGACTGGTTATGTGCTATATTTAGGTCACAGGTCTATGGTCACTTTGACAATCTAACAGGTAACAACACATTAGCTCAGAGTTTAAGGGGTGTAACTTGGTAGATTTGGTTTATTATGTGTAAATATGCCGAATTATAGTTTTATGGGATGTTGTTGACGGTTGGGCAAATCTAGCTGCTAATGCAGTCTTTCACTTGTTGCCACAGCAACGGTAAACATTCACGTAAGGGTTAATGAGCTGTAAATAGAGATGCAGAATCAAGCTATGTTGTAAATACACATTAGATATGTTGTATTTTAGACTGACTTGAAAAGAGCACATAACCAGTACTGTTTATCCATTATCTGCATAAAGTCAATAAATTGATGTTTATATATTATTTTTGGGTCTTAAATTATGTTCTTTGAGGTCTTAAAAAGGTCTTAAAAAGCATTAAATTTTACTTTTAAAATGGTGCAAGAACCCTGCAGTGTTTTTCTTATTGATCTTTCACATTACACACAGTCATTTGATCCACTGGAAATAAAACATATTAAGGAGCGCAACTTGAAATTGTTTGTTTGGTGACTGGTGGAAAAGTGTATTCACACAGAAAGTGGCATTTAAATTAGTGATGCAACCAAGCATGATGTCTAATGCCTGGGACACACTACACGATATCAGCCCGATTCTAGCCCGACGCAGCGAGGTACGGTGTCGACATGGATCGTAAACGACAATCCATCATTTCATCTCGTGTAGTGTGTCATAGTTATCGACGTTCGAAGCCGTGTCTAGGACGCCTCACAACGTTCCAACAGAAAGTCTAGCTCTCTTTTCGTTCACGACTGTACGGCAACAACACCCCAGACTTTTAGATATTTCCTCTAGGGATGTTACCACACAGAGTAAAAAGGGAAATATTATGGCGTGAAGCAGCAGAAGCACTTTATCAGCCCAGTGAGTACTACCATTGGCATCAAGCTAGCAAACAGTGTTACTTCTTCATAATGGAAACAGACATAAAGTAAGAAAATAATAAAATAGTGGCGGGGCTTTTACTTACCATAACTGCAGAGGCTACCAGCTTCATTTGAAACAGACTACATAATAAACAGGCTGTTATTTATTATTCCCTCTGTATTTTTATATTTATACGTTTTATCCTGTTTGCATTGATAAAGTTAATGCATCACGCCCTCATTTCAAACTCAACACTTCCTTTATCTGTTTCAAATTAAAAGCTCCATATAACTTCGGTTGAGAGAATCCCTTCATTTTCTGAAAAGGCTTTTATTGTGAAACATTTGCAGGAACTTGTTGTGGAGGATTTAGTGACCTGTATGTTTGCGTACTGTACTACAAATGTAGCTCCTGCCATCTGCTGGTACTTTTGACGTTACTACAACAACATTTCGGCTTAGACAAGAACAACCACAGTGACTGAAATAATAGTAATAATAATAAAAAATAGGACAAGAATAACCTAATGACATCACACATGTCGTGAAAGATGAAAGGGGATAATTGGTGTTGACCATCGTGTAGTGTGTCATGTCTATTGGCCAAGTCACAGCATGATTTTATAACTTGACAATCCCCTAATGTGACATAGTGACTTTCAGAACGGACAGAAGTGTTGTGTAGTGTGTACAAAGCATTTGTAAAGAAAACGTCAACATTCAAAGACGTGTCCTTCTCTGCCATCTGGGGCTGCCAGTGGATCAGGTTACCTGATGCACCTTTAACCTCATCTCATCTGCCTGATGCACCAGTGGCTCTGTCACTACAAACACATGCTGTACAGCTGAGCTATGTGCGGACCTGCAGAATGTTAAACTGTAGCGTAGGTTTTGAAGTTTCCAGGGATATTGGACACGTTGGGATAATTTTTGACAGTATGTATAAAATGCACAAGACATTAACAACTTTCTTAAGCCCAGTTAAGACCAAAGATTTGTGGTGAGACGAATTGAAAGAGGCAACTACTTGCAATGCGCCGTTCTGCAACGTTCTAAAACCTGCTGGTTCACACTGGTGCAACTAGATGAGACAGTGTATAATCTCTATGATCTCTATGCAACAACTCTCTATGCTTTCGTTCTGATTTCCAGCTTTTCAGGCTTATTTTGTGGCTGAATATAATTTGTAGCTTCTTAAAATATGAATGAGGATAGTGAGTTACTGGCCACAGCTGCATTTTTAGTAGTGATGAAACAGTGAAAAACAGAAACAAAAGGAACATCAGATGAACTGTATTCATAATCAATATGCCACAATAGTGTAAATAAGCAGTGCCAATTAATCAGTCAAAAAGAATGTGTGTGAGGGGACATAAGCACATACAGCAAACAACAGCAGTGACCCACTGTCCAACACCGGCACACAGTGAGGAAGGAAACAGAGGGCTTGGTGGGGACGAAGCACCTGCTGCAGCAAGCAAACACGCCGTCTGCAGTCACTTTGACTTGACCAGCAGGCTTCACTACAAGCCGATTGGCTGTTGATTGGCTGCTGCCGATTGGTGATGTGCTTTACGTTCTTAAACCAGCCACTGGCGATTTGACTAACTGAGTTGCAGGTGACGCCATCAGTTGGCCAGCCAGTTCACACCACTGCAACTTTTCTCTGCAACGTTCTAAAACGGTTTCATCATGAATCTTGGGTAGGGTTGGGCACCGAAACTCGGTACTTTTTGTACTCGGTACCGATTCACGTCGGTACTACCAAGTACCGATTCACTTAAAATGAAACGGTGCCAAATTTCGGTACCTGATGTGGAGGTGGAGTGAGAGCGCATGACTCGCACCTCAGACTTAGCAACAATGGCGACAAAAACAATGTGCAGACAAAAGTTAACGTGCAGCACTGTTCCTAAATGTTCTCAATAAAATGTTGAAACTGAGAAGTTTAGCCTATGGGCCCGAACGATGCATAGTGCGTCCAAATTCACACTTGTTCTTCTTTGTGGATTTTCTCCGCGACCGTGCGTCCTAGCGAGAAGCCACACATATCAGCGGAAACAGCAGAATTGTAGCTTTCCGACAAGGCCAAGCACTTGTCGGTAATCCAATGTTTTCTCAGCGAAAAATTACAATAAAATGATGTATAACAGAGCTTTCATACAGCTTTGCACACACATTACTCTTGGATGGATTACTCGTGAACACAGGCTCGCACAGACATGCCACGCATATCACATGAAAGCACAGGAGCATAGCTTTCCAATGATACCACACACATCATTGTATTGTCATCCCATCACGCTATAAATCCAGAAAAGTTGTCTACAAAATAAAAACCTGACGAATTTCTTTGCAATCCATTATACAGATCTTGTTGTCAGTCACTTCATGTAATGAGGAATATCATATCTTACCACGTCTTAGGCTTGTGTGTGTTTCTCCCTGTCTATCCACATTTGTAGTCCGACTTTCAAGATGCAGATATCTCCATATTGTCCAGTTGACACTCGATCAAACTTTGTATGACAAGACCAGCCACTTCACCTTTGCGCACCCAGACAACTGCAGCCTAATTATGCATGCTGACAGGGCCGTAGTCACCATATACATTGAGGGGGGACACGTGCCCCCCCCACCAATGCCCAAAATGTCTCCCCAATATATAACTGAAACTGAAAAACAACAACAGACTTTGTTTACTGCAAACAAAGTGGCAAATATTTTCTTGGAGGACATCATTGCACTTGGTTGATTGTTTTTCTATGATCTTAGATGTAAATATTGCATGTTTCTTTCAGATAAAACACATTTTTGACTTGTGAATGAGTCAATGGAATTTCTTACAATAATGAAAAAATACTGGCAAACATGTCCACCTGGCATAAACCACATGTTTTGGACAACTGTGAAGTGACAGAATGTCCCAGCATCATGGTTCTTATATTGCCAGATTCCAGAGAGTCTCCCCTCTTCATATATGGCAGAATATGTCTTCTTCCAACTTGCTATGCTGAGATACATGTAAAAATGTAAGAATTTAGGCACACAGATTTGTTTTTTTCATTGATATAAGAATTAATATAAAATACAGGCACATAGAAGAACATGAATTGTTAGCCCAGATTGTCCTGAAAAACAAAACAAGATATAGCCTGTGTATGTAGCCTTTATAATGACTGTGATATGAGCTTAAAAGTAAAGGCAGTAAAAGTACCCCAAAAAGACCTAGGGCCCATAGGGTTAAAAAGTACCGAAATAAGGTACCGTTTGGTACCGGTACCGAATTCCAGATACCGGTACTGGTACCATATCGGTTCAATTATGAACGGTACCCAACCCTAATCTTGGGTCTGAACTAGGCTTAATAAATGTAACAGTGCAGCCCAAACAAGTAATGTTTGGGTTTGATTAGTTATGATTCTGCAATTACAAGAAACAAGGTGCTGTCATCACATGATAAGTGTTGAGACCGAAAGTCTCTTGGAGTATTTCAAGGTTTCAGCTGACAACAGATGGTGTGTATAGCAGCTAATATTTCAGCAGTATCCCAACACTGGTTAACCTCAGCCGGGAATATACACAGTCATTTCACATTTGTTTGCACAAGAAAAGTCACACGTTCTTGTAGAGAATGATACTCTTGTGAAGAAATAAGGTGTGCTGTAGGACAGCACATGGTCACACTCTGTTTTGGAAATGCTTCCTCCATCAGCTTCTGCGGGGGGTTACCATATCAAATGGAGGGGTTCTGCCTCGGATCCACCCAGAATTGCTTTCCAAAAAGAGAGGAGGCCGGGTGAAGGCGGACAGCCAGGCGTCTCTCCCAGAGAAGCAGGAAGAACGCTCAAAGAACAAGAAACCAGCCAAATCCCTCAAAAAGGTTAAAGGCAAACGTGGCCGCAAGCCAAAGGTCAGTCAACTCAACAGGATGGACATAATATTAAATTATAGCCTCAGTATGCTTTAAGTAAAATGCTTGTCAGATTCTTGAAGACTGTCTTTTTATTTATTTTACAATTAAGATCCACTGAGAAACCAAAATTTCCCTTTACAGAGAGACCTGGCCACTGTCAGCCCTACAAAATTACCACATCTGAACATACAACATAAACAACATGGAGATTCAAACTTTTGATGACTAAATGAGAGCACATATAAAGCAAAATATCTTTTCCATCTCACTTTCTCATTATAAAGTTGTCCACCAGAATTACAGCACTAGCATCCCTGTAGCATCCCATCACTAGCTCACTGGCCACACTTGGAGCAACTATGATAAATGACACTATATACAAAAATGAACAAAACAGAAAAACAGCTATTTAACACAGAAGCCTCTCAAGAAGAACAACCAGATGCCGCCATCATCACATTCTTCATGATGCCCTTGCGTTCATCAATGGATAGAAAAGTTTCTATTAGATCTTTTTGCAGATTATTTCATACCCAAGGTGCTAAGTAGGAAAATGGAAGTTTTCCCCAGATCTGTCAAACGCAGGGTACATCAGAAGCAACCTCTTGGAGGATTGCAGCCGGTGAATAACAGAACTAAGATAGGGAAGGATACAGAGGGAAGCTTGAGGTTTGCCCAGATGCATTATAGATAGAAATATACCAATGCTGCTGATGTCCAACTCAACAAGTCATAGAAGCGAATGTAATAGTGAGTAAGGGACCTAGCGTTCGTCATGAAACATAGAAATACATGGTACACTGAATCAAGGCTCCACAAAATAAAGGAGACTGCAGTATGTCACCATAATAAATCACACACAGAAAAGCCTTTACAAAGTTTTTCTTGGCACTGAAAGTAAAGCAAGATTTATTTGTAAAATAAAAAACAAACTTCACTTTTAGCTTCCTAACAAGATTACCAATGTCTATATTAAAGGTCCTTATGTGTAGGATTTAGGGGTCTATATTGGCAAACATAAAATATATGCTAATATAATGAGTATGTTTTCTTTAGTGTATAATCACCTGAAAATAAAAATCGCTGTGCCTTTGTTGTCTTAGAAATAGCTGTTTGTATCTACATAGGGAGCAGGTCCTCTTTAACCCTTTGGGCCCAAACGACGCATAGTGTGTCCAGCTTGAAGCCATTAAATACCCCTAAGTCTGACACACTGAACCTTTAAAGTCCTGATGAAGTAAAAATAAATGTGTAATGAGTTTGTCACACCACAGAAAAATGTGTTAATAAGCACCCAGCCAAATTTGAATGATTAAAAAATTATGTTTCAATATTGTGACATAATAGACAGTATTCTCTATTCTGAGATGCTGGGAGCGTGTCCGCTGAATGTGCTAAAGCCACATCCACTCGTGCAACTGCAGCCTCTTTTAAATAGTCACACTACAGTGGATGCTCCATCTAGCAGCTTTATTGGACTTGTACAGCCATGTTTGCACCACCAGAGCCAGAATCAAATTCAGAGCCAGAGGACACTGACCTGCCTGAAATCAACCTCGTTCTTCTCAGTTTGCAACTGAATGTTAATTAGTATTTCTTTTTTCAAACAACAAAAAACTGAACAGCTCTTGCTCTCATATAGTGTAAGGGTGGGGCTTATGGTGAGGGTTGCTCCATTGTGTCATCAAGTAAGCTTTTAGCGCCGCCCAAAAATTCCTGGATACAGAAATGGTGAAAAACAGTTGAACTTCACAGTTCAGTACTGTATAGTCTTTTCACATGTTTTCAACAAGTGTTTTCTAATACGTATAATGTGTTGAGGTGTAAATCTCAGATTTTACTTTACTCCAACTTAAAATAAAAGCTTGTTTATCCATAGACCCAAATTCTTGTATGAATAGTAAATGGACCTGCATATGTATAGCGTCTTTCTAGTCATCCGACCACTCAAAGCGCTTTTTACACTATGAGTCACATTCACCCATCCACACACACATTCATGCACTGGTGGCGGAGGCTACCGTACAAGGTGCCACCTGCTACTCAGTTTTTAACACACTCACACACAGATGGAAGCATCATCGGGAGCAATTTGGGGTTCAGACTGGAGGAGCCGGGGATCGAACCGCTGATCTTTTGATTGGTGGACGATCTGCTCTACCTTTGAGCCACAGCTGCCTGACAGGGCATCCTTTTAATGAATTTACCATTGAATGTAAATGTGCTAAAATCATAAAGCTACTTAAATGTTTGAGAAGACAATTAGGTGTTTTTGGCGTATTTACATTCAGTTTTGAAACTCATCAGAGCAGTTTGTAATGACTGAAATGAAACCATCTCTTTAACAGTGGAATAGACAGTCAAGTCAAAGTCAAAGTGCCTTTATTGTCATTATATTGAGAACAATACAACGAAATTTAAAAGTGCTGCTCTGTTAGGTGCCAGATTCACATATCTCATTTCAGATCATACATACATAGATAAATAAATAAATAGATAAAATCAATCAATAAAACAAGAATATTGCACATGGAGAAGAAGAGTCAATTATTTGTATTGCACAGAAGGAGCATTAGTGGTGTGTGGTGTGTGTTATTGAGTCCGTTCAGGGTGCATATCGCTGTCGGAAAAAAGCTGTGATTGAATCTGGTAGTCCGGATTTTGAGTGATCTGTAGCGCCTCCTAGAGGGCAGAAGGTGGAACAGTGTAGTGCCTCCTAGAGGGCAGAAGGTGGAACAGATGGTGACCAGGATGCGTACAGTCTGTGATGATGGTTGAGGCTCTGCTGAGATAGCGGCTACTGGCGATGTCATCAGCCGATTATTTTTTGGGCAGTTTTTATTACCATCTGCAGAGCCTTCTTGTCCATTGCAGAACAGCCAGCGTGCCAGACTGTGATGCAGTACACCAGTATGCTTTCAATGGCAGAACGGTAGAATACCACCGGCAGCTGTGTATTCAGACCGTCCCTTCTCAGAAGCCTCAGGAAATGCAGACGTTGTTGAGCCCTTTTCACCGCAGCCGTGGTATTGACAGACCAGGTGAGGTTATTGGAGATGTGGATGCCAAGAAATCTGAAGTTCTGAACCCTTTCCACACATTCATCCCCTATGAATAGTGGAAGATGTTCCCTGCTGCGATTCCTGAAATCAATTATGAGTTCTTTAGTTTTTTTTGTGTTTAGTGTTAGGTTATTGGCTGAGCACCACCTCACTAGCCGCTGGATCTCATCCCGATATGCAGACTCATCTTCTCCTGATATTAGTCCCACTGCTGTCGTGTCATCCGCAAATTTGATAATAGTATTTGTGGAGTGAGCAGGTGTGCAGTCGTGGGTGTACAGTGAGTACAGAGTTGGGCTCAGCACACAGCCTTGTGGTGAGCCGGCTGCATCTGATAATTTATTTAACTGTCCCAAGAAGACAGTCCATCTGAACACCCTGGTAGCTGAATAGTTACAGCACATGCCACATAACCGCTTTGAGTCCAGCCAGGGACCTTTGCTCCATGTCACACCTCCCTCTCCCTGCCCCCTCTCTCCCGTTTGCCTCTTTATTGTCAACTGTCCAGTAAAGGAGAAAATGCCAAAAAAAAAAACAAAGAACAAAAAGGCAGACAGTACAAATATTATGCCCGCTTTTTGCAATGATTGACCATGTGTGTGGAGATGATAAAGTGTGTAGGATCCCACTAAAGCCCCTTTTCCACTAAGCAGTTTCGTACAGTTCAGTTCAGCTCCAGTGGAACCGGTCATTACCGTCCATCACCCCTCTGTTGGGGCACCTAGCACACAGATCTGGCACTAAAAGGTGGAGCTAGAAATAGAGCATGGTCACTCTTGCTCAGGGCTGAGTTGTGGCTGGTTTTAAGCCTATGTATCCACTGTTCATACTGTCGCAAGTTGAACATACATTTGTAAACTATAACTGTAAAATGAAATGATGTTTTGCTGCCTCTCGCAGCAGCTGTAGACTGAGAAAATAATAACTTGATTCCCTGGGCTGACTCCCAGCAACTTTTTGTTTTGTTTTGTTTTTTTCCCCCACTTTTCTCAATTTTTTCCACTTTTCTCGAAGCCTTCGGTGGATTTATTGGGCTTTTTAGCCAAAGGTGCCCTCACCTTTGCTTGTGCAGTGCGGCGTGATAGGCATTGTTGACAGTTGTGTAACTGATTCAGGATATTCTTCTCTCTGGTCAGAAATTTTATAAACTGCACTGGGCCCCTTTGACCACGCCACTGTCCACCTGATTCCCTCATGCAGGCAGAAATTAAAGCTCTGTAAACCTGTTGTGAGGTCATCTAAGAAGTGGAGCAATGATGCTGTGGAGGATCTTCAGGCATGTTTGGACACCACTAACTGGGATGTTTTCAGGACCGCCACCAATAGTTTAGATGAGTACACAGAGGCTGTGACATCATACATCAGCTTCTGTGAGGACTACTGTATACCATCACGCACCACTGTGATGTATAACAATGACAAACCCTGGTTTAGTCCTAAACTCAGGCAGTTGAGGCAGCTGAAGGAAGAGGCATTCAGGAGTGGGGACAAGGAGAGGTTTAAAGAGTCAAAGTACAGGTTTAGCAAGGCGGTGTGGGAAGCTAAACGGCTGTATGCTGAGAAACTACAACACCAGTTCTCAGCCAATGACTCTGCTTCTGTCTGGAAGGGGCTCTGACAGATTACAAACTACAAACCTAAACCCCCCCACTCTGTCAACGACCTGCGCCTAGCCAACATTCTGAATGAGTTTTACTGTCGATTTGAAAGACAGTGGATCAGTCCGGACATCATCCCCCGCGACCACCAGTTCCAACCCACCAGCATCACCTCCCCCACCTCAACAGGGGCCTGCCACCCCCCTCAACTACCTGCACCAATGGTCCCCTCCTCCACCACCACTACTCTCACTATCCAGGTGAGGGATGTCAACAGGCTCTTTAAAGGCACTGACACACCAAGCCAACGGACGGCCATCGACCAAAGTCGGGCCGTCGGTGAGCATCTGTCGGCCTAGTTTTTGCGGTGTGTCCCGCACCGTCGGCCCTTCGGCATCGGCAGCTTGAGAAGAAGCAGCGGATTTATTTGGCAGCTGAGTGAAGTGGAGCCTGCGGAGGAAACACCAGGATCGTCTGAATGTAATAGTCCGTGGAGGTGCTGCGGTGCTCGGCTGCACAGATAGGTAATACCTCGGCTGTCAGGATGTACCACTCTCACTCTCTCTCTCACGCAGGCGCAGAACGTATATGCCACTTGGCCGTCGGATGTAGTCTGTGTCGTGTGTTCAAATGCAACTGACACAGGGCGATGTGAGGCGACGTAGACGATGCAGCAGTTGGCTTTCGTCACCGCTAGTTCTCTGATGTCGGTTTGGTGTGTCCGCAACTTAAGAGGCAGAATCCCCGCAAAGCAGCTGGAACAGACTCTGTCTCTCTGGCCACCTTGCAGCACTGCACCGACCTGCTGTCTCTGGTGTGTGCCAGCCTGCTTAAAGACCTCCACCTTCATTCCCGTCCCCAAAAAGCCAAGGACCACAGTACTTAATGACTACAGACCCATCGCCCTGACCTCTGTGGTAATGAAGTCCTTTGAGCGTCTTGTGCTGTCACACCTCAAGGCCATCACCGACCCTCTCCTGGACCCCCTGCAGTTTGCCTACAGAGCCAACAGGTCTGTAGACGACGCTGTCAACATGACCCTCCACTTCACTCTCCAGCATCTGGACTCCCCAGGAACCTACACCAGGATCCTGTTTGTGGACTGCAGCTCTGCCTTCAATACAGTCATCCCGGCTCTGCTACAGGACAAGCTCTCCCAGCTGAGTGTGCCTGACTCCACCTGCAGGTGGATCACTGACTTCCTGTCTGACAGGAGGCAGCACGTGAAGCTGGGGAGACATGTCTCTGACACCCGGACTATCAACACTGGATCCCGATTCTGATTCTGAACTTAAGGGTGAAATGTTTACTTGTAATGTTATGCAGTGTATGAGTTAATGATGGGAATCCATCAGCTCACCTTAAATTTTCAGTATCACAACTCTGACCATTCCATAAATTTTTTTGTCTCTCTTGGATGTAGTAATAAGTGGATCTTCAAGCGTTAACTTAAATATTAATTTCGACCAAATTATGTGAACTGCGCTTGCCTTAGAAGGACTAAATACACAAAAACTCGCTATTTTTAAATATCCCATGGAGAGAGACTCTCACTCCAGCCTGTTCTATTTTGGTTCAGAAAATGTCAGCATGCAACCTCAACTTCTCCCTGTGTCACCTATGATGAGGAAATACAGGGAGTGCTGGGTGGACCCTGTCTCAAGGGTTACTTTTGATTTCAAAGGTAACATACTGAAAGTGTTTGGTGGAAACAGGGTTTAAATGTGTGCGTTGTCATCCCCATTTGTTCAGTTCACCAGAACAGGTAGAAACAGTCAAGCAGCTCCACCCTCAATTTGAGTTAAGGAACTGAACTCTGTCTTAAACATGCTTTAGAAAACCTTAAAGGATAACTTGTGTAATAATGGCTCATATTGTGAGAAAAGTGTTGGATTATCATCATTTTTAGGTCAAAACTGCACACACTGACAATGAGAGTGCACTTAAAGGACAACTTCGGTATTTTTTAACCTGGGCCCTATTTCCCCACGTGTATGTGTGCATATGATTCATAGGTACAACTCGTTCTAAAATTGGCTCAGTATTGAGGGAGGCGGATGCAGCCGGGAGCCGCAAAACGAGCTAAAATGGTAACGGGGGCAAATGCATCCTGTATAAGTTTGCGCATTAAAAGTGCTTTTTTTTCGCCACTGACCGGTTCAGATCGCCAGTGTTATCTCTGTAAATAGCATACTAGCCTTTCCCTTACCTCTGGGCTGTGTGATGTCACAAGCTTTGCTCCACTGTGTCTGTAGCTCTCTCTACTCATGGGACAGCCATTTTCTTGAGAAAGAGGTGTTTCGGGATTGGATGTCTTCTCTTCTTCGGCTGGCAGTAGTCATCTTGGGAGAAGTGAGCACTGCAGACCCGATGGTCTGCAAGGTGCAGTGTCTGGACAGGAGTGTTAGCATCCATTTGTAGCACAACTAGCCACAACTTCAGCATCTCGCCGTCCTACAAAGGCAGCCTATGAAAGCTGTACGGGGTGTTGCGCGACATCCTGTTCTTGCGTTCAGGAAAAAGGTCTGTTTATTTGAGCACTCCAAAAACTCAGGGGGTAGCACGTAAAAGACTCCGTCCCAAACTCTGACTCTTCTAGCATAACACACACACTTCATACACACATCCTCACTTACAATACCCAGCGGGGTAACCCTCCCCCTCTCTGCTCCAACACTGACTGACAGCTGACTCCACTCATACCACACTCACCACTGCCCCAGGGTCGCTACAGTATGCTATTTACAGACATAGCACTGGCGATCTGAACCGGTCAGTGGCGAAAAAAAAGCACTTTTAATGCGCAAACTTATATGGGACACATTTGCCCCCGTTACCGTTTTAGCTCGTTTTGCGGCATCTGCCTCCCTCAATACTGAACCAGTTTTAGAACGAGTTGTACCCATCAATCATACGCACACATACGCATGGGGAAATAGAGCCCAGGTTGAAAAATACCAAAGTTATCCTTTAAGATTTGGTTAAAAGCTCCAGAGAAGGGTAGTAAGTGGACCTTCAGTATTTTGTCAAACAACTATGTTCACAGTCAAGAATGAACTTTCACACTTAATGTGTTTTAACCTTTATTTCATTCAACAAAATATGCCCCACTGCTCAGTGCATCTGTGTTAAATTTATCAGCAGCATCTGTACAAGAGCTGAAAACATTTAGACTCAAGAAATCATGAGAAAGCCAAGAATCTGATAAAGCATTGGAAGTTGTTTTTTGATCCATGACACATCATGATATTCATGTAACCGGTGGTGTCTGACTCTGCGTTGTGTGTTTGAGGAAGAGACTCAGACGTGGATATCTTTGGAGGCAGTCTTCATTTAATCTGACAGAAGCAGCCTGACGAAAACAGCATAAATACAAAATCCTCCGGTCAGTAACATTGTCTTCCATAAAACGTGCCCGTCTCCCACGGAGATCAACAACAAAAGGGCCGTTGTAAATAATACAAAACTAAAATAGGACATAGCATACCTGACAAAAGCAGCATAAATACAAAATCCTCCGGTCAGTAACGTTGTCTTCCATAAAATGTGCCCCTACACAAATTAAATAACACAGAAATATGTTGTAGTGTATTGTAAGCACTTCACAACAAGTTTAAGCTAGCCCGTAAATGCAAATAACAGAGGCTAAAACACAGAAATTTCTCCCGACTGCAAGGCCACTTACCTCTCCCACAGAGATCAACAACAAAAGGGAAGAGGAAAAGGCGTGGAGACACTAGTTACAGAGGGCAGTGTCACACTGTATAGTAAACGTAGGGTTACAGTCTCAAATTAAAGTTCCACATAACTGACTCGGAGGCCTAACATGTCAGGTATTAACTGAAATAAATATAAATAAAATGAACTTAAGGTTACACAGACTTTGTGTAATTATAACACAATAACTAATGTACATTTTCTTTTACACATATTGCTGCTGCATAATTGACCCTGTTACACTCAGTATCAACAAGTACTGAGCTTTCAATACTCAGCTCACTTTGTTTAACTGTGCTCTCTGTTATAATCAAAGTATGGTTTTAATGTGCCATTCTTCCCATCTGGCAAAGAGCACAGACGAGTCTGTACCAAACTCCACAGTGGAAGACGGTCCTGGAGATGGATTCACCATCCTGTCTGCAAAGAGCCTTTTCCTTGGACAAAAGGTAATATATACGTATATTAGACTCACAGAAAACCAGTGCTATTATTTGTGAACTGAAGCTGCTGATATGTGATAAAATGATCCATTAGAACCATTATTGTTAGGCTCTTCTAAGTGACAACCAGTGTAAATGTTAATTTTGTAAATTCAATTTTATTTATAAAGCCCAATATCACAAATCACAATTTGCCTCAGAGGGCTTTTCAGCATATGACATCCCTTTGTCCTTAGGAAAAACTCCCCCTTTTTATTTATTTATTTATTTAAATATGTAAGCATAAGAGTGACAACAGTGTCTACTCACTGTGATTTTTGGTAAAAGGCCAAACAACATGTCAGTCTAATTCACAGTGTCCACTTTGACTTAATAAAGAAAACTACAGCATCTGTTTCCTCACATTGTGTTTGTGAATCTACAGCTTTCACTAACAGAGAGTGAAATCAGCAAAATTGGAACAATCAAAGTGGAGGGGATAATTAACCCAACAAATGCAGAGATGGACCTCAAAGATGGAGTGGGTGAGGACATGTTTTGTGTACTTAATGTCTTAAAAACAAGTTTTCAGTCTTCCCTCTGTTCACTTGCTCCTGTTTTGTTTTCAGGTAACGCCCTGGAGAAAGCTGGAGGTAGAGAGTTCCTGGAGGGAGTCAAGGAGCTGCGGAAAGCACAAGGGCCTTTGGAGGTGGCGTCAGGTACAGGCTCAACAGTCTCGGGACTAAATTTCATACATGGAAAACTGTATCAGCTGTGTTGTTTGAGATGCTGTTTAAGGTTGTTTTGTAATGGAAAGCTATACTGTATACAGCAGTAGTTGTTTCAGACCTCAAAGCAAACTGCTGTTGCACTACAATTTGAAGGCAGAGAAATGTGCTCACCCACCCCTGTGTTATTGTCCACGAGTGCTTTAGATGTCAGGTAATCTTGTATTTGTTCGTCTTTTTCAACCTTGAATGACCAGTAGGTTTCACATAGATCTGGGTTTTGGGGTTTGGTTCCTCCCTGAGTTGCCAGGAAAAAAAAACACACACACAGGCTACAGTCACTCACATTAAGCTGAGTTTTCAGTTCTTGAATTACAAATCCAGCAGAGGAAAAGTCTCTTTGACTGGCTGTGCTCGATGCTGGGATGCTGAAAACATTCAATCAGGTTAGGAAACATTTTAGCATGCGCCTTCCACCACCATAAAACCTCAAAAGGATCCTCCTTGTGTCTCAGTGTTAGCTGCCATCTCATCCTTAGGCTGCAAAGTTTCATCGCTGGAGTCCTCCACGTCGGTGATGAATGTAACAACGGTGGTCAAAGGTTCAACTTGTGTTGTTGACTTTCAAAATAAAAGGAATTGTGGCTTGATAACAGTTATTTAGATGTAAAAGTATTACACATATACTCCACATCTTTTCCATGTGTTTTACTTTGAAAAATAAAAAATATATTTTTGTTTTCACCCACTCTGGCTTAGAGCATCTTAAGAAGCTCCAGAACCGGCAGGAGGAAGAAAAAAACTACACTTTATTTGAGCTTTTATTGTTTTTGTTCATTTTAAGTCTGTACTTTTATCCCAATCACTTGTGTTCTTTGTTAAGTGACATGGTAATAGTGATTATGTTTCTAATCTTAACGAATCTTAAAATTCTGAGTACAAGATAACTAGTGACAGAGACAAGTTCTCTTAAACATTTGCATGTGCTACTTAAGAGCAATTTGTTCATATAAGTGGTTGCAGTATGAAGCCCATTATTTTCCTGTGTTACAAACCCAAACATCACTACAACCTTAGGTCTTATGAGACACCTTGTTTATGAAACACAGCTTCAGTTCTGCTTCTTAATAATCAAAGTGACAAGGTGAACCTGACACATCAATGCTGCATCATCATGTTACTGTGACAGGAAGCAGTAACACATAAACTCAGTCATTCTTACGTTAGGGTTAATCTATAGCATCAGTGAGACACAATAAGGCCCAAAAGGAGAACAGAATGTTCCAGCTACCTACAAACAGTACCGTGAAAAATGAAAAACAATCTGACGTACCTTGGGTCTCTAAGACCATATCAGCTTTTGGAAGGAAAACATCAGAAAAACAATCACTTCCAACACTAGTAACAGCATCAAATAGTTACAAACAAATAGTTAAAGCCCTGTGAGGCAAATTGTGATTTGTGATATTGGGCTTTATAAATAAAATTGATTCATTGACAAGGGGCCTAAAATGAATTTAGTGAACAGGGTGTAATATGGACCCCACTCTCTTGAGACCCAAGGTATGTGTGTTAGGGTTAAATTGTCAAACTTAGTGTTTGGGTCTTTTCACCCTGCAGTGGCAGTTAGCCAGGCCAGTGGGATGGCAGCCCGCTTCATCATCCACTGTAACGTCCCTCAGTGGGGTTCAGACAAGTGTGAGGACCAGCTAGAGAAGACTGTGAAGAACTGCCTCTCAGCTGCAGAGGAGAAGAAGCTCAAGTCTGTGGCTTTCCCTTCACTTCCAGCTGGACGGTGAGCTCTACTCTGACACAGGACTCGCATCAAACTCTCGGTGTGCTAATGTATTTATCACTTCAGAGATGATGAGCACTTCACTAGAGCTTATATACTCTGACATGAAGTCTGAGAATGAACGCCAGGTTCACAGTCTGTATGATAGCTCGCTAATGCAAGTGTCAGATGCCTTTAAACTTAAAAGTGCCTGTGCATTTGTTTCAGTCACCCAGCAGGAAAAGAAAGAGTTTTGCTGGTAATATTGATCTTCCCTATTACTTTCAACACAGCAGAGTCAGATTAATGTGAACACTCCAGCAGCACAAGGTAAAACATGCAGAGCACTGTGATAAATGTATCATACATCTCTTATGTAGAACATGTTTTGGAGATTCTTCACAGATCAGCTCAGTCTAAACTGTTTTCCCTCTCAGCCCAGGGAAAGTTATTATATTTATCCTTAGAGTTTTGATGAATAAATGAATATCCAGCCAAACACAGCATGTGAGCAAACAGGAGCAATCAGAGTCCCAACTTGTCATTCCACACTTTGGCACTGTGTGACTTTATAAACCAGCACCAGAATTCTCTAATAAAAACATTCATTGACATGAATTTATCTGTGGATTTACTGTAAGAAGTAATGGTGAGTGATGGCTATTAACTAAAGCAGCAAAATACATTTTAAAAATCATCACTGATGCAGCCTGTTAGAGAACTGAAAACACTCTTCCTCCTCTCAGTGGTTAAACTTTACAGCTCACCACAGATCTCCAGCAGTGACACCCCCTCTCTCAAAGCTCTACTTTTGCTGTTAAACAATACACCATCATCCAACAAGACACTGTGGTTGCCAATCACAGACATGCAAGTTCACATTTTTGGTAGAACCCCATATTTTTAGTATTTATTTCTTAATTGTCACGACAAAAGATAAATACTTCCTTGACAGCATTACAGAGTTGTAAAATCTTGTGTCATTATAAACTGCTGTGCAGTGTTTTGGCATGATAATCCTTCAATCCTTATTTTAGAGTTAAACCAAGGGTTGGGCAATATATTCGATGTATCACGGCTTGCTCTATGTCCTATGTATATAATGAATGTTGGAAATTTGTTTCGAAATGGTCATGTCATTTTTTTAAGCCAGCGGCATGAGACTCACTTCAGCGTTTTGGTTCTCTCACTCTCTCCTGTGGCTCTCTCTCCCTCTTACTGACACACACAAAAAAAGAAAGACTCACAAACATGATACACGTCACACAATCCTCCAACCATCCAGATCATTTTATGAGCGATAGAAAGCAAGTTGTGTTTTCTCGTCTGCAGGGCTCCAGACTGCCACTATTTAGTTGCATTTTGTGACCGTCACACCACTGCGACTTGCAAATACTATGTGTGTGAAAACAGTACTTTTTTAACCTTTCTATGGCAGTAGCTGCTTTATTGTAAAACTGCAGTTAATTTAATGATTTTGTGTTTTAGTAGTCTGCATTACTTTGAGGGAGATTCCAAAATATTGTGATACATATTGTGTATCAGGATAAAGCCTAAAAATATGGTGATATTATTATTATTGCGCAGCCCTAAGCCAAACAGATATGAGCGATATGTCTCTGAAAACATTTGAGTTGAGAAATAGGAAAGGCAGTAACAGTATTTTGATACATATTTGATCAGTGCTGCCTAGTTTGACAGTTTGACCACAGTTAATGGGCAGTGAGCTACAGCTGCGCTAGAGACTCCTCAGCTCTGATTGGTTGAATTCATTTAGGTGCGGTTAGGCAATTAGAAGCGCTAAGAGGCAGTAGAGTGGGCAGAGGATTTTGATTTGTTTTCACAGATTATATATATTTACAATGACATTTCAAAGCACCCTCGTTTGTTGTGTTGCTTTTAGCTGCAGCTTATATTCATAAGTCCTTACTAGTCTGTACTCTAACTGCTGTTGCCATGAAATTCATTTCACATCCTGAATTTCTCTCACAGGAATGGATTCCCAAAACAAACAGCTGCCCAGCTTATCCTCAAGGCCATCTCCAACCATTTTGTGTCGTCCACCAGCTCCTCTCTGAAAAACATTTACTTTGTTCTGTTTGACAGTGAGAGTATTGGAATATACCTTCAGGAAATGGCCAAGCTGGACGCCAAGTGAGGATTCTTGTTTTATGGGTCTGTTTTTTTAACTGTTGTTTGTTGCAGGTGGTGTAGATAGGTGATGTGGCAGTGGTGGTGGGGGTGGGGGGGTGGGGTGATATGGAATCTGTCTTGATAAAGAGGAAAAAAACAATATGTGTGAGTGGAGTGCTGTTCACTTTTTATGTTCCACTGTCCATTCAATAAATTGCATTTGTTAAAGATTAGATAATTTAAATCAGTACAGTTTGCCATTATGGTTCCTTGTTTCAATAATGTTTTTACATTCCATGTACAAATATAACAGTTTTCCTGGCCTCTGTAGTTTCTGATACAGTTAGTTTACTAAAAACTGTGGTTCTCATTCAGCTTTGAAATAAAATTTCAGATGTTTTACACCAGAGATCTGTTCAGACTTCCAACACTTACCATTTTCATGCCTCCGCACCAATGATAGCCACAACCGGAGACAGTATGTTTTCAGGTTGTCTGTCCGTCCCATCCTTGTGAACATGATATCTCAAGAATGCCTCTGGGGAATTTCTTCAAATTTGGCACAAATGTCCACTTGGACTCAACAATGAACTGAGTAGTTCTTGATGGTCATAAATCAAAGGTCAAGGTCATTGTAACCTTGTCTGTCTCATTCTTGTGAAGATGATATCTCAAGAATACCTTGAGGGAATCTCCTTAAATTTGGCACAAACATTCACTTGGACTCAATGATGAACTGATAATATTTTGCTGGTTAAAGGTCAAATGTCCACTTGGACTGAAGAATAAACTGATAGAATTTAGTGGTCAAAGGTTAAGGTCACTGTGGCCATCTTTGGTGCCCACCTTGAAACTGCTGATTGTATAGATATTCTGTGCTGTTGAAACAATGGGTGTGAAGCATCCATGTTCTCTTAAAGAGATGGATGGATTTAAACTGTAAGAGAAACTTGACTGGTGCATGGAGGCATACAGCCACGGGGCAGTAATTCTAGTTCCTGTCTCCTCACAGTAAAATAAACAAATTCGCATGAACACTCTGTAGAATGTCAAGTACACAGTGGTTGGAGAAAGAGCATTTTAAAATAAAATGCTGGCAACCATATGCACAGAACATCCTAAGGCTAAAAGTAGCCCTAAACCCAACATGTCAAGTTAGGAGAAACTCTCAAAGGCTGCTGTAATTCTCTACTGTTATTAAAGTCAACAAATTCCATCATGCAGATTCAAACCAACAATGTGCCTCAACACTCCCTGATCCCCTGTTCTGTCTGTGGCTCTCAGCTCCAAGCACATTGGTTACTATTGAATGCATAGATCTTTAGTTTTATAATATTATGATAAATGGCTATAACTTTCTGCTGCAACAGTGTGTATCACGTGTTTTTAACAATAATAGAGCTCTACGGCACAGAGGAAGAAGATACATCAAGCTGTACATATACACAATATGCTTGTTAATACTTCCATTTATTGTTACTTTGGATCTGCGCATGGCATTTGTTAACAAGAAGAGTGTCAGTATGTCAGTCCTAACTGAGAATCCAAAGTTGTTTTTTTTTAAGACTTGACTTCAGTATTTAAGTGCTGAAACCAGCTTGTCAGTCTCAGAAAAACTGAAGGCAGCCCTGATGACCTTTTCACAGTCAGCTGCTACAGGTAATGAGCCTTGTTGCACCAGTGGTTTGAAAAATTGACATTTTAAAATCATATTTTAATCGAGGTGAGTTAAGTAAGACATAAAGAGTGCACCTACACATCAAAATGGCCATCACTGGGTAACTAGACATAATAAAATAAACATTTGTTTAGTTAACTTGGGGAAAAAAAAAATAGTAGATTTGCCATATAAAGGGCAGATGAGGTGGTTGGCACCACACCACTGAAGAACCAGGTCAACTAACAGGAGTAGCCCAAAAAAGACTGGCATTTATCAACAAAAAGTTTACTGGAACAAAGGCAAAAATTGAACCCGAGAAATACAGCAACACTACATGAAACTGAAGCACAAAGAACACCAAACAAATGAAAGCTGCAGCCTCCCTCCCCCTCATACTCCACTGCAAGGCATCTTACTCTCTCAACCTCGCCTGACTGGAATCTCCCATTTTTGAAGAATACATAATCTAGCTGCATACCAAAAAATTCTCAATATATATTTATACTTAGCAGCATACTTATCTCCCTCATCTAGTCCTAAAATACTAATACCTGGGTTTAATGTTGACCTACATCCCAGCATACCATCAATTTTCCTTTTGACACTATATCAAAATTCAACAATATTTGGGCATTCCCAGAAGACATGAAAATATGTAGCTTTGCCAGTATTACATTTTGGGCAGATAATAGTACAAACAGGATCATACTTTCATGAAAAGTACTTGAGCAAGTTATCTTTTTTGCATTTAATAACATTTTTTCCCAATCAACCTTACTTATTGTGGACCCAAAATCCAATTGCCAGGAACATCTACTGACATCAGTATCCATTTTCTCACATTAAATAAGTTCCCCATACACATAACTTTGTCTTTTTATGTACTGAAACAGATTTAACCAGCAATTTTTCAGAAAAACTGATCTCAGCCTTCTTTTTATAGTGGGAAACCGAATGAACAGTTGCAAGTATCTAAAAATTGAGTTTGTTCTAGTCCGTACTCTGTTCTCAACTGAAAAAATGAATTCATCACATGTCCATCGAACAGATCCTTCATATTAATTATCCCTACTTCCCGTCATCTCCTGAATCCGGTGTCTGAGCAGGGGGGGGGGGGATGAGGGTTATGGACCACAAGTAAATGGATAAGGATCCCTCCGTACCATAATATTTACAAACAGTGCTTAAAATGGTTAAACCACGGAATTGTTTTTTTTATTAAAGAGTGCATTAGCCATTAGAGTGTCAGACTGAAGCTCCCAGAACCTTCCGTCTGACATGGCTTCCATTGAAGGCGATTTACAAGGGGGAGGGAATTTGATTTTTTCCCTAACCAATCAGTAGAGATCAACGACTCACCCAGAATCTGACGTCATTAGTATCCATGCCTCGGGGGTGCCGAAAATAAGCGAGCATTGCCCGTTTAAAATGTCTCCGTCGTTGTGCACGCCCAGCTGCATCGCCATTAAATCCAGTTTAGCAGCTTCCTTAATTTGGTCCTCCATTAACGCGAGTAGTGGCGAAATACCTCGATAGCATCGTTAATGTGGTCTGTAGGATCTGTAGCGGTCGCCATTGTTGCTATCCTCACCAGTTACCCACCGGTGTACAGCTTGACATCAGCGTGGCGCTGATTGGCTAATCACTAGACCCGCCCCCACCCCCAGCGTTCATTGGTCCGTATATCGTTTGGACGAGATAAATCGCAAATTCATTGAAGTATGCCAGACCAGAGATGCAAGCCTACTCAGTTGAGTGGGCAGAGTCTATGGTCTGGAACCAGGCTAAGAGTGCATGCTAGTTCTCTCTATAAATGGTAAATCAGATGGTAATAGTATTTCACACCCTATCATTTCTAAATCTGTGAATATGTTTTTAGGATTCTCTGTAAATATGTCTATGTAAATATGTCTCATTTGATATGTCCAGTGGTAGAACCTAAAGTTGGGTACAGAGAGGCCTCCTTAAGAAATGGGAAGCTGCAGTTTAACAAATTTAAATCTTGGTCTTTTACTATGCCATATGAATTTACATAAATATTTATGCAGATTTCTAAAGTATTTAATTGGAATGTCGATTGGCAACATTTGAATGGGATACAATATCCTTGGTAAAATATTCTTTTTAATTAATGCAATCCTTCCAATCATAGAAAGATGAAGCACAGACTATCTTTGTAAGTTGCTTTTGAGTTTGGCTATAACAGGTACTAAATTGTATTTTATTAATTGCTGTAGGTCATATGGGATAAAAAATACCCAGTATCTGATAACCTGATCTGTTCATCTGGAATGGGATGTCTTACTTACTCTCTCTTATTCTGCCCATTGGTAGGGCCGCTGACTTTCCAAAATTAATCTTATACCCTGCAAAACAACTGAACTCATTAATAACCTCTATAAGTTCTGGCAAAGAAGTGTCTGGGTTCGTTAAAAACAGCAAGACATCATCTGCATACAAGACAATTTTGTGCATTCTATTCTTAGTTTCAGTACCAGTTTTTCATTCAGTCTGATAGCTTCAGCCAGGGATTCCAAAACAAGAACTACCAGCAGTGGTGACAGAGGACACCCTTGTCTTGTAGGCCTACCTCTGAGAATGGTGAAATTTGACGAGAGTGAACCATTTACTGAGATCACTGATTGATTGATATATTCGGGTCTGTATTAAGTAATTTAACCAAATGTATAAATCTTTCAAGAAAAGAAAACTTGTAAAGAACTTAAAAAAGATACATCCATTCAATTCTATCAAAAGCTTTTTCTGCATTTAAAGTTACACTGTGTAATTTACGTGGTTGTTTATTAGCAAATATCAACTATTGCTTTCATAAATATATATTTACTAAAGTGTAATGCAATTCACATACAAATGGAAGCTTTCTCATAGGCTTAGAATGATTTCTCTATATATACACAGGCAGGGCGCGGTCTGCTGGAGGCTGCCCTCTTGCGTCGCCATATTTGAATACAGTGGCCGAAAGGGATCTAGAACTTGCCGTCACTGGAGAGGGTTAAGGAGAAGATCAATCCGAGGCGCTTCTGCGTGAACCTGCTTTGTACTTTTATGATTCTGTCGCACTTGAAATAGAGGACCAAACGTATGTTTTGCCCTGTAAGAGGGAAACCACACCACCAAATAAAAGAAAAAGATCAGATAAGCGAGGACGGGACAAAACGCGAGTGAATATCGACGCTGCTTAATCCAGGTGGAAAGAACTCCTGAAGGAGAAGGATTTCACAAGGGATGCAGGGATTGCCTGCTTTCTGCTAGACAGGTAATTCAATCTGATATTTTAAAATCATTTTGGCTTCATGTTTGCAACTAATTTTCTCTCTTGTCTAAGTTTGCGTGACGGCTACGTTTACGTGCTAACATTATCCTAGCCTTGGCTAACATTATCCCAGAGCTACAGCTTAATGGTTAGCCTAGCCTACAGCCTAATCTGTTGATTCCTCTCGCGCTGCTGCGAAGGCTGCCACCCTCTCCTCCTCCTCTTCCCTCGGGGTAGCCGAGACACACCTCTTCTCCTGGCTGTTTCTGCACCGCCTCTACCCCTTTGCCCCCTTCCTCTCCCTGGTCTTCCTCCTCTCTCTCTCCCTCTTTCTCATCTCCCTGTGTCCTGTGGAAAAACACTCTGGAAATGCATATATTATAATCATACCAACCTATAATTTGCCGCACTGTGCCATGACGATCACATAAAACGTGTTATTTTAGCATTACTGTGCTAATGCTCGTGTTACCAAAACAATTAGAAATAAAACTCTCCTAACATATATGTCACAGATAACCTATATCTCACTGGTAAGCTATAACATATCGTAACATGGTTTAGATTCCTAAATAAATATTCACCTCGTCACTAGATACTTCTGAAAAACTTGAAAAACTCTGCTGTCTGCGCAAGGCTTTTTGTCCTATGAAGCCACCTCACTCACTCACCCCTACCCGACGGGAGGGGTGAGTGAGTGAGTGAGTGCGAGTGAGTGCTGCAATCTAGAATTTGACCGCTGATGTCACTGTTACTCACCATTTTTACACACTGAGGCTTTAAGCTTACTATATAGGCATCTTTGTTCTTATTTTTAATGTACTGCATAACTCCCAACAGTCTTTTGACATTAGAATAAGCCTGTCTCCCAGGAATGAATCCTGTCTGATCAGGAGATACTAACCTTGGAATGATGGTGTCTTTGAGCTAAAAGTTTTGCCAGTATTTTGCAGTCTGTATTTTGATTTGAAATAGGTCTGTATGAAGCTGGATCTTCTGGATCTTTATTTTCTTTTGGGATGATTGTGATTGTAGCTAACTGTAAGGTACTAGGAAGACTCTTAACCATAAGAGTGTTTAAACATGTTATTCAATAGGGGGGCAAGTGTATTCTTAAACGTTTTATATATCTCGACTGGGAGGCCATCTGGACCACTTGCCTTCCCGCTTAATAATGAGTTAACAGTATTCGTAATTTCACTGACATTTATTTCTATACCCAAGTCATTTCTTTCCTCATTTGTTTATTGAGTAAGGGAGAGACTTTTCAAAAATGTATTCATACTTATCTCAGTGTCAGAAGACTGTGGGAGCTCAGACATATACAGATTTTTATGTCACTGAAAACAGAAAAAATGTCCTTTGACATAAAACAATAGTTACCTGTTTTACCTTTTATCTTGGTGATAGATTTATGTTGGGATCGTTTATTAATTAATGCTGCCAGGTACCGCCCTGATCTGTTTACCTGTTCACACAATTTATGTTTCTGCAAAAACAAAGTGTTGAGAGCCATCTTAGCTGTCACAACTGTATCCCAATTTGCTTGAGTCGGCTATTGTTTATGTTCTTTTTCTGCTTCTTGCAATCTTACTTTTAATTAAATCAAGAGAGACATGTTTTTATAGTAAAAGAATATTTATTAACATGCACATAAGAATTCAAAATGTGAAAAGTATGGAGCTTTTTTCTATCTTTATTCAAAAGAGTGGTATATCAATTTGAGAGCATTATTTATTGATTTCACGTTAAGATTTTGTAATATTGTCCTTCAAAACCCTGCCCTCGCACTCAAATAGCATCTGCTTGCGCTTAGATCTACTCTGTTTCTGCTCAAACTGTGTGCTCGCACTCAGATACAATGTTGCTTGCACAGATTTCCTGCTCCAACTTCAGATCTCCTCACACTCAAGCTGCTTCTGTGCGCTTGTGGAATTTCTGCTCTTGGATTTTTTTGTGTAACAACCCTGTCAAAATCCCCCAACCAATAGAACAACAGGTTTATTGTTGACCAATAAAATGATCCCTGCCGGCGCGTTCTCTTTAGTTTTAGAGCGTCCCGTCCGGGCGGGCACTCTTTAACCGGGTTCAACCACTCCCACCCTCCAGGGCTTTATTAAACGTTCTTCCCTTGCTTTCTTTACGACTTTTGGAATAAAAGGACTGTTAATTTACACACATGCACCCGTATCTTTTTTTACTATAATAGCCGCATAATAGTAGCCGCATGGCACAGTGCCCCCTAATCGGTGTGCTGGAGGAGAAAGCAATGTCATCTTCATCATGACTCAGGAGCGGGAGTCTAGCGGATTGCTGACCAACATGAACCGTCAAAGTCAAGGACCTCAGGTAAGTTTTTTTTTTTTTTTATGGTGCTATTACCTACTTCCTTCAGACTGAATTGATAAAGTCATATTTGTGGTACAAGAATACATCCATGATAATATGATTAGCTCTACATGAACACTGTTGCTAGGCAACAACTAACAACAAAATGGATGCCGTCGTGTTTATTTATTTATGTATTTTAGTGTTTGGGAATGGGAAAAGCACCAACAGCAAAAGTAAATAACTTATCTAACACATTAAGACAGTAGAAAACAAAGGTAAGTGAGCTACGACAGTTTAAAAACGCAACTGGTGTAACTTATGGTGTGTGTATATACAGTGGAAACCACTTAGAGTGATCACGGTTGCGGAGGTGCGGTTGTGGACATGTTTATTTGTAATTGCTGTGAAACAATCAGAAAATAATGTTTTATTCCTCTCATTCATCCATTCTCTAGCTCGCTCGCCACTGCTTCTCTCTCTCTCTCTGTCTCTCTGTCTCTCTGTCTCTCGCACCTCTCTTTTTAAAAATGAGTCTGGAAGCTGTCAGCAAAGCCTAACTTTACTTTTAACGTTATCAAAGTAAGAGAAATGTCTTCTTTTTTCCTAGTCATGTTTTTGTCTTCCCTCATGGCAGGGTTGTAAAGCGTTACAGGTTGTGTTTCTCCAAAAGTTGATTCTGGTTCAACTTTCATGCTGCGGCGCCCACCCCTGTAGCCTAACATACAACCGTCCGTTGCCAGCTGGTGACCTGAAGCTGGTGACGCGTGCAAAGTGAAATCATGACGGAGAAAAGAAAAGGAAAAAGTAATTTTCTCTCATTATGACAAACTGCCAAAAACGAGCCAAGGAGATGCAGCAGTGAAAAAATGTTTTCAAACAGCGTTTGAATAATTATCTGCTTATAGTGATCAATTTGACCTAGACAGAAGTGATCACTATAAGCAGTTCCCACTGTGTGTGTATATATATATACATATATATATAGGCTATATCCTACTATCCTATCCTACTATTAAATGGAGAAACCTCTGTCCCTCTGTCCTACCTTCTGTCATCATCCGTTTTCCTCCTCACTACTTTGACCTATTTCTCTGAACTTGCACATAGGCTTTCATCTTTTTGCATTTTTCCCACATTTCTACTGTTTATATTCGCGTTTCCACTACCCATTCATACTGTGAGCACCATTAGTAGCGCGAGCTGTGCATTCGCGGAGACCACTTGGGACATGCAATTTCAAGCACCAACACTTGCTGAAGACTAAGGTAATTATTTTACTGAACGAACGAGCGTCTGTGTGCGCGCGTCTGTGTTTGTGTGTGCGAGCCAGCCATTACGTATTTTCACTTTACTGACATTAGCCTACAAACATTATAAACTAAACATTGTGCTGTGCACTTTGCACTGTTTCTTTCATTCTTTCTCTGTGTTGTGTGTGTATGTGTGTACCTGTGTGCCCGTGCACGGCCCCGCGCATGCACATGCCTCCGTGCCATCAGCCAAAACTATGCTTCACATATTTTGCCATAAAGCATGTTTCTAAATACAGTGTGCATTGGTTTGACACGGCCTGCACACTGTTGGGAATAGAATGATTTTATGCATTTTACTATCAGTTGTGTTTCACTATATAAGTTTTAGATGTGTGAACAATGAGAATACTAAGATGATTTCAGCTGATCTGAATGTGTTTGCTTTGCAGAAGCGGAGAAGTACAGGAGAGGAAGAGACATGAAATCTGAGGAGCACATACCACAATGCTTAGATAATTAGTTTCATATATGGTAAAAATAATAGAAAGTGATGTACAGATAGTAAGGTACAGCACGTGTAGGGAGTTGTGTTGTTCTCTTGTCTTTCAAAACAGGAACCACGCCCCCACTGTCAGCGGGAAGGAGTCAGATTAACACGAGGCAGGGGCGTGGTGTGGTGAAGGAGGAAGTGGAACTGCCAATGAGAAGAGGACAACGCCTTGCGTGCACAATGACACTCTGTTACGCTCAAATATACTGGGTCAGGGAAAGGACAGGAGGTCAGACTTCGTGAACTGACACACCTTTGTTGTTCGTCAGGGACTTGAAGTTGAGACCCAGAGCTCTGTAATTTTATTCCTTTACTGCTTAATAAACTACATTAACTGAGACCGAATATCTTCTCCTATTGCTTCATTAAAGAACATGCAGGACTGAGCTCACACATAGCACATTGGAGAGTAGGATGAGCCCCCAGTCCATCAACACACACGTGCCTCCATGCTGTCAGCCAAAACTATACTCCACGTATTTTGCCATAAAGCATGTTTCGAAATACAGTGTGCATTGTTTGTCTTACATTAATATTTATTACACAGTGCATTTACAGTGCTCTGATTTTGCATCTCCTCTAATATACTGTTTTTGATTTTTTATTTCTCTATACATAACACATCCCCAGGTATGGACTAGTATAATCTTCAGATTATTTTTATTAGGTATTCAAATTATGTTTACTATTGCTATCAAAGTCTGCTCTATTAGAAAGGTTTCACATAGTGTAAACATGTCCCTACTTGCATATCAATTCCCCAGCTGACTTAAAGGGATATTTCGGTTTATTTCAACCTGTCTCCTATCGTCCTAAATTTGTTTCAAGTGACTAGTGACCAAAAATAATAGTTAGCATGTTAGCCATTAGCCTAGATACAGGCTAATGGGCGCATAGTAGCGTCAGACCTGTTAAAACGTAAGTGAACGGGCATCCCTTCAAGTGTAAAGTTAGTCCACTAAACAAACTTTTTTTCCACAAAGACCGCCTCATATCGTTAGGCTAAATGTCAGAGAACATATAGAAAACGATATGTAAACGTGTTGTCTTACCTTACTGGTGTGCTGCCATGTTTATCGTTTAGCTCTGCTTTCCAAAGAGTAGCCAAAATATCGCGAGAACAAGCAGCAATCTCATAGTGTGCCTGAACAAGCAGCAACAGCTGGAAGGATACACTGACGAAGAGCTTTGTGAAATTGAAGAACGGAGGAGGAGAGAGAGAGAGGCGCAACAGGTAGAGGACGAATGGCTGCTGCAAGGCTGAGTAGCTCTGGAGATTGGTGGTGTACCTGTGAATGCTGTGCCCCAGTGCCCACAGAAGAGGAATGTCTCTGTTGCAAGGAATGGGACCGGTTGCAGCCTTATTTTCAAGGTCTGTATGTGACAGAGGACAAGACACCTCCACCTGGTGTAACATTAGTATCCAGCTGGGCTTTATCTAGAGCTGGCGAGATATATTTCGGCTGCGTTTTGGAAAGCAGAGCTAAATGGTAAACAAACATGGCACCACACCGGTAAGGTAAGACAACACGTTTACATGTCATTTTCTATATGTTCTCTGACATTTATCCTAATGATATGAGGCTGTCTTTGTGGAAAAAAGCTTGTTTAGTGGACTAACTTTACACTTGAAGGTATGCCCGTTCACTTATGTTTTAACAGGTCTGATGCTACTAATACGCCCCGGCTGTATCTAGGCTAACGGCTAACATGCTAACTATTATTTCGTCACTAGTCACTTGAAACAAATTTAGGACAATAGGAGATAGGTTGAAATAAACTGAAATTTCCCTTCAACTGACAATATTTATACAGTATGCGACTATTATAGTAAAAAATACGGGCGCACGTATGTAAATTAACAGTCCCTTTATTCCAAAAGTCGTAAAGAAAGCAAGGGAAGAACATTTAATAAAGCCCTGGAGGGCGGGAGTGGATGAACCAGGTTGAAGAGTACCCGCCTGGACGAGACGCTCTCAAACTAAAGCTAGTGCGCCCAAGGAGGCAGGGATCATTTCATTGGCCAACAATAAACCTGGCATTCTATTGGTTGAGGGATTTTGACAGGGTTGCTACACAAAAAAAATCCAAGCGCAGGGCAGAAATCTGAGAGCAGAAATTCCACGAGCGCATGGAAGCAGCTTGAGCGCGAGGAGAAGAGCTGAAGCTGGAGCAGGAAATCTGTGCAAGCAACATTGTATCAGGGTTTTGAGGGACAATATTACAAAATCTGAACGTGAAATCAATAAATAATGCTCTCAAATTGATACACCATTCTCTTGAATAAAGATAGGAAAAAAGCTCCATAGAAAAGTCTTTGGCGATTAGACCCCGTATGATTTATGGAGGGTAATGAATCCATAGTCAAATAGGGAACGTGGTGGTGGTAGAGTTGGTGAAGATGCAATGAGAGGAAGAAGGAGAAGTGCTGATGATCTGGATGAGTAGAAGAATGAGCCTTTGTTGAGCTTGACCTGGACTCTGGATACGATGGCTGGAGGTGAACGGGGTGGAGGAGGGTGTGAAGATTCTGCCTAAAATGATGGCTGACAACAGCAGAAGAGAGACCAGATTGTCTATGAGAGATTGTGGCAAAGTTTGATTGGATAAGTAATTGAACGTACGCTGAGCTTCATTTGTCTTTGTTCATTAATACATTTCCTTCTTAGTAGTTGTGTAGGAGATAATAATCCCTCTTATGTATGCCTTCGTAGTTTCCCACAAAATAGATGGGGTTACCTCATTGTCATCATTTTCATTAATAAACATTCTTAACTCCTGCTCTGCCCACTCACAAAACTCAGGGCTGGCCAACACAGATCTATCACATTTCCATCCAGATCGTTTAACATTCAATCAATCAATCAATCAGTCAATCAAACTTTATTAAAAGTGTAGAATCACCATGCAGGATGGTCTCAAAACACTTTACAATTAAAGTAGTGCATGGGAAAAACATACAAAGAGTAAAAAAGACAATAAAAATATAAATTAAAACAACCATAATTATAACATCAAATAAAAGGGATGTTAAGAACGTGGTGGATCATAAAAACTCTAGAATAGGCTTGTAAGAAACACATACAGCCAACAAACAGTAATAGTAAAAACATAAATGTTTAATATCAGTGGATATTAAAAGAAAGAAAGGTGAGCTAGGGTAGGTTGTAATAAAATGAATAAAGGTAGGTCTTAAGTCTTGATTTAAAAACGTCTACTGAATGAGCTTCTTTAACATGTGATGGAAGGCCATTCCAAAGAAAAGGGGCACGGTAGGCAAATGCTCTACAGCCAACTGATGTCTTTTTCACAGGAGGAATGACCAGGAGAACAGCATCCAGAGAGCGAAGAGGGCGTGCTGGTGTATATGGTGTGATTAGCTCTGTTACATAGGGTGGAACAAGTAGGAAGGAGCATGCGCGGCATGAGAGGCCGGAGAGGCTAGAGCTCTACATGCTGCTGGCACAATGATCTAAAATCTATCAACTATCGATGATTAAGACCCTGCTAAAATGATTGGAAACATAGTCTGGTGCTTGCCCTGCTATAAGAGTAAGAAATAATATTTTCTGGTGTATATGAACACTAGATCACGCAACAAGCCAGAGATGCCGGTAACAAACGTGGTCAGATTTGATGACCTGGAGAGTAAGCTTGACAAACTTGTGGAAATGCAAACAGCAGCAAATACACTTATGGCATCATTACTTAAGCGACTGGACTCCAGCGACAAGAAAGTGGAATTAGTCACTAGTGAAGTGCATGAGCATGGAGTCCAGTTACAAGATCAAAAAGTAAAATCGAGGTGCTAAAAAAAAGACCTTGCCCAGGCGGTGGAATACATTGATCTACTTGAAAACAGACAACGGGAGAAGACACTCGAAATTCTGGATGTACCCGAACAGTCGGAAAAGTCATCTGGAATGGTTCCCTTCCTGGTGAATCTGTTTGAGACTGAATGGGGTCTAAAGCTGAATGAGAGGGACATTGAGAAGGCCCACCGCCTTGGGGCACTGAGGGAGAAACCACGTCACCCTTGAGCGATAATTTTTTGAGTGCAACACTTCCAGACAAAGCTCAAGATCCTGCAAGCCATCAAAGAACACCGATCCCAAGACCAGGGAACTGAAGAGGAGTCCCCAAAGCCCCCGACGTATTGGATTATTCCTGATAGCTCGGCCCAAGTGAGAAAAAAGAGGGACACGTTCTGGCCTCTGCGGAAGCGACTTCACAACCTGCGCATAACAACTAGGATCAAATACCCAGCCACATTGGTTGTTGTGGACGGTGAAGATGAACTGAGGTTTTCAACTGTAGAAGAAGCAGAAACCCAACTGAATAAAAGATACCCACCTGCTGGGCAACCTGTTGGATCTAATGGACATGGTGCTGCGAAAAGATAAGTGGAATGATATTATTTGCTTCTATCATTTCTTCCTCTTAGCGGGATAGAATGAACAGACTATGATAAACGCACCCTCTGCTTTGGTTAACCCTTTCTCAACTGGAGGCTTTTTTTTTTCTTTTTTTTTTCCGTCCCACTGAGAGATCAAGCTTCACTGTTTTCTCTATGGACTTGTTGATAACAACATGGGATATGTTGACATAGGCCTGTAGGCTGTAGCTCTGATGTGAGTTGAGAAGAGGACACACATCTTAAGCAGCTCTCGGTTATGGACCTTTTTGATAAAGACTAATAAGAAGGCTGTTTTTTGTTGCTGTTATTGACTTATTGATTAAGACTAAATAGCCTAGGCCTACGGGCTCTGCTGCGCAATTTTCTTTTCTTTTTCTTCCTTTTTTTTCTTTCCCTAAGATTGAGAAGAAGGACGCCATAGTGCGCTACAATTTGCAGCTATATGCAGCTAGATGAACTGAACTTTGTGGACCTTATATGTTGGCTAGCCTGTGGTGTTGCTGTGGTTTTGAGATTGAGTAGTGGCGACCTTTTTTGTTGTCATTTCTTATTATTATTTTCTTTATTATTATTTTCTTCTCTCTGTTGTTATTGTTGTTGTTGTTGGTGTGTGTGTGTGTGTGTGTGTGGGGGGGGGGGGTTGTGGGTGAGTGTCTGTGTGTGAATGTGGGTGTGTGAGAGAGTCTGAAGATATTGTAAATTGGAGTATGTTGGGATTAATGGGGAGGCGGGAGTACAGGGTGGGCTAGGGGTGTGTGTGTGTGTGTGGGGGGCACGGTGGGAGGCGTGTGTGTGTGTGTGGGGGGGGTGAAGGTTGTGTGTGCATGTGTGTATGTTTGGGATGAGATGGAAGTACAGGGTGGGCTGGGGATGTGAGCGAGGGGTTGGGGAGGGAGGTGTGTGTGGGGGGTGAAGGTTGTGTGTGTGTGTGTTTGGAATGAGACGGGGGGGGGTGCAAGGGGGTGGGGAGGGAGGTGTGTGCTAATATGTATAATGAGTGGTGGGAGTGACTATGTGCCGTGTGTGTTTGGTTCCCTATTAAAGTTGTCATATCAGTCTAGAACTTGGCCAAGTATACTTACCTTTATGTCCATCAAACAAAATGTTGGATAGCAGTCATATTAAAACTAACCCAAATAAATTCACTGTTGTAACATGGAACGTAAATGGAGTTAAAGACAGGGTAAAGCAACAAAAAGTTCTGCAACACCTAAAGAAAATGTCTTCAGATATAGTCTTTCTGCAAGAGTTGCATCTGAAACCTGGTGAGATTAAATTCCTAACAAAACAGTGGGTTGGAGAGGCATTTGAATCAACCTACACATCTAAAAGCAGAGGAGCAGGTATTTTGATCAGTAAATCCTTGCCATTTAGCTTAATCTCAAAATACTGTGACCCAGAGGGTCGATATTTAATAGTTACGTGTGAAATTCATGGAGATAAATATACACTAATAAATATCTACTCTCCTCCGGCTAATATAAAATATCTCAGAAATATTCAGAAAATAATTAACAGTATATCAGCAGGAATAATTTTATTTGACAGAGATTTAAATCAAGTCTTCACAGAACAAGATAGTTCCAACTTGAAAAGGAAGCCTAATGTTCCCAAGGAGCTTCTGGAATTCCTCTCATTAAATGACCTAACTGATGTGTGGTGACAAATGCATCCAAGAGATAAAGATTATACACATTATTCTCATGCACAAAACAGCTATAGCTGCTTGGATTACATCTTTGTATCCAAAGGAGGAGTAGATGATGTTATCACATCTACAATACAAAATATAGTTATATCAGATCATGCGGCAGTTACATGCACTATGTGCCCGCCAACAAATAAAGTACTATATAGAATCTGGAGAATGAACAGAAAATACCTGAAAGATGAGGAGTTTGTTAAAGCAGCTGTGCGGAACTTTTTACCATTCATAAAACTGTCTCTAGTTTATATCACCCCCCCTTCAAGATCCGCATATTTATTTGAACCCAACAGAGACAAAAAAGTCTTTCTCTATATGGCTATTTAACGTAGCCTGTCTCGGGTCGGACACAGCGGAAGTCAGCAAACCAGAATACGGCACCCGGAGGCAGAAGTAAGTCTGCACGCCCGCAGTGGCCCGCAGCCATTAAACCACAGAAGAAGAAGGAGTCATTTTTACAATTAGGATTTAAGAAACAGGCTAAATGACATGTAGTAGGGAGTAGTACAGTAGGTGGTGGTATGCACCTGGAAGTTGTTTTTTGCGATCCGCCAATAAATTGAGAGAAGAAGAGCCGTGTTTACAGAGAGTGTTCTTCGAGTAAGCGGTACACAACGGGTATTGCTGAACACATAACAGTTTTACCAGATGTATCTGTAAGGACTTGGTTGTACTTTCGATGTCATGGTGGATAAAGAAGGAGAACCATCTAAAAGAAAAAGAACAGAAGAAGGATAAACGGGACAGTGACAGGGCTCGAGCCCAAACGAGTGTAAACCTCGGTCGGGCATTCACCAAGTGGAGAGAGCTGAGAGATTTGAAAGGTTTGAAAACTGATCCCAAGTTGGTCCTTTTCCTAATTGACAGGTATGTAATTTTTGTTTTTATTTAGAGAATATACTGCACTTGTTAGACGTTGTTTCACTTCAATATATGACGACATGGTAGTTTTAAGCAAGCTAAGTGTAACGTTAGCTCGCTGATTCTTGAGAGTCGGGACAAAATATGTCCTACATATTTATATCAAAAATATTATAAATAAATAATAAATATTAAAATATTATCTTTTTGGGGAAAATTTGTTTAAATGTGTGGTCTGTGGTTAGAAGGTCCATGTTATTGCACTTGTCCTCAGCAAGAGGTCACAATATTGACCATCCCAAAAAACTTTAAAAAAAAACCTCTACAATTATGAAAACATATATATATCAAATAAAAAAGAAGAGGTTTAAATATAAAAAAAAAAGGCATGAAGTGAACGTCAAACAATATTTTCCATAAAAATCTGCTTATCAAAGCTGTGTCCTCAGTTTCTGTCAACTCCGTCAGATTTTTCATAAGACTCATTAAATCAGGAAATAGCATGGTCAGCTATATCCCTGAGGACCCCTTTTCATCTCCCTGCCTGTGGTGAATGAAACACTACCACGCACGCTCTGGTACGTTTTACATTTTTTGATATTTTAGACAAACAATGTCAGTATTCCTATGGTCACAGCTGGACCATGTCAATACCATCTTTCTGTTAAGATACTTTTTTTAAACCATAGTGGATTGAATTTAAGCATTTTAGTGAGGTTATTGGGACAGCTAGCAACTGAGGAAAAAGTAGCTAGCTGCAGTGTTACAATACATGTTTTGGCGGGAAAATACATGCCCTTACGTCAACTCCGTCAGACGTCAACTCCATCAGGTTTTATGTCTGACGGAGTTGACCTGTAAGCTGACGGAGTTGACAAATCCACTAATAAGCTAGGGTTAAAGGGTTAAAATGTTATTTCAGGGTTTTATTTCCACATAAATGTATATACATAGCATGCATTACATTATTTAACCATACACATCTGACTTGTAGAGTCAGTAGAGAATGGGCAGGCAGTGGTCTGCTTATTATTGTGTAACGTGTAACTTTCCCAGCACTTTAATACACTGAACAAAAATATAAACGCAACACTTTTGTTTTTGCTCCCATTTTTCATGAGCTGAACTCAAAGATATAAAACATTTTCTATACACACAAAAGACCATTTCTCACAAATATTGTGGGTCTGGCTGGCCACAATAAAAGGCCACTCTAAAATGTTCAGTTTTATCACAGCACAATGCCACAGATGTCGCAAGTTTTGAGGGAGCGTGCAACTGGCATGCTGACTGCAGGAATGTCCACCAGAGCTGTTGCCCGTGAATTGAATGTTCATTTCTCTACCATAAGCCGTCTCCAAAGGCGTTTCAGACAGTTTGGTAGTACATCCAACCGGCCTTACAACCGCAAATCAAGTGTAACCACGCCAGCCCAGGACTTCCACATCCAGCATGTTCACCTCCAAGATTGTCTGAGACCAGCCACCCGGACAGCTGCTGCAACAATCGGTTTGCATAACCAAAGAATTTCTGCACAGAAACCGTCTCAGGGAAGCTCATCTGCATGCTCGTCGTCCTCATCGGGGTCTCGACCTGACTGCAGTTCATCATCGTAACCGACTTGAGTGGGCAAATGCTCACATTCGATGGCGTCTGGCACGCTGGAGAGGTGTTCTCTTCACGGATGAATCCCGGTTTTCACTGTTCAGGGCAGATGGCAGACAGCGTGTGTGGTGTCGTGTGGGTGAGCGGTTTGCTGATGAATGCACAGAGATACCGTGACGAGATCCTGAGGCCCATTGTTGTGCCATTCATCCACGACCATCACCTCATGTTGCAGCATGATAATGCATGGCCCCATGTTGCAAGGATCTGTACACAATTCCTGGAAGCTGAAAACATCCCAGTTCTTGCATGGCCAGCATAATCTCCGGACATGTCACCCATTGAGCATGTTTGGGATGCTCTGGATCGGCGTATACGACAGCGTGTTCCAGTTCCTGCCAATATCCAGCAACTTTGCACAGCCATTGAAGAGGAGTGGACCAACATTCCACAGGCCACAATCAACAACCTGATCAACTCTATGCGAAGGAGATGTGTTGCACTGCGTGAGGCAAATGGTGGTCACACTAGATACTGACTGGTTTTCTGACCCCCCCAATAAAGCAAAATTGCACATTTCAGAGTGGCCTTTTATTGTGACCAGCCTAAGGCACACCTGTGCAATATTCATGCTGTCTAATCAGCATCTTGATATGCCACACCTGTGAGGTGGGATGGATTATCTCGGCAAAGGAGAAGTGCTCACTAACACAGATTTAGACAGATTTGTGAACAATATTTGAGGGAAATGGTCTTTTGTGTGTATAGAAAATGTTTTAGATCTTTGAGTTCAGCTCATGAAAAATGGGAGCAAAAGCAAAAGTGTTGCGTTTATATTGTATATATATCTATATATATGTGTATATAGAGACAGAGATAGAGAGAGAGAGATGAGAAGCCAGTGTGTAGATTTTCACATCTGGTTATGAAAACTACACACCGCACCTTGAGGATTTTACATCCATTCATCAATCAATCAGTCAATCATGTCAAGTAAATAAAAATCTGATTCTGTCGTCTTATTCAAGTACATTTTTCATTATTTCAATTTGTATTGTAGGAAAGCATGGCTAGACAGAAATTGTCAGTTGAGGAGCAAAGGAGAAGAAATAGAGAGTACCAACGAGAGAGAAGAGAAAAATTAAACAGCGACCAAGAGAGCAAACATGCTATGCAAGAGAAGGAAAGACAATTTAAGATCACACCCAGTATGAAGTAGGCAGTGCAGGGCAATTACACACCCAACACACCCACCCACACACACCTAACCACACACACGCGCACACACACACACACACACACACACACACACACACACCACTTTAAAAAGAAGATGACTACTGACAAAGGGGGAAAGGAAGAGGAGAAGAGGTGGATCAGGAAGAGGAGAGCAGGAAGTGGTGTAGGGGAAGAGGGCCCCTGGTTTCCCTTATTGTTTTTTTGACAGTTGGAAACGGTGTAATTTATAATAGTTGGAAACGGTGTATGTGCAATATGTTTATTATAATTTGCTTTACAGTAAGTTCATTACTCTAATAACAAGGAGTAGTTTTAGTAGTAGTGTTTAAAAAGCACATTTGTTCAATAATCAGCAATGCACACACATTTTTTGTCAACACCGTCAGTTTTTCGTCAACACCGTCAGATCTTCATCAACACCGTCACATGTATGTTTTTGTTAATTTTGGGGCGAAAAAATTCTTCCTTCAGTTTATGTTGTTTTTTGTAATAAAGGACCATCTGATCTACATCCTCTTATGTCTTATTTATTTAAGGAATTTGTTTGTACAATATTGAAATTAAAAACAAAGTTTGAAAATGCAAATATTTAGAAATCTGGGTTTTCAGAATAGTGTGAAATCACAACTTAAGTTTATATATTGTATTTTATTACATATCAGAGTAACTAAACACTATTACAACATACTTCAGAATTTTAGATTCTTATTGGAATGGAAAAATGAAAATTGTATACTTTTCAGTGTGTCTGACGGAGTTGACACAAATCCAGTTCTGAAGGGAAACATGTTTATTTGTTAAAAATGTGTTTTTATTTAGAACCTGTTCCTTTACATGGTTAAATAGCTAAGACCTTTCTCTGCAGAAACATATAATTCTAATTAATATAGTGTGCATTTTTAAAAAAAGTTTTTTAAAACGTGTTTTGTCCCGACTCTCAAGAATCAGTGAGCTGATGTGAACCGCTTTTGTCTAGTAACGTTACAACAAATGCCACAAAATTATCTCTGACTGTGACCATGAACACAAATATACAGCAGGCAGTTGTCCTCAGTTTATAAGAAATTCAGAGCTACACCAGAACATTTATGATTTTTCTCTCGCTCTCCAAAACAAATGCATGCGGTAATTGCCAGTTGCAGTCGAGATTTTATGAATGAAGCCGAAGGCTGCAGTCGGAATTTTACGACACCAGGCTGTAGGTGTCATACCGCTTCAACCAAAAAGGGCTGTGGCTCAGAGGTAGAACTGGTCATCCACCAATCAAAAGATAAGCGGTTCGATCCCGGACTCCTCCAGGCTGCATGTCGAAGTATCCTTGAGCAAGATACTGAACCCCAAATTGCTCCCGATGGCTGTTCCATCGGTGTGTGAGTGTGTTAAAAAAACTGAGTAGCAGGTGGCACCTTGTATGGTAGCCTCGGCCACCAGTGTATGAATGTGTGTGTGAATGGGTGAATGTGACTCGTAGTGTAAAAAGCGCTTTGAGTGGTCACTAGATGACTAGAAAGGCGCTATACAAATGCAGGTCCATTTACCAGTCCATTTATAATCAACGAAAACGGAAAGTTCCGCACAGCTGCTTTAATTACATAATAAAACATATTAATGAATTCATAACTATTAACGTCACAACCAGTAAGGAGAAACCACCAGTTCATATTATATGGGATGCATTTAAAGCATACATTAGAGGGATCATTATTTCTTTTTCATCAAGAAAGAAGGCAGAATTAGATAAAAAAAGTTAAACAATTAGAGACAGCTATCAGTCGAGCAGAACATCTGCATAAAAAATCTGGTGTAAGTAAGGATATGGTGTATCTGCAAGGATTGAAGCTAGAATACGACCAACTGCTGCTGGAAAAAGCTAATAATGTTAGGTATAATGTAAATAAATTAAGATACATATCATCAAATAAGACAGGTATCCTCTTTAGTAAAGAAGATGTCTAAAAGAGAGACTATCACACTAAAAGATCTAGTGAATAAGTCTGTGGTTAGAGACAACAAACTTGTTAGCCAAGAATTTGCTTCCCAAAAGGCAAGGCTTCAGGTATGGATGCATTACCAACCGGATTCTATTCAACATTCTGGCCCCAAATTAATCTTCTCCTCTTTGATGTTATAAAACAAGCCACTACAAATTAAATCCTGCCACCTTCAATATATAAGACTATTATTAATGTAATTCCTAAACCAGGTAAAGAGTACAATAAACCCTCTGATTTCAGACCAATAAGTCTAATAAATTGTGATAATAAAATAATTACAAAAGTTTTAAATAACAGAATAACCGAAATACTTCCATCAATCATTCATTTTAACCAAACAGGGTTTATTAAAGATAGCCATTTAAAAAACAATGTTAGAACCTGTATATCTCTAACGCAATTTGCTAAAAAGGAAAAACTTGATGTGACACTGATGGCGGTAGATGCTGAAAAAGCATTTGACCGTTTAGAGTGGAGCTACCTGTATGAGGTTCTAGCTGCATATAACTTCCCAAACGAAATAATAAAAATGATCAAAACTGTATATAAGTCTCCTGTGGCATATGTCTATTCAAATGGGATTCTATCAGAGGCAATCCAGATAACTAGGGGCGCAAGGCAGGGATGCCCATTATCCCCATCACTCTTTGCCTTGGCTGTAGAGCCGATGGCTCAGAAAATTCAACAATCAAACATCATAGGCGGTATTAATGTTGGAAGGGAATGTTATAAACTTAGTTTGTATGCATATAATCTCATGTTGTATCTGACTAACACGGAAAAATCCATCCCATATCTAATGGAAATTATTGAGCAGTACTCAAAAATATCTGGTTACAAAATGAACATAGAAAAGACAGAACTTCTATCAACAACAGGACTTTTGCCTAAAAATCACAACTTTTTAAAATACAACTTGAAATGGCAAAAGGAAAAGATTAGATATCAATCAATCAATCAGTCAATCAATCAATCAATCAATCAATCAATCAATCAATCAATCAATCAATCAATCAATCAATCAATCAATCAATTCTAGGGTGTTATATCAGTTTAGATAAAGCAAAATTATATAAAGATAAGTTTTCACCATCAATTAAAGCTCTTTAGGCTAGTCTAGATGAAAGGACAGACCTGCCTATTAACTTAATTGGCAAAATTAATTTGCTTAAAATTCCGGTTTTCTCCCAGACAATACCAGTGATCCCCCCTAAGGATTTCTTTAAAACTATTAATAAACTATTCAGTTCTTTCATCTGGTCAAATAAGGCTCATAGATTGAGTAGGAAACTGCTTCAGAATAAGAGAAAAGAAGGAGGGCTAGATTTCCCAAACCTTGAACTATAGTACTACTCTGCTCAGTCTTTTTATATTAACAAAATCATTAACACATCAGAGGGAGATATGTGGGTAAACATAGAGGGTCATCAGCTTGGGGAAAACAGCCTGCCTTATTCACAAAGCGGAAAATTAAAAATATTAGCCTTGTCACAAATAGTACATTAAGAACATGGGAAAAACTAAAACATATACTGGGTATAGAAATCAATGTTCCAAAGAATACACACTTGTGGAATAACCCATCCATTACCATACAGAAGGAGGAGCTGAAGTGGAAATCATGGAGTGACAAAGGAATAACAACTATTGGAGATATTACTTCTCACACCAAAATAAAGCCTTTTTAACAACTGGTAACATAATTCAACTTAAATAATCAGGAACTTTTTAGATATCTTCAATTAAAGAGTTGGATAACAGACAACTTTAAACTATAATACAGAACCCTCAGTTACTCAGAGGCTATTTCTAAACTCAGGAGAAAACAGGAAATCAATAGGGAAAGTATACAAACACCTTATAAAAGCACAGGCAGATAATTATTCACTCCAAAAAATATACGAGGGTTGGAACAAAGATCTTAAAATAAATAACTCTGATATAACCCGGAAAGATTGCCTAAACTTAACCAATACTATCACCACCAATGAGAATCTGCATCTCATACAATACAAGCTCATGACAAGAATATACTACACTAAATCAAAAATAAATAAATTCGATGCCTCTTTCTCCCGTTTGTGTAAAATGTGGCATACACAAAGAGACAATAATACACACCTTCTGGGAATGTGAGAAGGTTTATAAGGGTTGGTTAGAGACCCAAAAGTGGATGACCAACACTTGTAAAATCAAAATTGAATTTACAGTCTTAAGCACTATTCGGACAGGATTAGTTTTACATGGGCACGTGGGGTGATGTCACTTTACCACAGGTCGTCGGTAATATTAATGGCCAATTTGCACGGGATAAGAAATATCAGTAAAACTACCACAAGTGGGAGGGGTAAATCCATTCACGCACAGCCGTCCCCTTCTGTCGTCATGTACGTATTAGGGCTGTCAAAAGCACCATGAAATTGAGTTCGAATATTTTCGAATTAATTTAGTATAGTTCGAATAATATTCAAATTTATTTATTTATTTATTTATTTTTTACAAAAAACCCCACAAAAAATAAGATGCTTATTGCTGACGCAATATGAACGTAACACTCAGATGAAAACACTTGTTTTGACCTCACTGAAGTGCCAGGTATGACCAGCTTTTGCCTCGCTATCTGAGCAATGTCTGGATACTTCAGTGCGTAGTTTTCCTCCACAAGAGTGGATCCTGGTCGGCTAGTAGTGGTGTCTCATTCTGGTAACGTTTCATCGCTTCTTCAAAAAGGGTAGGCAGGGAGGCAGCAGGTGCAATACTCTCCCTGTATGTCTCCCCAAACAGGTCACACATCGCAGACAGCGCAGTGGGTGGTGTTGGCACAGCGGGCTCCTCCGTCGGCACCTCTCCCTCACTCACTGCGTCCCTCTCTGGCCCGGCTTATGCGCGAGCCATCTCTGCCCAAACGGGATTCGTCGTGATATACAACATTATTAATAGTATTAATTAATTATTAATGATATTCGAATTATCAAATTTAGGTTCAAACTTATAAAAAATATATAGGCTATATTCGAATATATTTAGAACTTAGAATTTTTTTTGACAGCCCTAACACACATATTTACTGCTGGTAATTGTCCGGGACCCTTTTACAGAAGGTAAAAGTCGCAGTAATCTTTACTGATATCGTGCAGTAATGATTACTGACATGGCACATTCGGACGGGACTAAAATCTATGGTAATTATTACTTTACCCCACGTACCTATGTAAAACTAATCCCGTCCGAATAGTGCTTTAAGCAGTATCTTCCAAAAGACAGACAAGCTTAAATACACCATAGGATGGATGGTCCTTTTCTCCTCTTTGGTATACAAAAAACTAATTTTAAAGTATTGGAAAGACACAGAGGCCCCACCGCTACAGCAATGGAAGGGACTAATGAAATATTATTTAGGTATAGAAAAATCAGTGTTTGAAGACCGGAACAAAAGGCAACAATTCAACAAGGTATGGCAGGACATATACGAAGCCTTGTAATTTTAATGGCTAAGAAATAGGGACTAGGTATGATGACTGAGAGCTTGGAACCAAGTGTGTGTGTGTGTGTGTGTGTGTGTGTGTGTGTGTGTGTGTGTGTGTGTGTGTGTGCCAATGGTGTCTGTGAACAGGAAAGTGTGAAAGATATATGTGGATGAGTGGGAATAAATGATGTATGTGGATGAGTGGAATGTGGATAAGTGGTATATGTGGATGAGTGGAAATATGGAGAGTACTATATGTGTATGGCTGGGGAGGTGTGTATGTATGAGTATGAGCATGCACATTCTCGGAACCCATCGGCTGTATTCAGCGTCTGACTTGAAAACTTATGGGGGGCAGACCCCCCATTTTTTGGCATTCCAGTTTGATTTGGGTGGAGGGGGCAAATTTCCATTTCCGTTTCTATATAAGTAAATATGCTGAACCATTGTGATGGATTCAGAGTTTGCAGTGACACCAATTATGTTCCGCCTCGTTAGTTCACCGCACGGTGTTTAACCTGGCAACAACTGCAGCCGGCTCAAATGTGATTGGTCAATATCACGCGGACTACAAACAGCCTACAACCGGAAACCAGGGCTCTTATGCTTTTCTTCTGGAGGCAAGATCTCTGGGGTTTGCCTACAGACTCTACATTCACTGAATGTAGAGTCTGTATATAGAGACTAGAGCATGCATGAGTGTGGTTTAAGATCCTGTGGAGCAGAGGAATACTGTTACTAGTAGGAGTTGTATTCTGTTTGAGTATGAATTTATACAGTATGCTTCAGGAAATACTTATCCGCTCTGTCCTGCATCCTATATGACATCCTTTCATATGCAGCTACTTTACCTAATTCAGTCACCCAGTCCTGGAAAGGAGGTTCTCCATGTTTCTTCCAGTTCCTGAGAATGATCTGTCGCTCCAATCATGATAGCAGTTTGTGTTCAGGATATTCGTGGATAGGGAAAAGCAGAGAGCACTTTACAGTCTCCTAATATACAGTACAGGCCAAAAGTTTGGACACACCTTCTCATTCAATGCGTTTTCTTTATTTTCATGACTATTTACATTGTAGATTCTCACTGAAGGCATCAAAACTATGAATGAACACGTGGAGTTATGTACTTAACAAAAAAAGGTGAAATAACTGAAAACATGTTTTATATTCTACTTTCTTCAAAATAGCCACCCTTTGCTCTGATTACTGCTTTGCACACTCTTGGCATTCTCTCCATGAGCTTCAAGAGGTAGTCACCTGAAATGGTTTTCCAACAGTCTTGAAGGAGTTCCCAGAGGTGTTTAGCACTTGTTGGCCCCTTTGCCTTCACTCTGCGGTCCAGCTCACTCCAAACCATCTCGATTGGGTTCAGGTCCGGTGACTGTGGAGGCCAGGTCATCTGCCGCAGCACTCCATCACTCTCCTTCTTGGTCAAATAGCCCTTACACAGCCTGGAGGTGTGTTTGGGGTCATTGTCCTGTTGAAAAATAAATGATCGTCCAACTAAACGCAAACCGGATGGGATGGCATGTTGCCATGCCCAACAGTGTCACCAGCAAAACACCCCCACACCATCACACCTCCTCCTCCATGCTTCACAGTGGGAACCAGGCATGTGGAATCCATCCGTTCACCTTGTCTGTGTCTCACAAAGACACGGCGGTTGGAACCAAAGATCTCAAATTTGGACTCATCAGACCAAAGCACAGATTTCCACTGGTCTAATGTCCATTCCTTGTGTTTCTTGGCCCAAACAAATCTCTTCTGCTTGTTGCCTCTCCTTAGCAGTGGTTTCCTAGCAGCTATTTGACCATGAAGGCCTGATTCGCGCAGTCTCCTCTTAACAGTTGTTCTAGAGATGGGTCTGCTGCTAGAACTCTGTGTGGCATTCATCTGGTCTCTGATCTGAGCTGCTGTTAACTTGCGATTTCTGAGGCTGGTGACTCGGATGAACTTATCCTCAGAAGCAGAGGTGACTCTTGGTCTTCCTTTCCTGGGTCGGTGCTCATGTGTGCCAGTTTTGTTGTAGCGCTTGATGGTTTTTGCGACTCCACTTGGGGACACATTTAAAGTTTTTGCAATTTTCTGGACTGACTGAACTTCATTTCTTAAAGTAATGATGGCCACTCGTTTTTCTTTAGTTAGCTGATTGGTTCTTGCCATAATATGAATTTTAACAGTTGTCCAATAGGGCTGTCGGCTGTGTATTAACCTGACTTCTGCACAACACAACTGATGGTCCCAACCCCATTGATAAAGCAAGAAATTCCACTAATTAACCCTGATAAGGCACACCTGTGAAGTGGAAACCATTTCAGGTGACTACCTCTTGAAGCTCATGGAGAGAATGCCAAGAGTGTGCAAAGCAGTAATCAGAGCAAAGGGTGGCTATTTTGAAGAAAGTAGAATATAAAACATGTTTTCAGTTATTTCACCTTTTTTTGTTAAGTACATAACTCCACATGTGTTCATTCATAGTTTTGATGCCTTCAGTGAAAATCTACAATGTAAATAGTCATGAAAATAAAGAAAACGCATTGAATGAGAAGGTGTGTCCAAACTTGTGGCCTGTACTGTATATAACATGGGGCAGAGGACAAACTGTCCTTTTATGGCATTGACAATATAACAGTGAATCTTGATCCAGTATTGCTTAATCTTAGGGCATGACCACATCACATGTATCATTGTACCATCATCCACACAACACTTCCAACAAGTAGCTGAATCTTTTAAACCAAGTCTGAAGAGCCTACTCCTACTCGGGGTCCGATAAAATCGATGTAGAATCTTAAATTGAATAAGTCTAACCCTCAAGTCCCTTGACATTGTTCAGGAATTACCACAAACCTTAGCCTATTCCTGTTCATCATATGTTACCCCCAAGTCTCTTTCCCAGGAAAGTCTCAGGGTCCCTTTCTCCCCCTCACATTCCATCAGCATCCTATAATATTTAGCTGCTTCATGGCCTTTACCCAGTATCTGGAGGATTTTATCTAACTTTTCTGCTAGCTTTGGGGGGTGTAACCTCGGCCCAAAAGTCCTCTGTAGTACATGGCGTAATTGAAGATATCTCCAGAATAATCCTGTTTCAGGTCATCAAATGTTTTAAATGTATTGGCATTGTATAAATTGTCTAATGTAAGGATGCCTCTTTCTACCCAATCCTTCCAAATGAATACTTTTTTATTAATGATTATCTTAGGATTTAACCAAATACTAGCAGCCTTGTTTAAATAAGGATCAAATCATTAATACATTAAAGAAAGACTGTGGCCCTGGGCCAGATGGCCTGGAGACTAAGTTTATTAAATTAGCCTCTCATGTTCTGATCTATCCACTAGCAGACTTATTTAACCTGTCACTATCTACTAGTGCACTCCCATTATCATGGAAATGTGCCAAGGTCACTCCAGTTTTCAAAGGTGGTGACCCACTTGATCTGAACAACTATCGCCCAATTAGTATTATTAGTTCTGTTGTTAAGATTTTTGAAAAACTTGTCTTTAATCAACTATCTCAAGACATCTCTGACTACACCATCTTGTCTCCATGCCAGTCTGGTTTTAGACCCAATTACTCTACAACCACTGCTTTGCTTAAATTCACTAGTGATGTGTTATCAGCATCAGACAATGACAAATTCACTGGTGCAATCTTTTGACATCGTAGATCATTACCTGCTATTGGACAAACTATACGCAATTGGACTGTCTCATCATGCCTTATTGTGGTTCATCTCCTATTTACATAATAGACGTCAATGTCTAAGTTGCGGTGGAAGTCAGTCTGATTATCTAATCGTAGAAAGGGGTGTTCCACAAGGGTCATCTTTGGGGCCACGTTTTCCATATTTATCAACGACCTTCCTCTATCCTCCTCTGGCTGGTCATTTATACATCGAGCACCAATATATCAAAAATGGAAATACTCTTGCAATCTGAATTTATTAATGTCCAGGACTGGCTTAGCCATAACAGACTATTACTGAACAAAAATAAGTCATGTTTTATGTTGTTTGGTACCAGTCATAAATTATCACATCACTCTGCTGAACTGTGTCTGCCTTAACGATGGAACCCCCCTTGCAAAAGTGAACACATTCAAATATCTGGGTCTTTGGATCGACACTACATTAACATTCAAGCCACACATTGATTCCATTGTAAATAGAATAAATCATAACCTCAGCATACTTTATCGCTCCATAAATTGTTTCACTCTTCAAGTAAGGAAAAGAATTTCCACCCAACTGCTACTACCAATAATTGACTATGCCGATACCATATATCAAAACACATCAGAGAAATACCTTCACTGTCTTGATGTCGCTTTTAACAGTATCTGCAGATTTGTTTTAAGATGTCCATACAGAACCCATCACTGTATTATGCATCAGACTCTTGATTGGCTGCCTCTCAACCTCAGGCGACGTTTCCACTGTCTCCAGCTTATTTATAAATGTGTCCACTTTAACTACCCCTTCTACTTAAAACAATACCTAGTCCCCTACCGACCACCTTACTCTGTCTGACATTCACATCAACTGTTTTTTTTCTGTCCCAAGAACTTCAAAAGAAATTGGTAGACGTGTTTTCAAACACAAAGATCCCTTTGATTGGAGTAACTTACTGCCATCCATCAGATCTGTCACTTCTTTTCATTTGTTCGACCTCACTAATGTCCTTGTTCCAGACCCCATGCTGTTATTGACTTAATTCCTGTTACGACTGTTGTCGTAATTTATTTTGTTTGTGTGTGTTTTGCTTTTCCAGGTTTTCACTGACCATAATCCACTGGTGTTTCTTGCCCACATGCGCAACTCTAACCAGAAACTTATGCGTTGGTCTCTTCTGCTGCAGGACTTCAACATCCAGATTTGTCATAAAAAAAAAAGGCACAGAAAATGTGATTGCTGATGCTCTCTCCAGAGATTAGTGATTCATATGGAATTAAACATCATAGGGGGATGTTTAATTTTAATATTGCCTCGGTGTGTGAATATGCAAAAACGATGTCGGACTCCGTAGTTTTCTTTTGACCCCTCCCAAATCTGACCAGTGATGACATGATGATGTTTAGCCGCATGTCATCATTTAATCGCCGGCTGTCCAGGTGGTGTCCAGCAAAAGATGCGGGTTTCGTTAATAATTGGCAAACTTTCTGGGGAAAACCTGGTCTTATTAGGAGAGACGGCATTCATCCCACTTTGGATGGAGCTGCTCTCATTTCTAGGAACCTGGCAAACTTTATTAGTAATTTAAATCCCTGACAACCCAGAGTTGAGACCAGGACTCAGAGTCGCAGTCCTATACGCCTCTCTGGGCTTCTAGTTCAGTTACCCAGCCATAGTTTTCATAGTTTTATACAAACGGTGTCTGTCCCCCGACCACCTAAATTATTTAAATCTAAAATTAAACAAGGAGGAGTTGTGCATAACAACCTCATAAAAATTAAAACCTCTTCTGTGACAGAAAGACAAAACAGGAGAATTAAACGCGGACTGTTAAATATCAGGTCTCTATCGTCTAAAGCAGTGTTAGTAAACGAATTAATATCAGATAATCATATTGATTTACTCAGTCTCACTGAAACCTGGCTGTGTCAAGATGAATATGTTAGCCTAAATGAGTCCACTCCTCCCAGTTATAATAATACCCACATTCCTCGAGGCAGCGGCCGAGGAGGGGGAGTTGCAGCCATTTTTAACTCTAGCCTGTTAATCAGCCCTAAACCTAAACTAGATTATAATTCATTTGAAAGCCTCGTTCTTAGTCTTTTAAATCTGACCTGGAAAACCTTGCAGCCACTTTTATTTGTTGTAGTGTACCATGCTCCTGGCCCGTATTCTGAATTTGTATCTGAATTCTCAGAGTTTTTATCCAGTTTAGTTCTTAAATCAGATAAAGTTATTATTGTAGGCGATTTTAACATTCATGTCGACGTTGATAATGACTCCTAATACCGCATTTATCTCATTATTAGACTCCATTGGCTTCAGTCAGGGTGTACATGAATCCACTCACTGTTTTAACCATACCCTCGATCTAGTTCTGACGTATGGAATTGAAATTGATAATCTAAAAGTCTTTCCACAGAATCCCTCGCTATCGGATCATTATCTGATTACTTTTGATTTCTTTTACTCGATTATGCCACTCAGCAACAGTTACTATACTAGATGTTTATCAGATAGTGCTGTTGCAAAATTTAAGGAAAAGATTACTCCGTCATTAAATTCAATACCAAGTCCCTCAGTAACAGAGGTTTCCTGTGCCGACTTTGATCATTTTGTCGATAGCGCTGTAGGCTCGCTGCGAACAACACTTGACTCTGTAGCTCCTCTTAAAAAGAAGTTAAAAAAGCAAAGAAAGTTCGCTCCTTGGTATAACTCTCAGACCCGTAAGTTAAAACAAATATCGCGAAAATTTGAAAGAAATTGGCGATTAACCAAACTGGAAGAATCTCGTTTAATCTGGACAGACAGTCTCAAAACTTATAAGAGGGGCCTCCGCAATGCCAGAGCAAACTATTACTCAGCATTAATAGAAGACAATAAGAACAACCCCAGGTTTCTTTTCAGCACTGTAGCCAGGCTGACTGAGAGTCAAAGCTCTACTGAGCCTTGTATTCCTTTAGCCCTTAGCAATAATGATTTTATGAGCTTTTTTAATGACAAAATTCTAACTATTAGAGGCAAAATTCATGACCTCCTGTCCTCAGATAGTACCTATCTAACCTCAAACACAGCTGTAAAACCTAATATATATTTAGATTGCTTCTCTCCGATCTCTCTTCAAGAATTGACCGCATTGATTTCTTCATCTAAATCATCAACGTGTCTCTTAGACCCCATCCCAACTAGGCTACTTAAGGAGGTCTTACCTTTAGTTAACACGTATATATTAGATATGATCAATATATCCTTATTAACAGGCTATGTACCACAGTCTTTTAAGGTAGCTGTAATTAAACCTCTACTAAAAAAGCCCACCCTGGATCCAGAGGTGTTAGCCAACTATAGACCAATATCTAATCTTCCCTTTATGTCAAAGATCCTTGAGAAAGTAGTCGCAGACCAGCTGTGTGATTTTCTCCATGATAATAATTTATTTGAGGAATTTCAGTCAGGATTTAGAGTGCATCATAGTACTGAGACAGCACTAGTTAAAATTACAATTGACCTTCTGATTGCTTCAGACAAAGGACTTGTCTCTGCACTTGTTTTATTAGATCTTAGTGCAGCGTTTGACACAATTGACCATCAAATTCTACTGCAGAGACTGGATCACTTAATTGGCCTAAAAGGTTCTGTACTGAGCTGGTTTAAATCTTATTTATCTGATCGTTTTCAGTTTGTTCACGTTCATAATGAATCGTCCTTACGTAGCAAAGTTTGTTTTGGAGTTCCGCAAGGTTCTGTGCTCGGACCAATCCTATTTACTCCATATATGCTTCCTCTAGGTAACATCATTAGAAATCACTCTATCAATTTCCATTGTTATGCGGATGATACACAGTTGTATTTATCGATGAAGCCAGAAGAAAGTAATCAATTAACTAAACTCCATAACTGCCTTAAAGACATAAAAACTTGGATGAGCACCAATTTCCTGATTCAGACAAAACTGAAGTTATTGTTCTTGGCCCCAAACAACTCAGAGACTCTTTATCTGATGACATAGTTTCTCTAGATGGCATTGCTCTGGCCTCTAGCACTACCGTAAGAAACCTCGGAGTAATATTTGATCAAGATTTGTCTTTTAATTCTCATTTAAAACAAACCTCACAGACTGCATTTTTTCATCTGCGTAATATTGCGAAAATTAGGCCTATCCTGACCCGAAAAGATGCAGAAAAATTGGTCCACGCTTTTGTTACCTCAAGGCTGGATTACTGTAACTCTCTATTATCAGGTAGCTCTAGTAAGTCCTTAGAAACTCTCCAGCTAATTCAGAATGCAGCAGCACGTGTACTAACAGGAACTAAGAAACGAGAATTGAATTTAAAATCCTACTGTTAACTTATAAAGCTCTAAATGGTCAAGCTCCGTCATATCTCAGAGAGCTCATAGTGCCATATTATCCCACCAGAACACTGTGCTCTGAGAACGCAGGGTTACTCGTGGTCCCTAAAGTCTCCAAAAGTAGATCAGGAGCCAGAGCCTTCAGCTATCAGGCTCCTCTCCTGTGGAATCATCTTCCTGTTACGGTCCGGGAGGCAGACACCATCTTCACATTTAAGACTAGACTTAAGACTTTCCTCTTTGATAAAGCTTATAGTTAGGGCTGGCTCAGGCTTGCCCTGTACCAGCCCCTAGTTAGGCTGACTTAGGCCTAGTCTGCCGGAGGACCCCCTATAATACACCGGGCACCTTCTCTCCTTCTCTCTCTCTCTCTCTCTGTCGTATTCTATTACTGCATCTTCCTAACTCAGCCATTCTGGATGTCACTAACTCGGCTTCTTCTCCGGAGCCTTTGTGCTCCACTGTCTCTCAGATTAACTCATATCGCAGCGGTGCCTGGACAGCGTGACGTGTGTGGTTGTGCTGCTGCCGTGGTCCTGCCAGATGCCTCCTGCTGCTGCTGCCATCATTAGTCATTAGTCATACTTCTACTGTTATTATACACATATGACTATTGTCACACTTGTATACTGCCAGATATTAATACATACTTTCAACATATTGTACCGCAGTAGCCAGAACTATAACTATAATATTATTACTTTCAATAATGTTGTTGTAAGCTACTGTCATTACCTCCATCTCTCTCTCTCTCTCTCTCTCTCTCTCTCTCTCTCTCTTTCTCTGTCTCATTGTGTCATGTGGATTACTGTTAATTTGTTATGCTGATCTGTTCTGTACGACATCTATTGCACGTCTGTCCGTCCTGGAAGAGGGATCCCTCCTCAGTTGCTCTTCCTGAGGTTTCTACCGTTTTTTTTTCCCCGCTAAAGGTTTTTTTGGGGGGAGTTTTTCCTTATCCGCTGCGAGGGTCATAAGGACAGAGGGATGTCGTATGCTGTAAAGCCCTGTGAGGCAAATTGTGATTTGTGATATTGGGCTTTATAAATAAAATTGAATTGAATTGAATTGAATTGAATTGAAATTCTTGGGTATGGGGGTGTTACGACTGTTGTCGTAATTTATTTTGTTTGTGTGTGTTTTGCTGCATGTGTTGTCTGTGCGTGTTCTCTGTGTTTTCTGTATGCAAACAGGTGTGTGCCATAGCCCGGCGAGGATTGGTGAATTTGATCGGTGCTCATTCCTGATTGGCTGCTGCCAAGGGCGTTCAGGTTTTTAAAGGACAAAGATGGCAGTTGCTTTGAGCTAGCAGGCAGACGTCACCTTCCTCTTCTCCCAACTGGCCACACATAGTGTTGTTGCAGTAAATCATTATTGTGTTAAAGACTGTTACATCGTAGGGGTGGACCGCCAGTTTTGTTACTTACCCTTTTTCTCCTGTTTATTTAGTTAGGGAGGTAAGCTTTTTGTCATTTGTTTTTTTATTGTTTGGTTAGGTTATTTACTTACTCCCTGGGCAGGATTGTTTTTGTTTGTTATTTTGGCCTTAGTCCACCCTGAAGTTACTATTTCAGTTAATTCTGTTATTTAAATATTGTAAATAAATTCGCACTATTGATCGTTCCATACGTCTTTTTCATTGTGGCTACTTGGGACTTGGGGAAGATGGGGGCCTTTCATGTTGCGTCCCAGACACCCCTAGACTGGGCATAACAATTCCTTTTTTTTTTTTTTTTTTTTAATTTTTTTATTACTTCTATTTTGCTCTTGTGATGGGGTATGGTGGGTTGGGCGGGAGGGATTTGGGAGCTGCTGTGAGCACCTTAAGTGTATGTTTTGTGTTGTGTTTATGTGACTGTATTGTACTGACTGATTGTATCTATGTCTAGGACCCCCTGGAAGATGAGATGATACATCTCAAGGGGTTATCCTCTAATAAAATTTGAAATATAAGGATCGAAATCTATCAGCCCTGAGATCTTTCTCCATATACCTTGAAGGTGAGATACGATTGGATGAGTCTTTATATGTTTAGATAATTTGATGGACAAACAATGGAGGAGAGGGAGGGGTGTCGATGCAGACTGCGCTATACTGTAGTATGGGGGGGCTCGCTCTGGAGGTAGGGCCCAGTGCGCCAAGTGCCTGAGATTAAATGCATAATAGTAGTGTACTAAATTTGGGAGTCGTAAGCCACCACTGTTGATTGGCCTTTGTAGTTTTTTCATATTCATATGTTCTTGTTTCCCATTCCACAGAAATTCTTTAAATATATTGTTGAATTGTTTTAAGTAACTTGTTGAGGTCTGCAGCCTCACCAGCATTGAACTCGGGGAATAATCTGACGGAGGCAATAATAATCTTTAGCCTGTATGGCATATTTATTGAAGACCTCACATTTTCTTCAGTCACGGAGGGAATGAACTCCAACCTCTGACAGAACATGACTGGGCATGGCCTAAACAAAAAATGTGATGACATAGCATACTTGTAGACTTGCGCCTCACTGTGGTGAACACAAAATACTGCCCCTCAGTAAACAGCAGTCACACAACAGTCACATAGCAAATTGAGTACACAATACAGAAGAATGCCTCTTAACATAACTGTCTGGGATTTTTAATGCAGAGAGTGAAACAGGTAGTTAATCCTGGGGACACAGTTCATTTTAATGACGTTAACTTTTCCCCATAAAGACAGATACAGTGACGACCAACGTTTCACACCAATGTCCAGTCCCTGTATCAAGGGGTCAAAGTTCACCTTGATAATATCCTCCAAATTAGAGGGAAAAAGGATACCAAGATATTTTAGCCCCTGCTTAGGCCATCTAAATCTGCCAGCTTGAAAGAGTGTGGTTGGGCAATGTTTAGTTAATGGCAGAGCATCAGATTTATCCCAGTTGACCTTATATCCTGAAATCTTCGAAAAGGTGTTGAGTGTGTTCAACAGTGAGGGTATTGATACCACAGGGTCTGACGCCAGTAGCAGAATATCATTCACTAACATCATAAATTTGTCGGCAGAGCCGTTATACATCACCCCGGAAAATTATCATCATTCCTAACTGCTGCTGCCAGAGGCTCCAGAACAATAAAGAGCTAAGGGGTGATCCCTGACGTGTACCTCTCCCCAGCTCAAAGTATGAAGATATGTATCCATTAGTTTATACTGCTGCTTCTGGCCCATTATACAAGAGGCGTATCCACTTAATAAAAATATCTCCAAAACCAAAAATTTCTAAAGTCTTCAACAAAAATCCCCATTCCACCCTATCAAACGCCTTTTCAGTGTCGAGCGAAACAGCAGCAATTGTCGAATTCGAATTTGAGACTGCCCACATAATATTAATAAAACGTCTAATGTTGTCTGCACAGCTGCGTCTCTGGATGAAACCCACCTGATCTTCGTGCACTAAAGAGGTCATTACTTTCTCCAGTCTGTTTGAAAGTATTTTGGACAAAATCTTGGCATCTAATGGAATAAGGGAAATCCAACGATAGTTCTTACAGTAACAAGGGTCCTTCTCCTTTTTTAGGACAAGTGTTATCAAAGCTTTTGACAGAGTAGCTGGCAACTCCCCCTTTACAAATGCCTCATTGTACATACTGAGTAGTAGAGGTGTCAATTCAGTGGCATAGCATTTAAAAAATTCAGCTGTAAAGCCGTCTGGTCCTGGGGTCTTTCCATTTGGTAGTCCTTTAATTACCCTAATAATTTCTTCACTGGTTATTGGCCGATCGAGGTAGGTCTTTTGTGATTCGGATAATCTGGGAAGATCCAATAGATGACATTTCTTTCTGTTTTAAAGAGTTTGCCAACGATTTGCCTGCTTTGTTCCCTTATTCATAATATTTTTGTCTCATTCTGAAGAGTGACAACTCCACTTTCTGTGACAGTATGCAATTATAATCATATTTGAGTTGTGTTAGGGCTCTTTCCCCCGTTAAAGGTTTTTCTGGGGGGAGTTTTTCCTTATCCGTTGTGAGGGTCCTAAGGACAGAGGGATGTCATATGCTGTAAAGCCCTGTGAGGCAAACTGTGATTTGTGATATTGGGCTTTATAAATAAAATTGATTGATTGATTGATTGATTGATTGATTAAATCCTCAAAGTTAAAATTATTTTTTAAATTGGCCTCATATTCCTTAATCTTGTCTTCAATCTCAACCTGTTTTGCAATGCTCTTCTTTTTTTTTTATAAGAAGCATGTTGGATGATATAGCCTCTCAATACAGCCTTCAATGCTTCCCAGGCAATTCCTGCAGAGGGTGCTGTAGGCTCATTTAACTGAATATATATTTTAATTTGATTTCTTAATGCCTCTTTAAATTCAGATTCTTGTAAGAGGGATGAATTAAATCTCCATCTCGGCATTCGAATCCTGTCACTGAAAGATAGCAACTCCAAGCTAACTGAGGCATGGTCCAAAACTAAAATACTTCCAGTGGAGCAGGAAATTGCTAACTGCAGAAGGCTTTTGGAAATGAGAAAAAAGTCTGTCCGGGAGAATGTTTAGTGTGGGGCTGAGAAAAAGGTGTAATCTCTTCCTTTTGGATTCAATATCCTCCACACATCTGTTAAACCCAAAGACTCAGCTATACTTCTCACTGCTAATAATGCCTTAGGCACCTTGGTTGGAGCAGTACTACTACAGTCCAGAATAGGATCCATTACCAAATTAAAATCTCCGCCAATAACAGCATTATAATCTCCCGCCTGCTGCATTTTAGCCTCCAAGTCGGCAAAAAACTCTGGTTCGTCCCCATTTGGAGCATAAACATTTGTCAAAATAATCATGTGACCTTGTATTTCTGCAACTACAATGAGGATCCTTCCCCTGGTATCTTTAATTTGTCAAATGCATTTAAATTGTAACTTTTTGTTAATAAGTGTTATAACCCCAGGGCTTTGGCTAGATCCTACATTACAATAAACATGGCTCACCCATCCTCTACACAATTTCTCTGATTCTTCAGCAGAGAGGTGTGTCTCCTGTAGAAACACTACATCAAGTTGTTTGGATTTCAGAATAGAAAACATCTTCTTTCTCTTAATTGGATGCCCCAGGCCCTTCACATTCCAAGTGGAAATGCACAAATTGTCAATTTTAGCAGTCATAAACAAATTTTTAGAAATAAACAAAGATATTAAACCAAAAGGAACTACAAACAAACAAAAAAAACAGCCACCTTGCAACATTGTACATGTGATACATACCCTTGTTAGACCCCTCCCAATCTGGAAATCCATTGGTAAAAAAAATAAATAAATTAAAAACCTCTGGAGGCACAGCCTGGAGTTTTTCAACTAATGGAAGTGCAGGGGCCTCGGCGATCGCTCACGTCCTTCACTTCTGGTGGTGCCCCCAGGGAAATGCCGTGTTGTTTACAAATACTTTGGGTAGAAAACCAGCAGAGTTTAGCTATATATCACATTTTTCACGTCACTATATCACCGTGTAGACTAATCTGATGTTTGTTAAGTCTATAAACACAATGATTGAACAAACGTTACTATTTCTGTGTGCACGTTTTGTAATTAATAACATGGTTATCGTAGATTAGCTGGGCTAACCGTTAGCTGTTAACGTTAGCCATTAGCAGTGTCTGTAATAACCATAGACTGTATAAAAATAAGGTAATAACTCAATAAACGGTCCGTGAATAAAATATTTTTTCCAGCGGATATCTTAGTTACAACATGATTGAGCTAGCAAAGCAGTTTTGTGTTGCTATGTGTGGTATTTATTCAGTTATGGGAAATCACGATGTCTAGAAAGCATCAGTGGCTGCAGCTGACAGGGACAGTTAGCAAAGCTAACATCAGGACGTCATCTGTTAAAAGCCTCCCGTTGTCGGATACGACATGAAACTACTCCAGTTAGCTCAATCATGTTGTAACTCAGACATCCGCTGGAAAAAATATTTTTTTTCATGTTGACGAGACAGTGTTTTGGGTGGAGCAGTCGCTATGGACGCGGAGCTTGCTGTTTCTGTAGGTACACATTTCCTGGGGACACCTGCATGTCTTGGCCACGCCCCTCCATTGTGATTGGCTAAAGCGCAGCATCGTTCAAACTCAAAGCCCCGCCCTCCCCCCCTCTCGTCGTCTTTTACACAGGGCTGCCGACAGATTCTACAATGTAAATTGCAGAATCTGTCTTGAGAGATTAGACCCCTCCAAACCGACATACCCTATTGCCCCAATATAGTGCGTCACACTGAACTCTGCACTCCCCATTTCAACAGAACAAAGCTGACGGTCCATGAACGTCGACTGTCTAAGTGACTTACCCCATCCAGGGTTCCTACAGCTTAAGGCAAGTTAAATTTAATATATATATTTTTTATAAGTTTGAACCTAAATTTGATAATTCAAATATCATTAATAATTAATTAATACTATCAATAATGTTGTATATCACAGCGCATCCCATTCAGGCGGAGATGGCTCACGCACAAGCCGGGCCAGAGAGGGACGCAGTGAGTGAGGGAGAGGCGCCGATGGAGGAGCCCGCTGCGCCAACACCACCCACTGCGCTGTCCGCGATGTGTGACCTGTTCGGGGAGACATACAGGGAGAGTGTTGCACCTGCTGCCTCCCTGCCTACCCTTTTTAAATTAGAGATGAAACGTTACCAGAATGAGACACCACTACTAGCCGACCAGGATTCACTCTTGTGGTGCACGCACTCAGGTATCCAAACATTGCTCAGATAGCTAGGCAGAAGTTGGTCATACCTGGCACTTCAGTGAGGTCAGAATGGGTGTTTTCATCCTAGTGTCATGTTCATATTGCATCACCAATAAGCATCTTATTTTTTGTGTTTTTTTGTAAAAAAAAAAAAAATAAAATAAAATAAATAAATAAAAATAATAATTAATTCGAAAATATTCTAAATCAATTTCATGGTGCTTTTGACAGCCCTAGTGTGACTGGTGTTTTGTCATGGTGTTCAGTCACCACAGTACCTCTACTTTTAGCATAGGCGTGCACCCAAACATTGACCGGAGATTTGGTGCTGCTGTCCCGGTTGTTGATATCGGAGATGGGGGTGGAGGCACGGTAGAGATGAGAGTAGAACAGAACTGTGAAATACCTGCCGTTTGTTAACAGCTTGATTTTGAGGCATTGTGTTTCGCGCTGTGCATGTGGGACTCCACTGCCTTGATTCCCATCGTGCCGATTTTGAAACATTTCTTGCACAAAATACACCATGCCTCGTATAAATTGCCTGGTACCGGTTTCAGCCATCCAGAAAAATCTTTGTTGGACAGCCAATTTTCATTAAATTTAAACTTTCCCATGTGGTCCGACTGCTACATGAATGAGAGTCACGGCTGCAAACACATCACTGTTTTGTTGGTTCCGCTCTTGTGATTGTGTGATGTTACTGCTATTCAGCAAATTATTTTTAAAAATAAATGTTACCTAATATTTTTAGATTTGAGACTAATTGCAATCATAAAATCCTACTTACCATGTGTTAAAATTTTTAAGACTTTTGAAAGATTGATTTAAGACATTTTAATGCCAATTAAGGCCTTATTTTTAGATTAATGAATTCAGTGCCTTTTAAGACTTTTTAAGGATCTGCGGGAACCCTGCCATCCTAACCGACTGCATCATTATCACTTTTTATATATATACCTCAACATATTTTGAGGAGATCCCTGCAAATAAAATGATAGGGTTTTTTGACTTCTTTTTTAAAAAATCCATGTCCATTTGAGGAAGAAGAAAAAAAAAGAGATAAAAGAAAAGGAGTGTCTTATGGTCATCTCCCCTATTACTCCCAATATCTCCTTGATGCAGTTACCTCCTCCGGAAAACTGTCTCTCTTAACTGAAGATATTGTCCAAAAAAACACTCTTTAATTTTGGTCCTGATCGTTTCCAAATCATTCTCGTCCCGGGGACTATGTATTCCATAGCTTTTTTCGGATCCTCAAAGCACCTCTGCATCCAGTTGTGATCGATCCTCAGAACAGCAGGGTAGAGGAGAGCGAACTTCGTGTTACGCTCCCGCAGAGCCTTCTTGCATTCCCTGAACTTATCCCGTTTCAGCTGCGTGGCCCGTGAGAAGTCAGGGAAAATCATGATGCGGTTACCTTCCCGGATGAGCTCAGATCGATTCCATGCAGCACGTAGAATCAGCTCCCTGTCGGCTGAGCGCAGGAAGCTTACCAGGATCGTGCACGATCTCTCCCCCAGACTTGGACATGGTATCGGGGCCCTGTGTGCCCGATCAATCTCCGGTGGTTGCGCAGTTTCATTCCAGCCAAGGATCGATTCTGCATAAACACCATCATGTCCCCACTTTCTTTACCTTCTGGGACACCCACAAATCATAAATTATTCCGTCTATTGCAATTCTCCATAACTTCAAGTTTATCATGGAGGTTCTCTAACTCCGCTTTGGTAGCTAGCGGGCTAGCTTCCAGCGACGCCTTCAGTTTTTTATCAGAGTCCTCCAGCCATTCTACCCTTTTCTCCACCTCCACCACTCGTGAGATGAGTGAAGACAGTTTCCCTTCAACTGATGTTGTGGTTCGGCATATGTCCTCAAGGCTGGTTAGGTCGCTGGAAATTTTTTGCAGTGTGGCAAAGATATTAGCAATGTCCTGGGTGACACGAGCTGCCTCTGGGGCCTCTGAGCCGTTGTCGTCGCCATCGTGGTGTGTGTTTTGCTGCCACAAATGCTTCTTAATGTCCCCACTTTTGAGTTGTGCCATTTTATGCGACCAGGAAAGTTTTTAAGTACGAGACATGTTCGTTTAGTTATTGTTAGGCGCTAATTGTAGGATTAGCTTAACGATGCTAGTCGGAGCTTCGGCTCAGGCAGCCATCTTTACCAACCGCGTCACGTGACTCCCATGTCTAGGTTTTTGATGGTTGGACTTCCTGAAATAGCACAGCCATCAGTGTTAATGCTCGGTTTCTCACACTGGTGACTACGATTTGTTGGTCCTACAACCAACAGCTCTGTTTTATCCACATTCAGGAGTAGGAAATTTAAGTTCATCCATTTTTTCATTTCTAATAAGCATGTTTCTAGATTTCTGATTTGAGAGGTGTCACTTGGTTTTATGAGTACATATAACTGCGTATCATCAGCATAGCAGTGGAAATCAATACCATATCTCTGAATTATCTCACCCAGTGGAAGCATGTAAATGGAAAAAAGCATAGGGCCGAGGACTAATCCCTGGGGCACACCAAACTTCACATCTGAGAATTTGGAGATCGTATTGTTGTAACTGACACGTTGGGTTCTGTTTGATAGGTATGAGTGAAACCATGACAATGCTGTCCCCTGGATACCAATAACCTTCTTCAGGCGATTTAACAGCATATTGTGGTCCACGGTATCAAAAGCTGCACTCAGGTCAAGAAGCAGTAGTAGTGATGTTGAGCCAGAGTCAACAGTGATAAGTAGGTCATTGACTCCTCTGGTCAAGGCAGTTTCAGTGGAGTGACAGGACCGAAAACCAGATTAAAATTTGTCATAGAGATAATTGTTGTTTAGGTAGGTGGTTAGCTGATCGGCAACAGCTCTCCCAAGTAACTTTGACAAGTGGGGAAGATTGCAAATTGGCCTATAATTGTTCAAGATAAGTGGATCGATGTTAGGTTTCTTAAGCAGAGGTTTAATAATGGCAGTTTTAAAGGCAGAGGGCACAGAGCCCAAGGAGAGCGACTCATTTATGATTTTAAGAGTAGGGCTATTTAAAACAGGAAACAGTACCTTAAACAGTTTGGATGGTATAGGATCTAATATGCAGGTTGTAGATTTAGAAGGAGTTACCAAGCTGTTAAGGGCCTCAGGGGAAAGTAATTCCAACTGTGAGAGAGTGCAGTTCAGTCAGGGCCGCCCCTCTCTAAACGCAGAACATGCGTAGGGCTCCACGGCGGGGGGGGGGGGCGAGCCTCGGGAGTATGTGCGGGGCCGGGAGGTCGGATGCTCCCAGAGAAGGGAGAGGGAGGTATATAGCTAAATAAGATGAAAACAGGAAAGAATGTCTCTGTATTTTATTTCTGTTTTCAGTGTTTAATTAAGGTGGGAGAGGTGGAGGGCTGAGGGAGATCGGATGCCTCCAGAAAGGGGAGAGGGAGAAATATAACAAAATAAGATTAAATAGGAAAAACCTGTCTCCCTCTTTTATTTTCTTTTCAGTGTTTAATCAAGAGTGGGGGATTGAGGTGGTGGAAGTTACTTTCTTTTGATGAGTAATTGATGGCTATGTGTGACTCAGATTTGTTTATTTATTTATTTCAGTTTGAAGTTATTTTTATTTATTTATTTATTTATTTTAATTTTTTATTTTATTTGACTCATACAGCCAAACTACTGTGTCTACAGTACATTTGTTATTGCCAGTAAAGGTTGTCAAGTTAAATGGCAAGTTGTTATACGGCCATTTTGTACCTATGATACATGTGGGATGGGGGCCTCCAAATAAAATTTCGCTTAGGGCCCCATTTTGGTCAGGGGCAGCCCTGAGTTCAGTGTTGGGTAAGGGTTACTTTAAAAGTAATCAAAGTACGTTACTGCGTTACTTTTTTTAAAAAAAATGTAACCAGTTACTTTACTGCGTTACTCCCTGAGTAAAGTAACTCAATTACTTTAAAAGTACTTCCAACGTTACTCCCTGAGAAAAGTAACTCAAGCACTTTTAAAGTACTTTTGAGTATTCTACATTTCCTACTGGGCAATGGACCACAGGGCGCTCAGCCTACATTTTTTGGTCTCCAAAATTAAAGTTATGGACCACTTGCCCTTCACTGAGATCCAATTCTCCCATCACAGCCGTCACTTTGACCAGTAGAAACACAGAGGGATCTGCTGCAGTAGACAATTGTATGACAACAACACCCCAGCATTTTTAATATTTCCTCTAGGGATGTTACCACACACAGTAAAAGGGGGAAATGATGGTGTGAAACAGCAGAGGCACATTGTCAGCCCGCTGAGTTAACATTACTGTCATTAGCATCAAGCTAGCAAACAATGGTACATCCTCACGGTCGGACATAAACGATAACATTAAGTAATAACATTAACAAATAGTAGCGGGGCTTTTACTCACCACAACTGCAAAGGCTCCCAGCTTCATTTGAAACAAACTACATTATAGACGGTCCGTTATATATTAATCCCTCTGTGTGTTTATATATTTACTTTTCAACATATCGCACCGTCATTTCAAACTCAACACTTGTTTCAAATTAAAAGCCCCTTACAACCTCGGCTAGAGAATCCCTCCATTTTCCAAATAGGCATTTATTCTGAAACATTTGTCAGAACTTCCTGTGGAAGATACAGTAGCTTGATAGTTTATGTATGGTGCTTCAAATGTAGCTCCTGCCATCTGCTGACACTTTTAGGTGACTACAACAACATGTCGGCTGGCACATAAACAGACACAGTTCTGGCAGTGACTCAAATAATAGTGAAAGTAATAAAAATAGGACAAGAATAATCCGATGACATCACACACGCTGTGAAAGATGACCGGGGATAATTGGTGAGTACCAGCGTGTAGCGTGTACCAGGCATAATGCAAGTCCTGAGTCTGAAAAATGTCTGTCAGCGAGTCCTACTCCACCTATTTAGACTCCACCGTAGACAACGGCAGCATTTCTCCGACCACATAGCGAGCCACAAGCTCTGTGGCTTCTTTCAGACTGATAGGTTTAACGTTATCTCTGTTATTAGAACCAAACAACAGCCATTGCTGTTTCGGAGCTGAAGGACCAGCGTTCTAAAAGTAATGGAAGTAACTGATGTCTTGTTTGAAAATGTACTTAAGTATTTGATTACTTAAACAGCAAACTAACGCGTTAGGTTACTCGTTACTGCAAAAAGTAATCAAAGTATTCTAACGCGTTACACCCAACTCTGGTGCAGTTGGTCAAAGTCCTAGTGCCTGCCATGGTCAGAGTATTCAAGAGTTCAGTGCCATCAGAGGGGTGCGGACCATTGACTTTATCCCTAATAGACTCAATTTTATTTGTCAAGAAGCTCAGAAATTCAATCACACTGAAAGAGGAGGTATTGGTAGGGGTCCTCTGTGTGAGATTAGCAACTGTATCAAACAGAACCCGTGGATTAATTACTGTTAATCAGGTAAGAGAATTATGCTATCCTAGCAGCTGAAAGCGCACGTTTATAGGTATATAGCTCTCAACCCAGGCAAGACGAGTTGTCTCTTGTTTGGTCTTGCGCCAGTGTTCGAGTTTTCTACAAGCTTGGTTGAGTGCACAGATGCCGTTTGAAAACCATGATGCCGATTTAGTCCGAGTGCGTTTTCTGGTTGTGAGAGGAGCCACAGGGTCAAGCAAATTAAGCAATGCACTATTCAGATTGTCTGTGAAAGTGTCAAGGGAATCAAAATTTGCATTACAGTGGTCCAGTACATTAGGTAAACACTCAGCCACTATAGACTTGGCATTGGTGTCAGTGTCAATGTCGATAAGTACATGTATCGGGCTCTGGACATTTAATTGGAGTACAGGAGGAAACAGTGAAAAAAATACAAGAGTGATCAGAAACTGGAACTTGTACGATAGATGAAACATCAGCATTGATACCCTTTGTAAAGATAAGGTCCAGCGTATGTCCATGGTTGTGGGTGGCAGTTTTCACATGCTGAGTCAAGACAAGGAGTCTGAACAGTCATTTATATGCAAGTTGAAATCACCCAGTAAGATTACTCTATCATATTTGACAAGAGGAATCGACAATAATTCAGAAAACTCAAGTAAAAAGTCAGGATTGGGCTTTGGGGGTCTATAGATGGTTAATGCAAGAATGTACACGAGTTCTAATAACCAAGGCTAGATATTTAAAGGTTGAGAATTCTCCAAAAATGCATTCAGTGCAGGTGAACAGGTTAGAAAATATGGTTGCTATTCCTCTCCCTTTCTTGTCTTGTCTAGCAGAAAATAAAAAGTTATAGTTGGGAGGGGAAGCTTCAGTAAGTGTTGCTGAGGCAATGGACAAGAGCCAACATTCAGTGAGAAATAAAAAATGTAAACCATATTGGGGGGGTGGGGGGGGTCAATAGTGTGATGTTAACAGGTGTAGAGTTGGAGGAGGAGCATTCAGCAGGACCCAGGAAAGGATGCTCATTTGTATGGTCCCTCTAATAAAAGTGTATTAAAAATACACTTTTATTAGAGGGACCATACAATAAAAGTGTATTAAAAATACGATATATAAATAATTTTCATAAAACTTCAGACCTAAGTTTTTTATTATTTGTTCATATTTTTATGTTTTTATGGCCTTTTTGTCATAAGAACCGCTGATTTTTTTCAACGTGAAAAAAATATACAATAATTTTCAAAATGAGGTGCAAAGTGGATTATTTGGGATGAGGGTACTACAGTCTCGACTAGGTTAATAATCGATAACAACATTGATTTTGATGCATTTTTATTTTTGGAACTATGAGAGTTTATTTGACAAAATCACTCCTGTTGCCCTAAGGACCCAAAATGGTCCCTCTCATAAAAGTGTTCCTGATGAGATAAGAGCCACACTTGTAGACCATATTCTCAATCATGGTCTTACAATGGCCGAGGCTGGTCGAAGGGTGCAGCCATATGTTGGGAGAACAAATGTGTCCTCAATCGTTCAGACTTTTCGTCAACGGAACAGGTATGTAATCTAGCAATAGGCACTGTACTGTGTTGGGAATAGAATGATTTTATGTGTTTTACTATAAGTTGTGTTTCACGATATAATTTTTAGATGTGTGAACAATGAGAATACTGAGATGATTTCAGCTGATCTGAATGTGTTTGCTTTGCAGAAGTGGAGAAGTACAGGAGAGGAAGAGACATGAAGTCTGAGGAGCACATACCGCAATGCTTAGATAATTAGTTTCATATATGGTAAAAAGAATAGAAAGTGATGTACAGATAGTAAGTTACAGCATGTGTAGGGAGTTGTGTTGTTCTCTTGTCTTTCAAAACAGGAGCCACGCCCCCACCGCCAGCGGGAAGGAGTCAGATTAACACGAGGCAGGGGCGTGGTGTGGTGAAGGAGGAAGTGGAACTGCCAATGAGAAGAGGACAACGCCTTGCGTGCACAATGACACTCTGTTACACTCAAATATACTGGGTCAGGGAAAGGACAGGAGGTCAGACTTCGTGAACTGACACACCTTTGTTGTTCGTCAGGGACGTGAAGTTGAGACCCAGAGCTCTGTAATTTTATTCCTTTACTGCTTAATAAACTACATTAACTGAGACCGAATATCTTCTCCTATTGCTTCATTAAAGAACACGCAGGACTGAGCTCACACATAGCACATTGGAGAGTAGGATGAGCCCCTAGTCCATCAACTGTAATACTTTATACTTTCTGTAATGCTTCATACAGTATTACAGTATTCCACTTGCATTTTACAATATACAGTAAGTATACTTTATACAGTGACATTTTATCTTACTCTTTGTGTTTTGCATTGCTATATTTTTTCCACATAGGACTGCAAGACAACTTCACAGGGGTGGCAGAGGGCCCCTTTTCACACCTGAACAGGAGGAGGCTATTTGCACCATGGTTGTAGAAAACAATGCCATAAGACTAAGGGAGATAAAGAGTGCCATTATAGAGGACATCAACATCTTTGAAAACATCCAAACAGTCAGCATCTCAACCATTGACAGGGTGCTGAAAAGACACCAAATGATTATGAAACAGCTGTACGCTGTTCCATTTGAAAGAAATGGTGAAAGAGTGAAGGAGCTGCGCTATCAGTATGTACAGGTAAAACATGTATGACATGTAGTAACTGTACCTCACAGTAAACAGTACAACATCGTATAGTGATATACAATACAGTAAGTGTGACCTTTACACATTTTCTATGGCTGTAGAAAAGAAGATGCAATATGTGCTGTATACATTTGATGTAACTGTATCTTGTCCAAAATTAAAATGCATGTAATTCATAAAACTCATTTTGTGTCTTCTGGATATAGCGTATAATGGAACTGGGAGCAAGTGAACCACTGCACAATTTCATCTACATGGATGAGGCTGACTTCAACCTAACGAAATGCAGAAGGCGTGGTCGAAATATCGTCGGCCACAGAGCTACAGTTGATGTACCAGGCCAACGGGGCGGGAACATAACCATAGGTGCTGCTATCTCTGAGAATGGTGTGTTAACGCATATTCCCATTATTGGGCCATACAATACAGAGCGTCTTGTCACCTTTTTAGACACTCTCTACAGGGATCTCATCCCTGAACAGGAGAGGGGTCAGATTGGAGATGACTTGCCAAAGTACATGATAGTCAGGGACAATGTCAGTTTCCATCGCTCCAACATCATCAGGCAATGGTTTGCAACCCACAACAGGATGCTGATGGAGTTCCTCTCACCCTACTCCCGATTCCTTAACCCCATTGAGGAATTTTTCTCAGCATGGAGATGGAAAGTATATGATCGCCAGCCACATACACAGATGACCCTTCTGGCTGCCATGGATGCAGCGTGTGATGACATCACTGTAGATGCCTGCAGAGGCTGGAAAAGATTCTTTCCAAGCTGCATCGCAAGAGAAGATATTCGTTGTGATGTGGATGAGAATTTGTGGCCCAACAGACAGGAACATCAGGAAGTGTAGGAAGACTGCACTGTAATTCCTACAGCACTGCATATACAGTTTTCCCCAAGGAGACTGTCCTATGTTCACTTTCTACTTTTGTTTTTTTCTTCGTGCTATGCAGTGCTGTCTTTTCCTTTCTGTATCGCAATGACATGGTCTGTCAACAAATTACAGTACAAACAGTAAAAGCATAAATGTGAATCTTGTCCAGTCTATTGCAATCAATCTCCCACATACACTAAGGTGCTTCTGAGAGACACACACACACACACACACACACACACACACGCTGTCACATGCTCTAGTCCTATCCCTTAGAGACCCATTATAAAAGCAGAAAATGTCAGAAAACTGCATAAAACTAAAACTGTGAAAACTCAAAAACAGTAGAAGATATCAATTGGCTGAATAATATATGAAAAGCTGAAGGTGTTGGGACCTGTTCAAAGTTTGAATGAAGTCTGTAGCTGAAAGTATGCTGAAACAGTAGCACTGCCAAATGGAGTGGGTTGAAGAGGATTTGAAGAGGATCTTTCAGTGTATTTATGTGTGTTCACCAATAGAAAACAGGCAGAAAGTGATGGAGGTCTTACCAGCCAATCAGCTGTGTCTCTTATATTTTGATGTATAAACAGTGTATGAACAGTGAAAATTGTGGGTTGCAGAAGTGCTTTAATCAGAAATGTTTGTAAAAGGAGAGAAGCAGAAAGATCTACAGCAGTTGGTCTCAAATGGTGTGCCGAAGCACACTGGTGTGCCGTGAGACCAATCCAGGTGTCCCGTAGGACTCTGTGATAACCACACATTATTATTGCAATAATTAACTGGGCCTATACAAAAAGTGTATGAAAGTCCTTAGCACACCCTCAACTGAGGACACGCTTGCCAGTCAGTACACAGACATGTGCTTCGCCAGCATGAGCTTCAAGCAGCAGCAGTTCAGCAGAAAGAGCATCATATACTGTAAGTGGGTTTGGAGCGGATATTTAATGCCTTTTTCCTTCTCACATTTTGACCTTAAGTGATTAAGGTGAAAATCTGCCCATGTTTCTCTAACTGTAGAGCAAGTTTAATTCAAGTTAACATGGCTACTTTTGTGTATTTTCCAGTTTGCTTTGTTAATTTTGTTATGTGAATTACCTCTCTTAATAACTTCTACTATAATCTTACCCTGAATGGAGAGTTGTTTATTAGACTTGTTTGTGTGGATGTAATGATTAAAATAATGTAAATGTGTATTTTGTAAGAACTGAGTTTAAAGATATTTTTCATTCACTCCATAGTTGTCCAACCCAAACCAGTGTATCCCTGAGGTCCTCATCATCTTATTAGTTTAATATAATTTAATATTAAAAACCTTCAAGGGGAACCTATTTGTCGCAGTTCACGTGTTGAAATTATAAGTGTGTCACACATCCAAATCCCTGATTGGCAGCCAGTGTGAGGGATGATAATATTTAAGAGGAGAAAGCCATGTGTAGGACAATGGATTGCTTAATTGTAAGAGCAAATTACAACATAGCACCAGTGAAGACGACCTACCACCGAAAGAAAAGACAAAAAAAGCTACAAAAGCGACATGTCTTATTTTTTCTTATTTTTATTGTCTAACAGTAAAAACACGTTGTAGAAGTGTGAGCCTGAGATTTTGGCTTGCCCTTTGGTGTGCCTTGGGCACAGAAAGTTTGAAAACTATTGATCTAGAGTGTGTGATGTCATCAGTGATGTCACCCACTGTAAGCAGCACAATACACACCCATTATAAACTCAGAAAATGTCTGAAAAAAACAGAACTTGAACTGTGTTCTTGGATGTCTGCGCCGTCTGCCATCAGGTGTGCTAGCTGCCCCCCCCCCGCTGATCTCCGCAAGGGATGTGAGGACTCTAAAACTTCACCAGGGCCTCCATCGGCATATGGGTGAGTAGATAATGGCTGAATTTTAATTTTTGGGTGCACTATCCCTTTAAAGGTTCTGCACTAAGTTGGTTTAAATCTTATTTATCTGATCGTTTTCAGTTTGTTCACTTTCATAATGAATCATCCTTACGTACTAAAGTTTGTTTTGGAATTCCGCAAGGTTCTGTGCTCACACCAATCCTATTTACTCTATATATGCTTCCTTTAGGTAAGATCATTAGAAATCACTCTGTAAATTTCCATTGTTATGCGGATGATACACAGTTGCATTTATCGATGAAGCCAGAAGAAAGAAGTCAATTAACTAAACTTCATAATTGCCTTAAAGACATAAAAACCTGGATGAGCACCAATTTCCTTATATATTTAATTCAGACAAAACTGAAGTTATTGTTCTTGGCCCCAAACAACTCAGAGACTCTTTGGGATCTTGTTTCGCAGACCCGGCGAGGAGGGGGCGCAGCGCACCTGCGCTTCATCAACTGGGTGTAGCCAGGCGGATTTTGCAAGTTTGGCACACCGTGCATGCTGGCGCAGCTACTCGTCTTTCCCACCTCTGTACCTCCTTCCTGCAGAGGAGAGAAGGCATGGATTGGGTTTTACACAGCCCATTCACATCACACCAATCAAATGAGCCCCTCTCCTCGCCCTTAAATGCGCCGCGTGAAGGCGTAATGAGAGTTTACTCAATTCACCATAGCAGAAGAGAGCAGCAGCGTCAGACGGCCAAACTTCTCCCAGGAGGAAACTGATGTTTTGGTCTGGGAGGTCCAAGCTCGCAGTGTCCGAATATACAGACCTCCATGGGCTGATGATGCAAAGGTAGCCTGGAAGGAGGACACCACAATTGTAAATCAATGTTGCGTTTCTCTCGTGCGTGCGCGCGCTCTCTTTCTCTCTCGCAGTCTCACTCTGTTTCTTTTCTTTTGACTTTTCTAAGATGACAGATGCTGAATATATACTCCCTATCTGATGCTGTGGCTGTTTGTGGTTGGCTGAGAGGGATGTGAACTCAGTTTCCAGCTGTGTTAATCAAATCAGGTTGGGTTTCCATTACGCATGCCAAACGGTGCCAATCCCCTTTGATCTGACATCAGATGTGACGGGACAGTGGATATAAAGATACATTTATGTGCTGATTGCAGATAGTTGCATTGAATAGTGTTTTTTTTGGGTATTTATTGTATTGTTATTGTGCCTGATATTCTGGAAACCTGCCTGTGAGGTTTTGGTGACGTGTGCGCACTGTCCGCTGGTCAGCCAAACTTTGGCTTACACTAGCTGCGCTCCGCCTGCGCTGACAGTAGACCTGGTTTCAGCTGGCGAGCTTTTAGCGCACCTTCAGCGAAGCCTTTTGGCACGAAACTGTCACTGCGCCAAGCTGGATCTGTCGACACCTCCCCCTGCTGTGCCGCCACGCCCTTCTCAGTGCACCTCGGTCTGCCAAACTACCAAACTGAGCGCGCCTTGGGTTGCACTGCTCGAAACTAGCTCTGCACGGGGTTCGCCACCCTGCGCCACCCTGTGCTGCGCCGGGAAATGAGAGCCCTTTATCCGATGACATAGTTTCTCTAGATGGCATTGCTCTGGCCTCTAGCACTACCATAAGAAACCTCGGAGTAATATTTGATCAAGATCTGTCTTTTAATTCTCATTTAAAACAAACCTCACGGACTGCATTTTTTCATCTGCGTAATATTGCGAAAATTAGGCCTATCCTGACCCAAAAAGATGCAGAAAAATTGGTCCACGCTTTTGTTACCTCAAGGCTGGATTACTGTAACTCTCTATTATCAGGTAACTCTAGTAAGTCCTTAAAAACTCTCCAGCTAATTCAGAATGCAGCAGCACGTGTACTGACAGGAACTAAGAAAGAAGATCATATTTCTCCTGTTTTAGCTTCTCTGCACTGGCCCCCTGTAAAATCCAGAATTGAATTTAAAATCCTACTGTTAACTTATAAAGCTCTAAATGGTCAGGCTCCGTCACATCTCAGAGAGCTCACAGTGCCGTATTATCCCACCAGAACACTGCGCTCTGAGAATGCAGGGTTACTCGTGGTACCTAAAGTCTCCAAAGTAGATCAGGAGCCAGAGCCTTCAGCTATCAGGCTCCTCTCCTGTGGAATCATCTTCCTGTTGCAGTCCGGGAGGCAGACACCGTCGCCTAGACTTAAGACTAGACTTAAGACTTTCCTCTTTGATAAAGCTTATAGTTAGGGCTGGCTCAGGCTCGGCTTGTACCAGCCCCTAGTTAGGCTGACTTTGGCCTAGTCTGCCGGGGGACCCCCTATAATACACCGTGCACCTTCTCTCCTTCTCTCTCTCTCTCTCTCTCTCTCTCTCTCATGTCCTGTTATTGTATCTTGCTAACTCGGCCATACTGCATGTCACTAACTCGGCTTCTTCTCCGGAGCCTTTGTGCTCCACTGTCTCTCAGGTTAACTCATATTGCAGCGGTGCCTGGATGGTGTGATGTGTGTGGTTGTGCTGCTGCCATGGTCCTGCCAGATGCCTCCTGCTGCTGCTGTTATCATTAGTCATACTTCTACTGTTATTATACACATATGATTATTGTCACATATGTACACTATTAGATATTAATATATACTTTCAACATATTGTACCACAACAGCCAGAATTATAATTATAATATTATTACTTTCATTAATGTTGTTGTAAGCTACTGTCATTACCGTCTGTCCTGCATCTCTCTCTCTCTCTCTCTCTCTCTTTCTTTCTGTCTCATTGTGACATACAGATTACTGTTAATTTATCACGTTGTAACAATTCCCCTTGTAATAAAATTAACCAAAGGAAAAGTTACAAAGTTACAACGCTAATCTAAAGGTTACGGGCGGATCAGGTGTGAGGTGTTTGAGATACGAAAAACAGATTAATTAATTTTGCTTTATCGCCCAAAACAAACTCAAATTCTCACCCTTGCGGCGTTAAAATATTCAGAATAAACAAAGATTAAGGAATGAGTCACAATAAGTTGAATCAATAATCAAACTTTAGTGAAAGAAAATAAATCATGTCTGCGTCCGGACGGAGATAACACTTAAACAAGAAATGGCGTGGGCGCCGGTTCACCAAACAATTCACAGGTAATCAAACACTTTTTCCACATTATCAAAAAAATACACTCTTCACAAAATAACCTGAATCACCCCCCAGCAGTCAATCAAAGTCCCAGAAGCCGGCAAAAAAGAAAACATGTATGTTAAAGGGGAGTCTGTTAGAGCGTAATGAAGCTCCACAGTTCACAAAAACAAACAAAGAACCACGCAATCTCACCACTCGTCCCGCTTGGCAGCAAAGTTGTGTCTTGAGATAATCCACAAGGAACAAAAACAATCCGCTGTATTTGGTTTGATCCTTTAGAGACGGGAAACTCCTCGCACACCTCCAAACGCCGCTCAGTTCTCCCCGTCATATAAATGGCATCTGATAAATTCACCATACAGCATTAATAAATGTGACAGCAGAACATGAAAAATTCTAAATTTTTCCCATCACTAAATGCCTTGTGTAAGGTAGAACTAGGCGACCTTTACATCAGCCCCCCCCCCGAGCCAGCGGCTTATCGGGACCACTGTTTTAACAGTGTCTACCTTCATTTTATCGGTTAACCACTGAACACGGTAGTTTACAGGACCTAGCCTTTTCTCTACCCTGACAGGCCATCGGGGTGCAAACTTGGCAGAGAACTTGGCTGAGGCTTTGGACAAAGGATGAGACCTAACCCAGACCAAGTCACCAACAGCAAAGTGTACATCTCTGCGTCGTGCATTGTAGGACATCAGATGGCTCGTGAATTGTGGTCCCCGGTCTGAGAGCAGGTAGGTGGGAACTCCCCAGCGTGAAGACGTCATTTTTGAGAATTTGACAGATTTTTGGAGTCTTGGCGTCCCTGAGGGCAAAAAGCTCGACCCATCTGCTGTAATAGTCCACGACCACCATGAGGACTGAATTCCGGGCTTTACGGAATGGAAAAGGGCCCATGAAGTCCACTCCTATCATTTCTCCTGGGGCTTTGACCTCTGTAGTCTGCAGTAATTTCAATTTCAATTTTATTTATAAAGCCCAATATCACAAATCACAATTTGCCTCACAGGACTTTACAGCATACGACATCCCTCTGTCCTTATGACCCTCGCAGCGGATAAGGAAAAACTCCCCCAAAAAAACCCTTTAACGGGGAAAAAAAATGGTAGAAACCTCAGGAAGAGCAACTGAGGAGGGATCCCTCTTCCAGGACGGACAGACATGCAATAGATGTCGTACAGATCAACATAATAAATTAACAGTAATCCGTATGACACAATGAGAGAGAGAGAGAGAGAGAGAGAGAGAGAGAGAGAGAGAGAGAGAGATGCAGGTAATGACAGTAGCTTACAACAACATTATTGAAAGTAATAATATTATAGTTATAGTTCTGGCTACTGTGGTACAATATGTTGAAAGTATGTATTAATATCTGGCAGTATACATGTGTGACAGTAGTCATATGTGTATAATAACAGTAGAAGTATGACTAATGACTAATGATGGCAGCAGCAGCAGGAAGCATCTGGCAGCAGCACAACCACACACGTCACGCTGTCCAGGCACCGCTGTGATATGAGTTAATCTGAGAGACAGTGGAGCACAAAGGCTCCGGAGAAGAAGCCGAGTTAGTGACATCCAGAATGGCCGAGTTAGCAAGGTGCACTAATAGAATATGAGAGAGAGAGAGAGAGAGAGAGAGAGAGAGAGAGGGAGAGAAGGTGCCCGGTGTATTATTGGGGGGTCCTCCAGCAGACTAGGCCTAAGTCAGCCTAACTAGGGGCTGGTACAGGGCAAGCCTGAGCCAGCCCTAACTATAAGCTTTATCAAAGAGGAAAGTCTTAAGTCTAGTCTTAAATGTGGAAATGGTGTCTGCCTCCCGGACCGTAACAGGAAGATGATTCCACAGGAGAGGAGCCTGATAGCTGAAGGCTCTGGCTCCTGATCTACTTTTGGAGACTTTAGGGACCACGAGTAACCCTGCATTCTCAGAGCGCAGTGTTCTGGTGGGATAATATGGCACTATGAGCTCTCTAACATATGATGGAGCTTGACCATTTAGAGCTTTATAAGTTAACAGTAGAATTTTAAATTCAATTCTGGATTTTACAGGGAGCCAGTGCAGAGAAGCTAAAACAGGAGAAATATGATCTTGTTTCTTAGTTCCTGTTAGTACACGTGCTGCTGCATTCTGAATTAGCTGAAGAGTTTTTAAGGACTTACTAGAGCTACCTGATAATAGAGAGTTACAGTAATCCAGCCTTAAGGTAACAAAAGTGTGGACCAATTTTTCTGCATCTTTTTGGGTCAGGATAGGCCTAATTTTCGCAATATTACGCAGATGAAAAAATGCAGTCCGTGAGGTTTGTTTTAGATGAGAATTAAAAGACAAATCTTGATCAAATGTTACTCTGAGGTTTCTTACGGTAGTGCTAGAGGCCAGAGCAATGCCATCTAGAGAAACTATGTCATCAGATAAAGAGTCTCTGATTTGTTTGGGGCCAAGAACAATAACTTCAGTTTTGTCTGAATTAAACATCAGGAAATTGGTGCTCATCCAAGTTTTATGTCTTTAAGGCAGTTATGGAGTTTAGTTAATTGATTACTTTCTTCTGGCTTCATCGATAAATACAACTGTGTATCATCCGCATAACAATGGAAATTTATAGAGTGATTTCTAATGATGTTACCTAAAGGAAGCATATATAGAGTAAATAGGATTGGTCCAAGCACAGAAACTTGCGGAACTCCAAAACAAACTTTGGTACATAAGGATGATTCATTATGAACGTGAACAAACTGAAAACGATCAGATAAATAAGATTTAAACCAGCTAATAGTAATCCATGCAGCAAGAGTCAGCCTGCTGCGCCTTTTCAATGTCCTGCAGCGAACTGGGTAGATTGACCCAGTAGGAATTTGCCAATGCCATGCACACATTACCCTGTTCTGGCGGAGGTGCACGGGACAGGGCGTCAGCTACTACATTACAGCAGCCCTTCTTGTAGTGGACCCGGAAAGTGAATGCCTGAAGTCTCAGAGTCCACCTGGTAAGGCGGGATGAAGTCTTGGGACAGTTGAAGGCCCAGGCCAGCGCATTATGGTCTGTGAAAACATCGAAGGTTTCGCCTTCCAAGTAATGCTGCCACTTTTCCACCGCCCACACGACAGCCAGACATTCTTTTTCTGAGGTGGAATACCTCAGTTCAGCACCATGGAGAGCTCTCGAAACAAAGGCAATGACTCTCTCTTCTCCCTCCATGGTCCGAGCTAAGACAGCCACCAGACCCACATCACTGGAGTCACAGTGTACTTGAAACCCCAGGTGAGGCTTTGGCTAAGTTAGCACGGGCGGTGAGTGCAACAAAACCTTCAAATGTTCAAATGCAGCTTGACACTGCTCTGACCACTCCCATAACACCCCTTTTTTCTTTAGGTTGTTGAGAGGGGCCACAATGTCTGCTAGTCTGGGAATGAACTTGTGGTACCAGCCCACCATCCCCAAGAACCTCTGGAGACTTTTTAGATCTGTGGGAGCTGGGTAGGCCATAATGGCTTTGACCTTTTCTGGATCCACCTCCACCCCTTTACCAGAGACCACGTGCCCGAGGAAGGAAAGATGAGTTTGGAGAAGGTGGCATTTCTTCACATTGAGGGTTAGATGGGCATCATGCAGTTTCCGGAAAACCTCCTCAAGGTCCCTCAGATGCTGCTCCTGAGTCTTGGAGAAAACAGTGATGTCATCTATGTAGACGAAACAGATTTTACCCCTAAAATCCCCCAGAACTCTTTCCATCAGGCGCTGGAAGGTGGCACCAGCGTTCCTCAAACCAAATGGCATTACCCTAAATTGGAACAGGCCTAAATGGGTGATCATGGCAGTTTTGAGTTTGCTCTCTTCGTCCATAGCCACCTGCCAGTATCCACTTTTGAAGTCCAGAGAGCTAAAGAACTGGGCGTCTTGCATAGACTCCAGGATTTCATGCACCAGTGGCATAGGATAGGCGTCATGATGTGTCTTTGCGTTTAGCCCCCTGTAGTCCACACAGAAACGGGGAGTGTTTTCTTTCCGTGGGACCAGAACCATTGGAGAGGCCCAAGCAGACGCGGACGGCTCTATGACACCATCACTGAGCATTTTTTGGATCTGTTCTTCAGTTACTGACTGTTTTTGTGGGGATACTCTGTACACTCTCCTCTGCACTGGCAGCTCATCAGTAGTGTGGATCTTGTGCTTTATGACCTCAGTGGCACCTGTGGTCTCAGTCCACACAGTAGGCCACTTCTGCAGCAGCGACCTAACGACCTCGGGCTGAGCTTCCAGGAGAGGGATTGTGGCCTGTTTGTCAGTTGAGTCTCCCATTACTGCCATGTAAAAGTTGACTCTGGCTCCTGCCTGTCCCCACTGTAGTGCTTCACGGGTCTTCCAAAGAAACTTGTACTGACTGACACACATGAAGTCAAGGCCAAGCAGCAGAGGCATGCACAGCTGGTCATCCCCCAGGACATGTATGGTGACACTGATGTGGGCATCATTGAGAGATATAAACAAAATAGTTTTTCCGATGGCTTTACTACCTTGTCCATTGGCCATTATGAACTTCAGGATCTCACTGGGACTCTTCATCAGACTGTTCCACAGGGACCTACGCATCAGGGAGTATGTGCTCCCTGAATCGAGGACAGCATCGCCCCTGGAGCCACGAATGCCCACCGACACCACCAGAAGAGAAGGAACACCCATCATGACTGCCACATCTGCTCCCTGGCCACGGTCCGTTTTTTCCCCAGGTTTTTTGGTTGGATGGCTCGACTGCTGAATCTTTTTCCAGTAATCCTTGGAGTTACTCCAGTCTTTTTCTATGAGTGACCCCACCTTAACCACTTGGTCCACAGTAGAAACAATGCCACGAAGCCCACTGGCCAGCCTTGGATTGCAGGCACTGAGGATACGCCAGGCAGAGAGCCCGGTGATCATACGCAAAATCCCTCAGGCACTGGGTGGGAGCTTGCACATTTGCTCTGAGCTGCTCCTCAATCTCCGACTGATAGTCTGTAGGCAGGAATGCTTCAAGGAAAGCCTCTTTTTGCCCAGTTAGATATTTTGCTGCGGGCAGCCAACCACCAGCTTCGAGCTGACCCCTTTAAAACAGCATTCAAAGTGCCCATGAGCTCAGTGTCACTTAGGGGTCTGAGGGTAAGAAAGTTCTCACACTGCTCCATGAAATCCATCACATCAGAAGAAGTCCTGGAATCACCAAAATGGGGAAACTCCATCCTGATTGGAAGTTTGGCCGGGGCAGTCTGCATAGTTGGGAGTGGCATCCCCTTCTGACACATTATGACCAGCAGGCACCGTCGGCGCAGGAGGGGAAAAACTGGTTGGTCTCCAAAAAGAACGGGTTTTGTTTAAGACCTTTTTTAATTCATCTTCCCACAGTTTGTCCCTCTGCCGAAGACATGCCACCACAGCCTGGTCAAAACCTTGCAGTTTTTCATCAATGTATTCTTTGGCCTCCTTTGCCACTGAATGGATTGCAGCTCTGAGACCCTCCTCACGGTTTAACGTGCTATCCACTGCTTCTTTGTGCCGCATTTCCAAGGCCTCAATCCTCAACTGAAACTCCTGTAGTTGCTCAGTCAATGTGCCACCCTCATCATCATCATCATCAACCCCCGTCTGCTGTCCCTCCCCCCCTTCCTGTTGCTCTAGATACATAGATTCCAACAGGCTGGTAATCTCTGTGACACAACTTCGGTTGAGTCTGACAGTGACATGCTAGTGAGGGGCAGTACCAGCCCGTTGTGCAGGATGTGGAGTCAGATCCATGAGAGGAGGGTCACTTTCTTCATGTACACTACTCCCCCTGGGTGACCCCTGCAGACCCGAGGTGGACATGGAGTTTTTCGCAGGTGCAAGGTATATGAATAATGTATGCAATGAACTGGAAAGGTGTAGTTTAGGCTGACTTACTCAGCCACCCCACTATCACTAACTACACCCTCATCATTTCATTGGTCTTAACAAAAAACAAACAAACCCTAAACTCATTAGATTTAGAGATCAGTATAACAGATAAAACAATCAAGAATGGCATAAATGAAATCACTTTCTGTTATTTAAGTTACAACGCTAATCTAAAGGTTACGGGTGGATCAGGTGCGAGGTGTCTGAGATACAAAAAAGAGATTAATTAATTTTGCTTTATCACCCAAAACAAACTCAAATTCTCACCCTTGTGGTGTTACAATATTCAGAATAAACAAAGATTAAGGAATGAGTCACAATAAGTTGAATCAATAATCAAACTTTAGTGAAAGAAAATAAATCATGTCTGCGTCCGGACGGAGATAACACTTAAACAAGAAATGGCGTGGGCGCCGGTTCACCAAACAATTCACAGGTAATCAAACACTTTTTCCCACATTATCAAAAAAATACACTCTTCACAAAATAACCCGAATCACCCCCCAGCAGTCAATCAAAGTCCCAGAAGCCGGCAAAAAAGAAAACATGTATGTTAAAGGGGAGTCTGTTAGAGCGTAATGAAGCTCCACAGTTCACAAAAACAAACAAAGAACCACGCAACCTCACCACTCGTCCCGCTTGAGGTAATCCACAAGGAACAAAAACAATCCGCTGTATTTGGTTTGATCCTTTAGAGACGGGAAACTCCTCGCACACCTCCAACCGCCAGCTGCTCAGTCCTCCCCGTCATGCATCACTTCCCCCTTATATCAAGTTTTGACATCAACATAATAACAATATTTCAGTCCATACCATACCCGTGTACATATAAATGGCATCTGATAAATTCACCATACAGCATTAATAAATGTGACAGCGGAACATGAAAAATTATAAATTTTTCCCGTCACTAAATGTCTTGTGTAAGGTAGAACTAGGCGACCTTTACAATGTTGATCTGTTCTGTACGACACCTATTGCACATCTGTCCGTCCTGGAAGAGGGATCCCTCTTCAGTTACTCTTCCTGAGGTTTCTACCGTTTTTTTTCCCCCGTTAGTTTTTTTGGGGGAGTTTTTCCTTATCCGCTGTGAGGGTCCTAAGGACAGAGGGATGTCGTATGTTGTAAAGCCCTGTGAGGCATACTGTGATTTGTGATATTGGGCTTTATAAATAAAATTGATTAATTGATTGATTGATCGATGGGGACCACCACCCTGGTCTGCCACTCCAGAGGCACTGCCCCCGATGTCCATGCAATGTTGCAGAGGCGTGTCAACCAGGACAGCCCTACAACATCCAGAGCCTTGAGATATCCAGGGCGAATCTCATCCACACCCGGAGCTCCGCCGCGGAGTTGCTCCACTACCTCAGCGACTTCTGCCCCAGAAATTGGACGACCCGCCCCCGAGACCCCCAGCTCTGTTTCCTCACTGGAATACGTGTTGGTGGGATTGAGGAGCTCCTCAAAGTATTCCTTTCACCGCCCGACAATGTCCCCAGTTGACGTCAGCAGCTCCCCGCCCCCACTGTAAACAGTGTGAGCAAGTTGCCGCCTTCCCCCCTGAGGCGCCGGATGGTTTGCCAGAACCTCTTTGGAGCCGATCGATAGTCTTTCTCCATGGCCTCATGACTGCCGCTGCTGCGCTTCCGGAGACCCACAGGCCAACCATACCCTGTAGGCCTCCTTCTTCAGCCTGACAGCTGAAGACAGATTACCTCCGCGACTGGCCCCAGCAGTCTTGAGGCCACAGCTCACAGACGCTGCCTCGACAATGGCAGAGCGGAACAAGGCCCATTCGGACTCAATGTCCCCCTCTGTCCCTCAGGACATGGTCGAAGCTCTCCCGGAGGTGGGAGTTGAAGATCATCTTGACAGTTTCTTCCGCCAGGCGTTCCCAGCAGACCCTCACTGCTTGTTTGGGCCTGCCAGGTCTGCGCGGCATCCTCCCCTGCCACCTGATCCAACTCACCACCAGGTGGTGATCAGTTGACAGCTCTGCTCCTCTCTTCACCCGAGTGTCCAGAACATATGGCAGCAGGTCAAATGATACGACTACAGAGTCAATCATTGACCTGCGACCTAGGCTGTCCTGGTCCCACGTACACGATGGACATCCTTATGTTCGAACATGGTGTTAGTTATGGCCAAACTGCAACCCGCACAGAAGTTCAATAACTGAACACCACTCGAGTTCAGATCAGGCAGGCCGTTCCTCCCAGTCACACCCCTCCAGGTCCTGCTGTCATTGCCCATGTGAGCGTTGTAGTCCCCCAGCAGAAGAATGGAGTTCCCGGTCGGGGCACCGTCCAGCACCCGTCTCAGGGACTCCAAAAAGGGTGGGTACTCTGAACTGCTGTTCGGCGCATAAGCACAGACAACAGTCAGGACCTGTTCCCCAACCCGAAGGCGCAGGGAAGCAACCCTTTCGTCTACTGGGGTAAACTCCAACGTACAGGCAGAGAGTCTGGGGGCTATCGGAAAGCCCAGCCCGGCCCTCCGCCTCTCACCCGAAGCAACTCCAGCAAAGAAGAGAGTCCAACCCCTCTCAAGGACTTGGGTTCCAGAGCCGGAACTATGTGTCGAGGTGAGGCCGACTATATCTAGCCGGTAACGCTCAACCTCTTCCACAAGCTCCGGCTCCTTCCCCGCCAGGTACACAGTCTCCTGTTGTTTTCCATCATGAAGGGTCTTTTGAACCGTTCTTCATCTGACCCTTCAGAAAGGCTGATGCTACACTGCAATGCATCAGAAAAGTGGTAAGGGGTTTAATTTGTATGAAGTCATGCTGCGAACCGAAAAGTTGCTGAAATAATAAGAATAAAGATTTGAACATCAATAGTGTGGCTGCTGAAGCATCCACACTAATTAGCCTATACAAGATATTTATGTATATGTATGTCTTTATATGTACTGTGTGTGTGTATATATATATATATATATATGTATATATTTCTATTTTGCTGACTAGTTTGTCTCATATATGTTTACCTATAAACACGTTTTATGTGTTTGTGTGTGTGAACTCCAGCTTTTATGTTGTTGTTTAAGTGTGTGTGTGTGTGTGCATGGGTGCACTGTATATATAAGTAACTTTGCTTAAGATCAATAAAGGAACAACTAAGAACAATATATTAATACAAAATCAAAGATATAAATTGCAAAAAAACAAAACATGAAATGTAGGACTACAAAAAAAACGCAGAACTGTGAGCTGTGAGGAGATAAACTCCAGATGTTATGTGTTGTTGTGTTGGTTGTTTCTTACTGTGCGTTCACACCAGACGCGAGTGAAGCAAATTGCACGCGCGTGACGCGAGTAATGCGCTGCCCGTCACGCCCGAGTTTGGATGCCTGACCATTTTGTTCATTCGCGTCATCGTGTCATTCGCGCAAGTAGTGGAGAAGCCGGCTGTGCTAACCGGAGCTAAGCTAGTGCTAACGTTCATAGTACAACCATTCTGCAAACTAATTAAACACACATATTTACAGAACTTACCAAGTAGACCAGTTTCCTCAGCAACTTTCACCCAAGCCTGCTCCTTTTTGTTGCGGTCTCTGCAAAGTAGACACGTGGTATCATATATCTCCGGGTAGCCGCACACAGCAATGATAAGTTTCTCCTTCATCCCGGCATCAACAACTGGACGTCGGGGCGTCAAGACGTCACTGACGACCATAGCGGAGATAACCACCATCGCTGCTTTGTTGTTTACCTCCTCTGGAAGTCCCAGATGCGTCGGAGGGCCAAACGCCGTCGTTTTTGGGTTCACCCTATCCTGCAGAAGCGCATCCAGCTCAGCGAGTTTCACCACCTCCTCCACGAATTCCGTCTGGATGATAGCCGCTTTCAGCGGTACTTCAGGCTGACTGGGGCCCAGTTTGAGGACCTGTTGGCGAGGGTTGGCGCCAGGATCTCCCGGCAGGACACCAACTACAGTCGCTCCATTTCAGCTGCGGAGCGTCTGTCCATCTGTCTCCTGTGAGTAGCAGTTTATTGTTGTTGACACACGCCAGTGACGTCGGGAGAATCTCAACGCTGATTGGCTTTCACGGCACAGCGTCACGCGAATTCGCCTCAAAAGTTCAATATTTTCAACTTGAGCGATGAGGCGTTGGACGCGAATTTCGTGTCTATCGCGCCGCACTGAACGCCTCTATCGCGTCCATCGCGTCGCGCTAGACGCGTCCATCGCGCCGCCCAAGACAATAGTGTCAGCGCCAAAGATGCAGCAAGATATGTCAGTGCATGTTACAGCCTAAAGCTGCGTTCACACCAAACGCGAATTCGCAAATTCGCGCGTCAAGATTACATACAAAGTCAATGCCGGCTTCCCCACTACTCGCGCGAATGACGCAATGACGCGAATGAACAAAATGGTCAGGCGTCCAAACTCGAACGTGATGGGTGGCGCTTTACTCGCGTCACGCGCGTGCAATTCGCTTCACTCGCGTCTGGTGTGAACGCACAGTTACACACAGTCTACGCAATATACTCATGTAGGCCAATAACTTGTGTTATTTTTGCTTATTTTATGGATACATAATTGCAATTATCCATGCGGCAAAGTATAAGTGCTGCCTTTGAGCAAAGAACGTGGGAATAAACCACCCAGATAGCACACATACATCTGGCTGATGTCGGCCCGATGTTTCAAGTTTAGATCGTTAAGACGTAGCAGGGAGAGCGTTTGCTCATTGCCAAGACGTCGCTGAGACGTCGGCCTTTAATCGAAAATGACCACCACGCGACGTTCAAACGATCAATAAAAGAAGCTGCGCTCAGTGGGCGCTCCTTCATTAATATTCATATGCTTTGTTAACTACGACCTTTATTCATTTAGGTCGGACCTTTCAAACTACAAATATTTCACCATTCAATGTGAGAAATCAATGCTAACATTCAAAAATAGCTGACTGTTACCCTATTTCGTGTGTAAGTGTGCACAAAAGTCAATTTGACAAACTTTATTTCCAAATTTCCACAAACAATATCTGATGGCCAGTCCGCTTCTCCTGGCAGCCTGCAATACACAGAAAAGATGATGAGCACGTAACTTCAAGAAACAAATCCCAACTTCACCACTGTATTTTTTTTTTTTTTGCATTTCAGCTGTCTTTTAGCCAGATTGAAGGCTTTGGGTCTGTCACTCTGCTTAATTTAGTGTTGAAACGGTTGAATAACGGGATCCGGCGTTAACTCCATTAACTGTTAACAGCAGCTCAACAATCAGTCCTTCATCTCGGAAAAACAGTGGTTTCAAAACTGCGCTATTACCTGTAGCCACTGGGTCAGTTTGCTTTGCAGAGGAGGAGACCTCGACTGATAAATTGCCCATAAAATCACATTAACAACATACCGAAGGCATCCTTGAACTTCACTATTTGGCCTCTGCACTCCTCTCTGCTTCTCTCAGCCACACTTGAGCACCCGTTCTGGGATACACAGTGTCGGCCCGCCCCGCCTGACCTCCGTAGTCCTCTCCGCTCTTCTCACCCACACTTGAGCACCCATCCAGGGCCCCGGAGGTCAGGCCCAGGCCTGGTACTTGAAATATGTGCAGCAGGCTTATCAGAGTTCTACGATGGTGTTTTATCAGTAACTGTAGTGCTAAAAACATGACTCGATCTCTTACTTGTTCACTCACTCACGCTGACTGCAAGCGTTAGCACTCGGGATCCTAGACACTGCCGGCATATTGTGCACTAGGTACTTAATTCTGCATGGTGTTCTCCCTCTCAAAACAGCTGATCTCCTACACAGGAGACAATATCTTCATACATAGGAGATAATATCTTTATACACAGGAGATACTATCTTCATGTAGGAGATATTATTGCTCTCTTGCCTTTGGTACAAATAGAGCTTCCGTACAAAAATAAAAAAAAAAACCTGTTTCTGTTGGGGGACAGGGCCGAGTGAAAAGAGGGAAGAGCCCCTTTTTCACAAGTACCACCATGCAGATGGTGTTTAATCACAGATACAATCTACCAGACAGGTTAATATTTTACTTTGTTTATTTTGCCTCCGCACCAGTGATAGCCGTGGCCGAAGGCATTATGTCATTGGGTTGTCTGTCCATGCGCCCGTACGTCTGCACATCTGTACATCCCATCTTTGTGGACACGATATCTCAAGAACACCTCAAGGGAATTTAGGCAATCAAAGGTCAAAGGTCAAGGTCACTGTGACCTTGCACCTGTCTCATTCTCATGAACATTATATCTCAACAACACCTTAAGGGAATTTCTTAAAACTTGACATAAATGTCCACTTGGACTTAAGAATAAACTGATTAGAATTTTGTGGTTGAAGGTCAAAAGGTCAGGGTCAGTGTGACCTCACAAATTGTTTTTGGCCATAACTCAGGAATTCATATGCTAATTATGACAAAACTTCACACAAATGTCTGACAGGATAAAATAATGAAGTGATGAAATTTTATATCCAAAAGGTCAAATGTCAACTTCAATGTGACATCAAAATATTCTGCATAAAACACTTTTCTGGCTATTATTCAATGCCATATCTCAGGAAAAGAAGGGCAAACATTTGGTCAGATACTGAATTAGTGACACTTATCTTGAGCTTTGAAACTGTGCTGATTGTATTATCTTCTGTCTGTTCTATCTATCTTCTATCTTCAGTGTTATTTAGAAGGACTCCTTGTGGTAAGATGAGATCCTCTGTAAATATGGTCTGTATTTTAAGGTGTAATATAGACGACACAGGGCAGCAGTAGCTCAGTCCATAGGGGCTTGGGTTGGGAACCAGAGGGTCGCCTGTTCGAGTCCCTGTCTGGACCAAATATGGAGCGTGGACTGGCAGCACTGCCGAAGTGCCCTTGAGCAAGGCACCGAACCCCCCAACCGCTCGGGGCGCCTGACCAAGGGCAGCCCCCTCACTCTGACATCTCTCCACTTTGTGCATGTATAGGTCCTGTTTGTGCATGTGTGTATCTTTCGGACCTGTGTGTAATTGACAAGCAAGAGTGAAAACATTGAATTTCCCCTCAGGGGGATTTATAAAGTAAACACTAGAATGAGCGCTTTCTTTACATTATATTTATTACACAGAAAAAGTACATTACTTTTCATTTTTATTTACACATTAAATTCATGTAATTTCCCATTTAAGCAAGAATCAACTCTTTCTAAGAGTCACCAACAACAAATACACACACAGCTTATAAAATGTCTCATGTCGGTGGCTCTATAAGGCTGTAGTGTTACCTGACTGACAGACACTGTCTCTCTGCCAACTGTACTGCAGGGGAAAATCCATCTCTTCTCTCCCTACTCAATAAATAAGGTTTAACAGCATTAGGCTTCATGCAGCAACATTCTCTTAAATGTTTCATAAATATTCTCTTTAAGATGTAGTATGCAGGATTTTCCTAAAAACAATGTAAAGACTCATACAGACGTACTGCCTCTTATTCATCACTTCTGACCCACTCTCAGCATGTGGCAGTGTACTTTTCTGCAGAGACTCTGCACTCTGTCTGGATGTCTTATTATTTTCTGTGCTCAGGATGTTTATGGGCGTGTACCCCCACAGAGTTCAGGGCATCAAAATAAAGGTAGCAACCAGATGCCACACCATAAGCAATAGGCATTTAAGAGACACAGGGCTGAAAAATGCATTATAGCAAGGCAAAATGCCGAACAAGAGTGAGTCTGGGGATGCCTTTTACTTTCACTTTCACTGATGAGCATTTACAAACAGTAAATGACAATCCTGCAGAGTACACCTTTAATTTTCCATTAGGAGACTTTTTTTTTTTTACAGAAGTCAGCTCCACATGTACCAAACATTTTTAACCATCCAAATCTGTTCTTACACAGGCGTGCTGAATGATGAATCCCACTTGATCATGAGTAACCTATTAGCATAGATAATGCCCCCAAAGCACTCATATAGCAGCAAGTCCTCAAATTTGACATGTTGGAACCATTATGTGTTTTTGTATGAAAAATAATGTAAATGATTATCAAAATAGTTAAACCAACAGACTAAGCATTTCAGCTGCACTTTTTATTTTCATATTTTTGGTTAAAAAGTGAACTCTGTTTTTAGCCTCACTGTAGCCTGTAGTTCTGACTGCTTCTCTGTGCTCTGCGTTCACATGTGTGCACTTGCGCGAGACCAGCGAAAGCATGAGCTTTGCTGACCCGTGTTTACATCACGTGACACGTGCACCGCAGGGGGAGTCAACAGTAATCACAGTAGCTAAAAGATAATTTGCACTACGGTCTTTTAGCAAAGGACAGTCCAACATGTCTGAAGACTTTGAAATTGAGGAGGAACAGCATTTCTTTGTTGAGTCGTATTTGTTTGAGCTCGAGTATACGGACGCAGAACTCAGGCTATTGGACGAAGCAGCCGCTGCAGCTCATGAGCCTAACCCTTAGCCAGCCGCAGAATACCGGAGTCGAGCGCTGGAAACCTGGTGGTGTAGTTGTTTCAAATGCAAAGCAATGCCTACGGATGAGGAAAGTCTTTGCTGCTCAGACTGTGAATTGGCGATACCTGCACTTGAGAATCTGGACATCAGTACTGACGAGACTGCTGCTCTTCAGAGACCGTGCATCACCGATCACCCTGAGCGCGCACACGTGAGCGCGAGCACAGAGAAGCAGTCGGAGCTACAGGCTACAGTGAGGCTAAAAACATTCAATTCAATTTTATTTATACAGCCCAATATCACAAATCACAATTTGCCTCACAGGGCTTTACAGCATACGACATCTCTCTGTCCTTATGACCCTCGCAGCGGATAAGGAAAAACTCCCCAAAAAAACCCCTTTAACGGGGAAAAAAAACAGTAGAAACCTCAGGAAGAGCAACTGAGGAGGGATCCCTCTTCCAGGACGGACAGACGTGCAATAGATGTCGTACAGAACAGATCAGCATAACAAATTAACAGTAATCCACATGACACAATGAGACAGAGAGAGAGAGAAAGAGAGAGAGAGAGAGAGAGATGCAGGTAATGACAGTAGCTTACAACAACATTATTGAAAGTAATAATATTATAGATATAGTTCTGGCTACTGTGGTACAATATGTTGAAAGTATGTATTAATATCTGGCAGTATACATTTGTGACAATAGTCGTGTATAATAACAGTAGAAGTATGACTAATGACTAATGATGGCAGCAGCAGCAGCAGGAGGCATCTGGCAGGACCACGGCAGCAGCACAACCACACACGTCACGCTGTCCAGGCACCGCTGCGATATGAGTTAATCTGAGAGACAGTGGAGCACAAAGGCTCCGGAGAAGAAGAAGCCGAGTTAGTGACATCCAGAATGAGAGAGAGAGAGAGAAGAAGAAGAAGAGAAGGTGCCCGGTGTATTATAGGGGGTCCTCCGGCAGACTAGGCCTAAGTCAGCCTAACTAGGGGCTGGTACAGGGCAAGCCTGAGCCAGCCCTAACTATATAAATTCAATTCTGGATTTTACAGGGAGCCAGTGCAGAGAAGCTAAAACAGGAGAAATATGATCTCGTTTCTTAGTTCCTGTTAGTACACGTGCTGCTGCATTCTGAATTAGCTGGAGAGTTTTTAAGGACTTACTAGAGCTACCTGATAACAGAGAGTTACAGTAATCCAGCCTAGACAGACAACAGAGTTCAAATGATGTTTTTCGTAACAACTTTTTCTGTCAGGGCTTCAGGACACTTGGATCACTACGGATGAGCATGTTGGAGATATTCTGTGGCTTCGATTTTGTGTTCTTGGACGTTAGTCTGGGGCGCCGTCAGCCATGAGGGGTGCTAGCCGCTCCCCCCGCCGATCTCCGCAAGGGATGTGAGGACTCTAAAACTTCACCAGGGCCTCCATCGGCATATGGGTGAGTAGATAATGGCTGAATTTTCATTTTTGGGTGCACTATCCTTTTAATGTCCATCTCCATTAAGAAGAGATGCTAATGGCAGTACTCAGCGGGTTGACAAAGTGCCTCTGCTGTTTCACCCCATCATTCTTCCCTTTTTACTCTGTCATGGTAACATCTCTACAGTAAATATTTAAAAGGCTGAGGTGTTGTCATACAGTTGTCTACGGCAGCAGATCGCTCTGTGTTTCTATTGGTCAAAGTGACGGCTGTGACGGGAGCAGGCATGAACGACAAAAAGAAAATCAAACATGCTAGACTTTCCGTTGGAAGGTCGTGAGGTGTCCAAAACATGGCGCCGTTGTTAACTATGACACTTGACACTCTTTGTTGTTCATGATCCATGCCAACACCGTATGTTGCTCCGTCGCGCTAGAATCAGGCTGATATTGTGTAGTGTGTACCAAGCATAAGAACAGCATGAAAGCCATGCAGAAGCTGAATGCACCTAAATATCACCCAAAGGTCATACTCTTTATTGGGATCGATCAAGAATTTCTTGAGCCCACAAATTTGATAATCCAATCATTTAGGCTTGGGCAGTATCCATTTTTTCATACATTAATACCTTCCTGATATTTCATGAGGGTATATGATACATACGTATACATTCCGCAAGGTCTCTTAGCTTTTTCCGTCTAAAAATTACCAGTTCAAACTCACAAAATGTCAAGAAAGGTAATATTCTTACACCTGTTTTCCTTATTTAACATAGAATGCAACCATACACCTGAATTTAAGTTTCTCTCTTTCACCTCACTTACATTAGCTTAACTGCCTTTACAACTCATAGTAAAACACGGTTCATTTAAACTCCAAAACCATCTTGGTAATTTTTTTAGTAGTTTAATTAGTCCACAGTTCCAACAATCAGCAACTATGATTTGGTCTAAATAAACTCTTAATTAATGAAGTCAGATGTAAAATCATGCTGTCTTCCCCTGAGCCTCTTTCTGCTGTTGAAGGTTGGCTGTTTACAGTCCTATAACATTATCCCCATCACTTGCAGTCGCAATGTTTATCAGCTCAGCTGCCTGATCCACCAGACTGACCTCTGGTGGCGAGTGATGTGCACTACATATGATACAGCCTCACAGTATGAGTTTAATAGAAAGATGAGCATCTGTGGTACAATACTTTCAACATATTGTACCACAGTAGCAAGAACTATAATTATAATATTATTACTTTCATTAATGTTGTTGTAAGCTACTTCATTAAAGTCTGTCCTGCATCTCTCTCTGTCTCTCTCTGTCCCTCTCTCTGTCTCTGTCTCTGTCTCTCTCTCTCTCTGTCTCCTTCTGTCTCATTGTGTCATACAGATTACTGCTAATTTATTATGCTGATCTGTTCTGTACGACATCTATTGCACATCTGTCCGTCCTGGAAGAGGGATCCCTCCTCAGTTGCTCCTCCTGAGGTTTCTATCGCTTTTTTCCCCGTTAAAGGGGCTTTTTTGGGGAGTTTTTCCTTAGTGAATTAGAAGTGCGGCTCCGCACTATGGAAAACCATTCAGTCGCTGCGGTAGTTAGCCCTCTGTAGCCGGTGCAGAGCCACATAGCATAGCCTTAGCCTCTGCTAACTGTCCTCTGGTAACTCCCGTTCAGCCGGGAGGTTGGGTTACGGTTCGCCAGAAGCACAGCTCCGAGCCGAAGCCCACGGCTCACCACCAGCCTGTGTAGTGTAAAAATCAAAACCCAGGTGTTAGACCATATAAGTTGGATAAGATACAAATAGCTATATAACCATGTTAGTGTGTAGACTTTTACAGAAACTAATACTGCATTTATGTGTAATATGCAATATAACGGTGTGAACTCTTGGTGACATCTCAGTTGTAAACTCTTATTGACATACATAACCTATCACGCTCTGTGTAATGATATAATGCACTAACCTACACTCACATGATGTTGTGAACTTACAGTGACACTCATACAAGTTACCACGTGCTGTGTGATGAAGATAGCACACTCACTTGATTGTACTGCCTAATGCACTTAAGAGTTTATATTACACGGGAAAGGTCACACACACACACTCAAATGATTATATTACTTAATGTGCATGTAATGGTTCATATTATACGGGAGCATGAGGGACTGTAGCATGTAAGTCCCCAGAGATCACATGTTTTTAAAAAATAGAGTGAGAGCGATTCCGGAAATACTGGTGGCAGATTCCAGTTTGAGCCGGAACAAAGGCAAAGTCTGCTACCAGTAAAAACGGATTGAAATGGGAAGGACTACAGAAATGGGTAGAGATCTCTTCGATCTCCACCAGCATATAAGCCAGAGTGCTGAAAGCAGGTTTTCAGTCGTCCTCCGGAGGCTGACTTGTGAGTTTGTCTGTGTTGTTGCCTGTGAACACAATAAACTCGATTGCACCAGATTCTGCCTATCTCCAGTGTTTTTCTAAGTTCCTGCCAGCCGAACCTAAGATACTGAATTGACAACAGAAGACATTTTAGAAGAAACAAGGAGGACAGGGTCGGGAGCCGTCAGGCCCAATTCCAGGCACCGATTTTTGTCACTTCAAGTGGTGAGCCAGCCAGGAGGCAAGGAAGGTTGAAGCCAGAGATCGGGAGCACTGGGCTGTACGTCAGACACACAGGTGGTGCCACCAAATAAGGTAAGCAGAGCCTTTTTCTGTCTAAAACCGGGTGTGTCTGGGGTGCAGTGCTGGGAGCCGCCCAGGTCAAAGGTATTTGACAAATTCCTCTCCTAAATAACCTAGTTATATAATGTACTGATTAGAGAAATATCACTGAAAAAGCAACTAACATCACTGGGGACGAGTAACTCTGCTGCAATAAGGTGTGATCGTGGAGCGGAAAGAGTGAATGTGTGTGTGTGTTGGACGAATAATAACCAATGAGGTACAGGCAATAAGGTAGTAAGAGTATTTAAAGTATTAAAGAGACAAAAGTGCACAATAAGAGAAGAGTCAGAGATACTCAAAAGCATATATGTGGTTACCACTGCCGAAACTTGCCAACACTCCCTTTACCCTGTAGGGGCAGGGGTGTTGAAGCCAGCCGGCAGGTTTGCGCGGGCGGAATGCTAAGCAAATCTGCGGATACCGCTGTTGGCTTGCCTAGTACACCTTTAAGCCTATAAAAGGAGGGTGTGTCTAGGGGAGACATCAGGACTGCATAGGCGGTTTGCTATAAAGAAGAATAAGTGAATAAAAGGCCTAAAAAGCTTCTGTGGATACCGCTGTTTTGAGGAAAGTGACCTTCCAGCCAAGAAGGAGAGGGAGTGACCGTAGACGAAATGGGACTGAATGGGCAGAAAGCCAAAAAGTGAAGTTAAAAAGCTCCTGTGGATACCGCTGTTTAGGGGGAGACCTCTTAGCCAAGAGAGCAGGGGAGCCACCTCAGAAAACAGGTCTGAACGGGCAGGAAGCTAAGAAAAGGAAAAAGAAAAAAGAAAAAAAGTTAACTGATCGATCTAAGTGTAAAAAACTGTAATATATCTAAAAGTAATCTGTAAAATAGTTTAAACATAATCCTTGAAGTCGTTGTGCATGTCATCTATACAGTCTTGTAAATATAGTAATCTATAGAGGAAATTGTAAAATTGTAGATGTAGAAAAGTGTTGAATAAGATTATGCATGAAGAAAATTGGCAAACCATTTGGTAACGGACTAAATAGAATTAAAAAGATGGAGGCAAGTAGGCAACAGAGATCTAATTAAGTTGTCAAATAAATCAAATAAACAGGCTGCATGGTTGCAACATTGTGTTAAAGGAAAATTAATAGGGCAAACACATAGAGTCACTACTAACAGCTAAAAGGTGAGGGCAAACATAATTCACAGAAGCACCTAAAAATAGATGGAAGACGGGGAAATCATTGAGGACGAAATTTGGGGAGAAGAACACTGTCTAACAGAGGGCCCTGTAGAATATAGCGGAGTGCGCACACACTTTTGGTTAGAACGGAGCTACATAGATAGCAAAGGGGCTGAGCATTGGCAAGACGAACAAGAGATCAAACAAAAACTCTGGCAAATCACTAAATTTGTTAATTTAAAGAGAGTAAAGGAAGAGTATCCAGGGGCCCTGTGGGAAGCGATTTTGCTTGTTCACTAAATCCACTACTACAGAGTCTGTGTGACAATTACCAGAACGTACCAGTAGCCACACTTCCTCTGCACCAAATATGCATACAAAGTCCAGCAGGAGGGGAAATATACAATCCACGGCTGCAAATTGTCATTGTGCCCAGAAAAGTTGAGTGGGAAACAGGTAAATTTGGGTGTCTAGGTAAATGGAAACCCCAAGAGGACGGGTCCTGTAACTTAGAGTACAACCCTTATAGAGAAAGGAAATACAAAACTGCCATAACAGTAGGGAAAATAGTGGTGTTAATATGCACAACAGAAACAGACTAACAACTAAAAATCCCAAGAGCTAGTATAGTAAAACAAGAGTTCATGGGAGCCAACCAGGGAAAAATGAAAGAAGGGGTTTTGACCCTGATAGAAATGGTAATGAAACAACACCCAAGTCGAGCAAAGCGCATTCAGCGCTGTGTGACCAAATGGCACAAAAGAACATCAGGGAAGAATCGCTGGCCTATGGATGGTACCTTCAATTTGGCATGCTGTGATGAAGTAGAGTCAGAATTAAGACACATTGAAGCTCGAGACACCAAGGCAAGCTACAAACTAAAAACAAGAGAGCCAAAGAAAGAGAAGTGCTAGGATGGTTTAGACAAACTGGAACAAGAATAATGGTGCAGCTGGAGGAAAGAGACAAAGGGCACGAGACACAGGAAGAAGTAACGCCCACAGCACCACCCCCACCCATACCACCACCGCCCCCATACCTACAGGAGCCAACACAGCCAGCAATGGGACAGTACGCACTGAGAGGCTCAGAAGCTACGGAAATGGAGGGCCAATTAGAAGGCAGACTCACAGTGACCCTGACAAAAATAATAAGCAGAGACCCAATAGGAGGGGGCTACAGGGGCCGAGGAAGAAATTAAAACTGGAAACAGAACCTCTCTCAGAAACATAGAGCACTGATGGGTCAACAAGTGACGAGGGGGATGGAGAGCTCACTGAGAGTGAAACTGAACAACCTCCAATGATATACAAACATCGTAGTAGAAGGAGCAGTGACTGCACCGGAACTACAGCCAGAGATCCAACAGACAGCGCCAGTAATGAAGGCTCTCGCTCCACTGAAGAACAAACATCACCTGCGGAACGCAAAGAAAGAGGGAGGCAGAAGCAGGTGAAAAACAGAAGCAAAGCTCACCATAAAAGCTGTTTGAGCCTCTCCACGGAGAGACCTGGCTCCCCCGCAATAGAATTGTGTAAGAAAAAAGGAAAAATTGAGGAATTGAAACCCAGGCCCATGAGTACCTTTGGTTACGAGCACTGGCGACAGATGTTGGAATGGGAGACAAAGAACTGCCAGATGCGCGAGGAAGAAGAACGCCGAAGGTCAACTACCATTGACTCACCACCATATCCAGACCCACCGATGGAAAGTGAGCCACACAATGAAAGTGATCACAGTCTCCAAGGACACACCCCCAGAGGCGCGTCAGTGATCGACACCCGAAGACAGGAGCTGCTTAAAGAGCTGGAAGGGATCAGCCGGAGAACTGAAGGCAGACTGCAGCAAATGAGTCAACTATTGGACACAATACAGGAACAGCAGTTAAAAGAAGAGGGTCTCCAGCAGGAGCCAGAAGAGCCTCAAGCCAGCCCTACCACAGAGCACATCACCTTGACACTCCAAGGTACAATGAAATCAAACAAAACACAGCCCAAAGAGGTACGGGACATCAACAGACGACCAACAACAGACAGCAGAGCTCAGAGTCAAGGAGGCATGAAATTGAGAGGAGGAAAAGTCCTCGGAGAGACTGAGGATCTCCTATATTTGTTTGATAATGAAGGTAACAGAACCACCATGTGTCCCCTTATAACACAACCTAATGGACAAAGGCAGTACGAGCCCTGGCCTTTCATGGACATGATAGGCCTGGCTGAGCGCCTACCAGCACTCACCGATGGTGCAGATAAATGGATAATGGCTCTAGAAGAGACAACAGCTGGAATACAGCTAGCCTTGGGAGATGTCAAAGCTCTGCTCACCTATGTGGCCGGAAAGCAAACCACCCAGGAAATATTCACAGAAGCCAATGTGGGAGCGGCTATTGGAAACAATTACAGCGACGATATGGACTTTGGGCAGTGCCGCTCCAAGGTGTGGCGCCAACTGAGAAAACACTACCCGGCAAAGAGAGACCCATCCAAGTTGGAAGGGGAGACTTTGGGAGAAAACGAATGTCCCTCTAAGTTCCTACACACCTTCCAAAAGAAGTGGAAAGAAGAAACAGGAGAAGCATGGAATGCCAATAAAACCACTCAAAGCCTGTTCAAAATGATGGTTAAGAAGGCCATGCCGGAGAGTGTACAACGACGTTTGGAGGATGTGGTAGGACTAATGAAAATGGACTGGCCACTGTTCTTAGAACACATTGTCCACCATGTTGAACTTCATAGAAAAGACAAAGAAAAAGGATGAAGAAGATAAACAACTAGTCAACAAATTAACTCAGCTGCAGCTGGGAGAACTGAGCAAGCTGGTCAAAAAGGAAAAGGAGAAATCTAAAATTCAAGCTCCCGTGGTAGCAGCGACTCAAGCAGCTCCTCCAACCATCCAGCCCCAAGCACCTCTGCAGCCACCCCCCACTGACCCCAACGCAACAGGAAATGACACCTCTGCCAACGCCACACATCACCATTATTATTACCAGCAAATACCAAGAGGCGGTGGCAATCAGTGAACCCCCAGAGGGCGGGGCCGTGGGGGACCCAGAGGAAATGCACCGGTTACAACCTTCAGGGGAGGATGGAAAGGGGGCAGAAACTACGTACCAGAAAACCAACATGTCTTCCAAGACGCACCCAACCAGCAACCAGGCCCTCCACACGTAGGAGCAGGCTATCCAGGAACCAACCCAGCTCCACCTGACAATCAATGCTGGGGGTGTGGTCAACCAGGCCATATACGGGCCCAGTGTCCTAGTAACCCATGGGACGGTCCAGCACAGAACTGGCCCAACATGGAACAACCACACCTCTGGTAGGGGTGCCCAGAGGAGCCTGAGGGGGAACTTATGTCACCAGCTATATTGCTACAATCACATGATGAATCAATCATACCTGTTGTCATCCATGACTGAGAGTATTCATTTATGGTAGACACAGGTGCCACATATTCATGCATTGGAAAAGAAGGCTCCAGGTTCCCCCTCTCCACGTCATTGATAAAAACAATAGGCTTCTCTGGGAAATCAAAAATTATACCATTGACAGAGCCCGTTCCAATGCTCATTGCAAGCAAAACCATATGTGCACCCTTACTGTACTCTGCCCATACACCAGTGAATCTTTTAGGAAGAGACATTCTATGCCCGCTACGAGCAAAGATCATGTGCACCCAAGACGGACTGTATTTAGACTTCCCAGACGAACCCCCACAAAACATGATGTCACAACTTCCCCAGGGCACAACAGAAAAACAACAAGCACTCGCGTATTGGCTCCAGCTGACACCAACAGAGTCACATCTCAAACAGAAATGGACAGAATGGGAAACGTGGATTTGCATGCACTATGACACGGCACATACCCCCACTCTGCCACTGCACTGCATGCTCATGTATGACAGAGATCAGACTCATGTAGATTACCAGGAATGTTGGGATGCAGGGATCAATAAAAAACCATATCTCATCACCAGTGAAGACATGTTTTTGGGGCCGTAGGGCGTGGCAGCGGCTGTCCGCCTACCGGAAGAATTATCTGGGTGGTTTCAGGTAGCAAAGTCCATGCCGCATGTCACACTGTTAGTGGCAGAGTCTCATCATCTCGGTCCTATGGTCAGGCGTGCACTGCAGGTGCAAGAGTGGGTGCCCACAAAGAACAAATACATTCACATTTCAAAAGACAAACAATTTATCAGAATCTCAATCAAAGTAGGCGATGAGACTGTAGCAGACAAGGTAGTGGTAGATGGAGAAACACCCACACAAATGGCAGTCGCCACAGAACATGAGGAAATGCTAAACCAAGTTCCACCACAGTTGTGGACAGCACACAAGACTGATGTAGGTTTGATAAAATCAGCGCAACCAGTTCACATTAAGCTAAAACCACACGTTAACTTACCATATCAGAAACAGTACCCTCTCAAGCAGCATGCGATTGACGGTATCAGACCAACAATCCAAGGCTTGGTTGAAGCAGGAGTTTTGGTTAAAACTAAGAGCCCCTGTAACACACCCATTTTTCCCATCAAGAAACCAAATTCAACAGATTACTGTTTAGTCCACGACCTAAGGGCTGTTAATGCGGTAGTAGACGGGGAAGTGCCACTCGTTCTAGACCCACACACGCTGCTTTCGAACATACCACCAGAAACCCAGTGGTACACAGTAACTGATTTGTGTTCAGCCCTTTTCAGTGTACCACTACATCCAGATTCTCAATACTTGTTCGCCTTCACGTATGAGGGCCAGCAATTTACATACAGGCGCCTCCCACAAGGGTTCTCCGATTCACCGTCCATTTTTAACCGAGTGTTAACACAAGACTTGGCACATTTGAACGTACCAAGCACAGTGTTGCAGTACGTGGACGATCTGCTTATTTGTAGCTCCACAAAAGAGCAATGTGAAAGAGACTCCATTGCCGTGCTCATGGCCTTAGCAGAAGGAGGACACAAAGTCAGTAAAACTAAACTACAGTTCTGCCAACAGTCAGTAGAGTACTTGGGGAGAAGACTCTGTGGGGACAAAAGGTGTATTGCACCATCTCATTTAGAGGCAGTGATCAAAGCCCCTCAACCGCAAACGGTGGGCCAAATGCTATCTTTTCTGGGCATGACAGGCTACAGTAGGCCTTGGATCTGTGACTATGCTATAAAAACTGCTCCCCTCAGGGCTCTGATAAGAGCAGCAGGACAAACAAATAACACAGCACAGTTAATATGGACAGAAGAAGCGGAAGAGCCCTGAAAATAGAGCGTTCCAAGCCCTGAAAATAGACATGCAGTCCGCTCCTGCTTTAGGGATGCCAAATTATGCTAAACCTTTTCATCTCTATGTTGCAGAAAAAACAGGCTTTGCATGTGCCGTCCTGATGCAAGACACACCCACAGGTAAACAGCCATTGGCGTATTATAGTACTAAACTGGACAACATCGAGGCTGGCCTGCCACCCTGCTATCAGGGACTGGCAGCCGCTGTTTTTGCCTTTCAGAAAGCCTCATCGCTGACCATGGGACATCCTGTGACGCTGTACACTTCCCACCAAATTCATGCACTACTGACTAGTCCACGATTCGTCTTAACACAAGCCAGACGCACGGGCTATGAGGTAATCCTATCAGCCCCTGAACTCAATATTCAGCACTGCACCGTCATTAACCCCGCCACTAAACTGATTTTACCAACAGAAGGTACTCCACACGACTGCATTCATGACACAGAGAAGTTTATGCGGGCCAGAGAAGACTTGCATAATCAGCCAATTCCTACTGACCTCACATTGTTTGTGGATGGCTCATGTTTTCGTGACGCCACTGGTAGCCATGCAGGCTACGGGATTGTTCAGCTCAAAAATGACGAGCACACCTTTGACACATTACAGGCACGTAAGCTTGCTCAGCCCTGCTCAGCCCAACTCGCAGAGATAAAAGCGTTGACAGAAGCATGTAAATTAGCTGAAGGAAAATTGCTAAACGTCTACACGGACTCAGCATATGCCTATGGCGTGTGCCATGTTCACGCTAACATTTGGAAACAACGAGGATTTCGCAGAGCTGATGGCACCCCTGTAACTCATGGAGCTGCCATCCTCAATCTGTTAGAAGCCATGTTGCTTCCCACAGCCCTAGCTGTCATTAAATGTCCAGCCCACCAAAAGACCAACACATTGATAGCTACAAGCAATAACCTTGCAGATGAAGCAGCCAAACAAGCAGCAATAGGGGCAGTAATGGCACCCATATTAACCATACAAGACTGTGAACCTCTCACATCCTTGCCCTCACTTATAGCCGCTCAAGATAGAGTAGATGAGGCTGAGAAACGCTTATGGGTAAAACATGGAGCTATTAAGAATACGCAAACGGGCCCAATACGGGGTCCATTGTATGGAGTTTGGCTAGATGCCCATGGCCGCTTTGTACTACCAACCTTACTACTAAGACATGCAATAATTTGGGCGCATGGTAGTGACCATTGCGCAAGGGGGGAGATCCTAAGGAAACTGCAAGCAGTATGGTGGTCGCCATTCATGGCAGCCACGGTGGACAGAGTACTAAATGAATGTGACGTTTGCGCAGAATACAACATCAGGAAAGTTTTTTCAGCCCCACTGGCACACATACCACCCCCAGACGGACCATTCAGACACCTCATGTTGGACTACATAGACATGGGACCGCAGTCAAGAGTAAGGGGACTGAGATATGTCTTAGTGGTCATATGTAGATATAGTAGATGGGTGGAGGCAAAAGCCACTGCAAAATCAGACCACAAAACAGTCGCAAAATTTTTGTGTCAGGAAGTCTTCCCGAGATTTGGAATGCCAGATACCATATCATCAGACAACGGCAGCCACTTTGTGTCCAATGTCATACAAGAGACACTAAAGCAATTAGGAATCAAACAAAAATTTGGCTGCGTTTACCATCCCCAATCACAGGGAGCGGTAGAAAGGGCAAATGGCATCTTGAAAACCAAAATAGCCAAGATAGTGGCAGACAGCAGAAACAAGCTTAACTGGGTGGATGCTTTACCACTTGCACTAATGTCTATGCGTTCACAAGCCAGCCGAGTCACGCATCTAACACCGCATGAAATGCTTACGGGCCGGCCCATGCCGCTACCATACTTAAGAGGTCCCCATGAGGGACCGTCCCTGGAACAGTTGCAAGGTGAAATGTTTGAATATTTACGAAGTCTAACTCGTATCCACAGGGCTGTGTTCCAGCAGGTGAAAGGTGCCACAGAGGACAGAGGGGTCGACATCCCTGCAGACCTCCAGAGAATACGGCCTGGAGAACAGGTGTACGTCAAGGTGTTCAAAAGGAAGTGGGACCAACCGCGAAGGGAAGGTCCATACAAGGTCATATTAGCTACACCAACTGCCTTGAAAGTCGAAGGTAAGGACGTTTGGTTCCATCTTAACCACTACTGCAGAGCTAACACCCCAGAGAGACCACCTGTTCCCCAACCTAGAGCCAGACAGAGAGCAGTAACTCCAGAGCCACAAGGGGACGGCGAAGCCGCCCCAAGGGCAGTAAGAGATCAACCAGAAGGGGATGGCGACGCCTCCCCACAGGAACAGGGGACAAGAAGGTCTGCACGCGTGGCACAGAGACGCAGGGCACAGAGAGCCCAGAGTGACAGCAGCGGGTCGTTACCAGAGAGGGTATCGACAGGAGCAGAGAGCTCCTCAGAGGGAGGCTCCTCATTCCCCGGGACTGACAGCCAACCTCGGTCTCATGAGTCATCACCTGTTAGTGATAGGACAAATCATGAGGGGACAAGTACAGAGAGAGAGGTGGCAGCAGAGGCAAAAGGACAGGAGGGAGTCGGAGCAGAGACAGAAGGAGAAGAAAGAGTGGGAAGCCTTAGCTCAGAAACAGGGGAAGCTAGAGACCCAGAGAGGTCAGACTCAAACTCAGGCTCAAGTTCAGACTCAGACTCAAACTCAAGAGACACAGACACAAGAGACTCAGACCCCGGAGAGGGAACAATCCCCCGGCAGACCTAAGGGTCCAGTCAGCATGCAATGAGGAGCTAAAGTAGGAACAATAGCTGTAATATTACTAACCCTATTGCTCATCGCAACAAGAGTACACCAGAGTGAGGGAGCAGCACAGGGTAAAGAAGGCCAGAAAGAGAAAGGCGAGTGCTTGCTGGCGCTAGGAGCCTTGGCTGCAAAACAGGGAAAGATACCTTACAGGGAAACGATACAACTAACCTACTATAAATCACATGCTTACGATGATGTATTGGTGGAGGGCTCAGGAGACATTAGACTGCATGGATGATCTACAAGATCACGCTGTAGTGTGGAAGGAATGGTGACAGCAAGAGTTTGGTGTAATATGAGAGGTTATACTAATATGGAAGTAGGGTTCACTTTATCCCTAAAAGTGGCATGACAATGGCTTCAATTAAACCCCAGATCCCCAAGGAAGCCAAGAGATGTGCCAGTGCAACGGGTAGAGTTAATAAGAACCACCACTTGGAAGTCCAATGCCTTCTATCAATGGCTGGAATACTCTGCTAAACAGGTAACCAATATTACGTGTGTAGCATGCCACAGAAGGAGGGGCCTACCCAGGGTTAGGCCTCTCCCCGACATAGATAATTGCTGGAAGCAGGATAAATGTTTTGCTGCATGTGTCATGTGGATGGCAGCGGGCAGAGAGAGATGGACCAACACAACTGCAATCTGTCCAGAAAATCTTAAAAACGCCTCTGATCAGTTCCAACAAGAATTCCAGGTACCTCCAGTAGTACATCTGACACCAGACCTCATATTCCCATTTTGCGTAGCACGAGGAAACAAGATAGAACATTGGCTAAACAATGCCACCCTTACTAACACTTCCCAGGAGGCGGAGAGGCTGATCCGATGCAGGTATGAAAAGATCATAGGAAATGTGTCCGCGTCAGCAGGTACACTGCAGCTCTCAGAGGTGCAGAAGGTATGTAATACAACTCAAGAAGCCAAAATCCAATGCCACCAGGTGGTCAACGGAGGTGATGATTCCATAGTTCTAGGCCAAAATTATAATGATACCACCTGGATTTGGGTATTAAACTTGACCAATGGTACCACTCCACTGGCGGACATATTTTGGATGTGTGAAAGTGATCTTCAGGTGAAAGCAGTACTGCCAGCCAATTGGACGGGACTCTGCGCCCCAGTAATGTTAACAGGACCAATTACGATACTCAGTTTAACTAACAGCACCCCAGCAAGACGCCGTAGGTTATCTGAAACTCAGGGACGTTCCTGGGAGGAGGATGCTAGTGTATACATTACATGGGACCAGGTACCACAAGGAGTCCCTAGGGACCAACAGGCTATAGCAGATGAATGGATAGAGACAGGCAGAGTATTGGGCTCCTGGCCAATTTGGGGAACCATAGTGAATGCTCAATATATAGCCCGTAATAGCCGTTGGGTAAATTATTTGTGGTATAACCAACAAAGATTTGTGAATTGGACTATAAGAGCCCTTGAAGGAGTAAATGAGCAATTACATGCCGCATCCTTAATGACGGTACAGAACCGACTTGTCATTGAGACCCTACTAGCCCGAGATCAAGGCATCTGCGATATAATAGGGGAACACTGTTGTACTGTCATTTCTATGCACACGGGGGAGGGCGGCAATTTGACCAAAGCTTTGGAAGGCATGCATACCTTACGAGATCAGCATGTGCAGCACTCAAACTGGAACACCAGGATCCCCTCAATGTGGGACTGGTTATCAACATTATCCCCTGAAAAGATATTAAAAATGATGGGAATGTTATTGGGAATTGTTGTGTTGGCCCTTCTCACGATAGTCTGCTGTGTACTTCCCCTGGTACGGCTTGTAATCAAGCGGACAATGACAAGTGTTACAGGACAATTTGTTGTAATAGACCAAGGACCACGGCCCACCGGCGCTGAATCATATGAAGACATGACTGGTTCCCAAAGACAGCTCCTTAAAAAACAAAAGCAGGGCACAGGTGAAAAGTGCAGAAATCAGTATGAGGTAATGCTACAAAACAGGGCATTGGGAACTGCTCAATATGATCAGATATCTAAGCCAGCAGAAGAAGTGTATGACGAAATTGCGTAAGAAGACCCTGATACCTTTGCTGTCACCAGACCATTACTATTACTCACCAACACTTAAGTTTTATAATCACTAATATACTAATCCTTCTTGCATGGCTTATGTGTAAAGTAAACCTAAGAGTAAATAGGGAAGAAAAAAACTATTATAGGGAGAGTGCACTAAAATGTCCTTTACACCTCTAAGATAAAAACAGAATATGGCTGGGTCTTGGAGAGCACCACATCCATACCAGCAGAACCAGGGAGACCAGCCTGTGTTCTGGCACCAGCAGCAGGGACCAAGTGTGATGAGACCCCCTCGCCCTCCACCCTACCCCGGGACCAGCCTTCCACCACCAACCCATCCCCCTGAGTTGTCACTGGACGAGCTCTACAATCAACTCCACACCCCACAGCCAGCGATCCAGACACTGAACCACCCTCCATCGACCAACCTGATCCGCTATCTATTGTCCCGCCCAAACCCAGAACCAGTTGCAGGCCCCAGCTACGCGGGAACCTGCCCAGAATCACTCAACCCAGCTGCCAATTCCTCCAGCCAGGGAGGTCAGACCCAGATGGGTCCTGGGCAAGGAGCAGATTGGCCTGTTCTTACTCCAGATTGGACTATTGCTACTCCAGGCCCGCATTACCCCCCCGTACCAGCTGCCGGATCCAGTACAGCCCCAGACACCCTCCACCTTACAAGCACCATCCCAAGATGGACCCCCTCAACCCGATGGTCATAAAGACATGTTGCCAGTATGTTCCCCTGCCTCATCCATAACGACAGAGGACAGTGCTGATTATTCACATGATTATTCACCAACCACCCCACCGCCTGTTAAGCCACGTCAGGCTAGCCCACCACCTCGGAATGTGGGTCACCTGAGCGTGCATGGGCTAACACCGACAACCCGCACTCTCCTAGAGAAGGAGTACAATGTGGATCCAGACGCAGTAGAAATCTGCCTCCGATGTCTGCCAGATGGAGCACCAGTAACAGCACAACATCTGAAACTGATAGCCGAGCTGCGTAACCAGCTTCATTTTGTTCCCTCGTTGCCTTTTCGCTGGCTGGTGCGTAGCCTTCCCCTCAACCTGCGAAAGAGGCTTTGCAGAGTCCACCACGGTACCTACGCGATCAGGAAGGGAGAAAATAAGGGAATGCACAAGGCGCACTTGCGCCGACTCGAGCAGCAGGTGCTGGATCTGCGCGGCCAAGTCCGTGAACTGACTCAGGCCAGGGACACCTTGCAGCAGCAACTTAATGCTTATGAGGCCACACAAGAAGAGGTTGACGCGCTAAAGGGTCAGCTGGCAACATACCGGCGCTTGCGGATGCCAGCCTACGGGTTTGAGGGACTGTAAGGGGACAATGTTAACAGCCACGGTAGCTATAAATCCTGCCAAATGTAACCGCTATATGTGAAATTATCAGGTACTCTCTGCAGGACATGTTAGTACTGACTGTAGTCACAATCACTGTATACGAATGTCACTCTACACCCTCATGCCACAAGATGACATTACTAGGCTAGCTCTTATTCTCTATGACTTATGTGTGATATATGTGTGATATCTACTAATGATCTACTGATATAATCACTGGAAAATGAAATTATGTATGGTGCTAACAAATCTTAAGATAATGTTATGGGACTATACAGTCCCAAAGGGGGGATATATATATTTTCACCCCTTTTTCTGAGATTTAAAAGTGTTGTGTGGCACTATGGAGCCCCAAAGGGGGGAATGTAGTGTAAAAATCAAAACCCTCATCAGGTGTTAGACCATATAAGTTGGATAAGATACAAATAGCTATATAACCATGTTAGTGTGTAGACTTTTACAGAAACTAATACTGCATTTATGTGTAATATGCAGTATAACGGTGTGAACTCTTGGTGACATCTCAGTTGTAAATTCCTATTGACATACATAACCTATCACACTCTGTGTAATGATATAATGCACTAACCTACACTCACATGATGTTGTGAACTTACAGTGACACTCATACAAGTTACCACGTGCTGTGTGATGAAGATAGCACACTCACTTGATTGTACTGCCTAATGCACTTAAGAGTTTATATTACATGGGAAAGGTCACACACACTCAAATGATTGTATTACTTAATGTGCATGTAATAGTTCATATTACACGGGAGCATGAGGGACTGTAGCATGTAAGTCCCCAGAGATCACATGTTTTTAAAAAATAGAGTGAGAGCGATTCCAGAAATACTGGTGGCAGATTCCAGTTTGAGCCGGAACAAAGGCAAAGTCTGCTACCAGTAAAAACGGATCGAAATGGGAAGGACTACAGAAATGGGTGGAGATCTCTTCGACCTCCACCAGCATATAAGCCAGAGCGCCGAAAGCAGGTTTTCAGTCGTCCTCCGGAGGCTGACTCGTGAGTTTGTCTGTGTTGTTGCCTGTGAACACAATAAACTTGATTGCACCAGATTCTGCCTATCTCCAGTGTTTTTCTAAGTTCCTGCCAGCCAAACCTAAGATACTGAATTGACAACAGAAGACATTTTAGAAGAAACAAAGAGGACAGGGTCGGGAGCTGTCAGGCCCAATTCCAGGCACCGATTTTTGTCACTTCACCTGTTCACGTTTCCAACCGCTTTTCCCCACTCAGCGACACACCCGCTGAGGATAAAACTCTGGTTATTGGCAGCTCTATTCTGAGGAACGTGAAATTAGCAACACCGGTGGCCATAGTCAAATGTATCCCTGGGGCCAGAGCGGGCGACACTGAGTCAAATTTAAAACTGCTGGCTAAAGCTAAACGTAGATTCAGTAAGATTGTTATTCACGTCGGCGGCAATGACACCCGGTTACGCCAATTGGAGGTCACTAAAATTAATATTGCCTCGGTGTGTGAATATGCAAAAATGATGTCGGACTCCGTAGTTTTCTCTGGACCCCTCCCAAATCTGACCAGTGATGACATGTTTAGCCGCATGTCATCATTTAATCGCTGGCTGTCCAGGTGGTGTCCAGCAAACGATGTGGGTTTCGTTAATAATTGGCAAACTTTCTGGGGAAATCCTGGTCTTATTAGGAGAGACGGCATTCATCCCACTTTGGATGGAGCTGCTCTCTTTTCTAGGAACCTGGCAAACTTTATTAGTAATTTAAATCCCTGACAACCCAGAGTTGAGATCAGGACTCAGAGACGCAGTCCTATACGCCTCTCTGAGCTTGTAGTTCAGTTACCCAGCCATAGTTTTCATAGTTTTATACAAACGGTGTCTGTCTCCTGACCACCTAAATTATTTAAATCTAAAATTAAACAAAGAGGAGTTGTGCATAACAACCTCATAAAAATTAAAACCTCTTCTGTGACAGAAAGACAAAACAGGAGAATTAAATGCGGACTGTTAAATATCAGGTCTCTATCATCTAAAGCAGTGTTAGTAAATGAATTAATATCAGATAATCATATTGATTTACACAGTCTCACTGAAACCTGGCTGTGTCAAGATGAATATGTTTGTCCAAATGAGTCCACTCCTCCCAGTCATAATAATACCCACATTCCTCGAGGCAGCGGCCGAGGAGGAGGAAGTGCAGCCATTTTTAACTCCAGTCTGTTAATCAGCCCTAAACCTAAACTAGATTATAATTCATTTGAAAGCCTCATTCTTAGTCTTTTACATCCGACCTGGAAAACCTCGCAGCCACTTCTATTTGTTATAGTGTACCGTGCTCCTGGCCCGTATTCTGAATTTGTATCTGAATTCTCAGAGTTTTTATCCAGTTCAGTTCTTAAATCAGATAAAGTTATTATTGTAGGTGATTTTAACATTCATGTCGACGTTGATAATGACTCCCTGGCTACCGCGTTTATCTCATTATTAGACTCCATTGGCTTCAGTCAGGGTGTACACGAACCCACTCATTGTTTTAACCATACCCTCGATCTAGTTCTGACGTATGGAATTGAAATTGATAACCTAAAAGCCTTTCCACAGAAGCCCTCGCTATCGGATCATTATCTGATTACTTTTGATTTCTTTTTACTCGATTACACGCCACTCAGCAACAGTTACTATACTAGATGTTTATCAGATAGTGCTGTCGCAAAATTTAAGGAAAAGATTACTCCGTCGTTAAATTCAATACCAAGTCCCTCAGTAAGAGAGGTTTCCTGTACCGACTTTGATCATTTTGTCAATAGTGCCGTAAGCTCGCTGCGAACAACACTTGACTCTGTAGCTCCTCTCAAAAAGAAGTTAAAAAAGCAAAGAAAGTCTGCTCCTTGGTATAACTCTCAAACCCATAAGTTAAAACAAATATTGCGAAAATTTGAAAGGAACTGGCGATTAACCAAACTGGAAGAATCTCGTTTAATCTGGACAGACAGTCTCAAAACTTATAAGAGGGGCCTCCGCAATGCCAGAGCAAACTATTACTCAGCATTAATAGAAGACAGTAAGAACAACCCCAGGTTTCTTTTCAGCACTGTAGCCAGGCTGACTGAGAGTCAAAGCTCTATTGAGCCTTGTATTCCTTTAGCCCTTAGCAGTAATGATTTTATGAGCTTTTTTAATGACAAAATTCTAACTATTAGAGGCAAAATTCATGACCTCCTGTCCTCAGATAGTACCTATCTAACCTCAAACACAGCTGTAAGACCTAATATATATTTAGATTGCTTCTCCCCAATTTCTCTTCAAGAATTGACCGCAGTGATTTCTTCATCTAAATCATCAACGTGTCTCTTAGACCCCATCCCAACTAGGCTGCTTATAGAGGTCTTTCCTTTAGTTAACACTTATATATTAGATATGATAAATATATCTTTATTAACAGGCTATGTACCACAGTCTTTTAAGATAGCTGTAATTAAACCTCTACTAAAAAAAGCCCACCCTGGATCCAGAGGTGTTAGCCAACTATAGACCAATATCTAATCTTCCCTTTATGTCAAAGATCCTTGAGAAAGTAGTCGCAGACCAGCTGTGTGATTTTCTCCATGATAATAATTTATTTGAGGAATTTCAGTCAGGATTTAGAGTGCATCATAGTACTGAGACAGCACTAGTTAAAATTACAAATGACCTTCTGATTGCTTCAGACAAAGGACTTGTCTCTGTACTTGTTTTATTAGATCTTAATGCGGCGTTTGACACAACTGACCATCAAATTCTACTGCAGAGACTGGATCACTTAATTGGCCTAAAAGGTTCTGCACTGAGCTGGTTTAAATCTTATTTATCTGATCATTTTAAGTTTGTTGACGTTCATGAATCATCCTTACGTACCAAAGTTTGTTTTGGAGTTCCGCAAGGTTCTGTGCTCGGACCAATCCTATTTACTCTATATATGCTTCCTTTAGGTAACATCATTAGAAATCACTCTATAAATTTCCATTGTTATGCGGATGATACACAGTTGCATTTATCGATGAAGCCAGAAGAAAGTAATCAATTAACTAAACTCCATAACTGCCTTAAAGACATAAAAACTTGGATGAGCACCAATTTCCTGATGTTAAATTCAGACAAAACTGAAGTTATTGTTCTTGGCCCCAAACCACTCAGAGACTCTTTATCTGATGACATAGTTTCTCTAGATGGCATTGCTCTGGCCTCCAGCACTACCGTAAGAAACCTCGGAGTAACATTTGATCAAGATTTGTCTTTTAATTCTCATTTAAAACAAACCTCACGGACTGCATTTTTTCATCTGCGTAATATTGCGAAAATTAGGCCTATCTTGACCCGAAAAGATGCAGAAAAATTGGTCCACACTTTTGTTACCTCAAGGCTGGATTACTGTATCTCTCTATTATCAGGTAGCTCTAGTAAGTCCTTAAAAACTCTCCAGCTAATTCAGAATGCAGCAGCACGTGTACTAACAGGAACTAAGAAACGAGATCATATTTCTCCTGTTTTAGCTTCTCTGCACTAGCTCCCTGTAAAATCCAGAATTGAATTTAAAATCCTACTGTTAACTTATAAAGCTCTAAATGGTCAAGCTTCGTCATATCTTAGAGAGCTCATAGTGCCATATTATCCCACCAGAACACTGTGCTCTGAGAACACAGGGTTACTCGTGGTCCCTAAAGTCTCCAAAAGTAGATCAGGAGCCAGAGCCTTCAGCTATCAGGCTCCTCTCCTGTGGAATCATCTTCCTGTTACGGTCCGGGAGGCAGACACCGTCTCCACATTTAAGACTAGACTTAAGACTTTCCTCTTTGATAAAGCTTATAGTTAGGGCTGGCTCAGGCTTGCCCTGTACCAGCCCCTAGTTAGGCTGACTTAGGCCTAGTCTGCCGGAGGACCCCCCTATAATATACTGGGCACCTTCTCTCTCTCGCTCGCGTATTCTATTAGTGCACCTTGCTAACTCGGCCATTCTGGATGTCACTAACTCGGCTTCTTCTCCAGAGCCTTTGTGCTCCACTGTCTCAGATTAACTCATATCGCAGCAGTGCCTGGACAGCGTGACGTGTGTGGTTGTGCTGCTGCTGTGGTCCTACCAGATGCCTCCTGCAGCTGCTGCTGCCATCATTAGTCATTAGTCATACTTCTACTGTTATTATACACATATGACTATTGTCACACATGTATACTGCCAGATATTAATACATACTTTCAACATATGGTACCACAGTAGCCAGAACTATAATTTTACTTTCAATAATGTTGTTGTAAGCTACTGTCATTACCTGCATCTCTCTCTCTCTCTCTCTCTCTCTCGCGCTCTCTGTCTCATTGTGTCATACGAATTACTGTTAATTTATTACGCTGATCTGTTCTGTACGACATCTATTGCACGTCTGTCCATCCTGGAAGAGGGATCCCTCCTCAGTTGCTCTTCCTGAGGTTTCTACCATTTTTTTTCCCTGTTAAAGGGTTTTTTTGGGGAGTTTTTCCTTATCCACTGCGAGGGTCATAAGGACAGAGGGATGTCGTATGCTGTAAAGCCCTGTGAGGCAAATTGTGATTTGTGATATTGGGCTTTATAAATAAAATTGATTGACTGATTGATTATCCGCCGTGAGGGTCCTAAGGACAGAGGGGTGTCGTATGCTGTAAAGCCCTGTGAGGCAAATTGTGATTTGTGATATTGGGCTTTATAAATAAAATTGATTGATTGATTGTATTTGTGACGATGTTGAAAATCATATGATTGGGATTTCTGAATACCCCGGAATTACTTACCGGTTATACTGTGATACTGCTCAAGCCTACAATCATTATAATTACTCTCAAACATACAATCATCTAAATTTGATCATATATTATTAATGCTTTCTTTTATGTTCCTCAAATAGAAATGTTGTGTTTCCTCGCGTTGGACAACAAATTGTGGACTGTGAAAATGAGGTGTTTTTCTTTTGTCTTAGTAAGAGTGCTCTCAACCGCTCTCTTACCTGAGAAAAAACAAAACAAAACAAAAAAAAACCATTAAGGTGAATCCCAGAATTTGATGGGTACCAACAAGATCAGAACAAATCGTGGACTTGAACAACAAAAAGAGAAAAAATTTATTTGTGTATCGCTTTCTGCATAAGGCCCACTGAGAGAATGCCAGGGCCATACAGAGTGAATCTTTAGCTGTCGACCGCTACATCTTACTGTAGGTCGCATGTTTGGTGTGAAAATGGTATATTAGTCTCTATCAGTTTGCCGGGTTTATGCCATCATACACCAGGCACAATCAACATGCAAGAATGTCAAGTTATTTCTATGAAAGCAAAATGTACTAGCTCACTACGTTAGGGGGAAGTTACGTTTTCAGCTTGGTTCGTTTATTGTTGGTTTGTTTGTCAGCAGGATTTTGACTCAATTTTTATGAAACTTGCTTAAAGGGCATAACATAAGCCAAGGAAGCACTCACTAAATTTTGGAGCAGATTTGAATCAAAAGATACACAAATTATTACCATTTTCATCAGCACTGGTCGATGGGCATTTGGCACTGGTGGAGGTCTGTCCTCTACGAGCTCCATTCTAGTTGTAAAAAGTAAGCACACCTGAAAACATACTGTGCAAATGTAAATACCAGTGAATTTAAAGCACTGCAATATTTTACTTAGAAAACTATCCATCTGACTTTATGTGGTCTAAATCCCACTCTGATAAGTAGATAGTTCAAAGTAGTGCCACATCAAAAACTAGATTTCATGTTTTGTATTCAAGTTGCTAAATGTAGTTAATCAGATTCTGATGTAGAAATTCAAATCATAATCAAGTCATAAGTTATACATAGTGATGAACAGGCACAGATGAAAGGCAAAAGGGGAGTCTTGTATAAGTGGTAACTGTGTTTCACTTGCTTTTAATTTTTAAAGAGGAACTGATCAAATAACAGCTAAAACATCCCTGTTTCAACTCCTTCTCACTTTATGATGACACCCCAGTGCTTATGTATATATGATACCATGGTCACCAAATCATAATTTATATACATCACTGATCTCAGCCGATGGCTTTAGGCTTTGAATTTAAGTCAAAATTACATATCTACTATCACACAGTCCCATTAACACCGCAAACAAACTAAGAGTGGGCCCAGATAAAACATGCACCAGTATTCCTAAGCATCACAAAGGAACTGCACTAATGGGGCAAACACACCAGTTTGTGTGAATCAGCTCCCTCAGACACCATGATGTCAGTCTTAAACAAACACAATGGGTCTCATTCGTGAAAAGTGAGTAAATCTGTGTGTAGATTTGCACATAAAAGCCTACGCTACTAAAAACCTACTCCGGATTCAGGAATGCCGCGGGAAACTCAGATTTTATCGTAAACACGTGTGTACGATCATGAATGCCAATCCATCGTAAAGTGACAGTGCGCTTGGTAATCAGCAATTAGCACAAATCCCCGCACATGAATAGCGAATGACCACCATATAAGGAGGTGTAGGTGCATCCAGTCGACCTGTGAGTCATGGTGCAAACACAGAAAGAGAAAGAAAGAAAAAAGAATTTTTCCGAAGCGGAGATCGAAATAATTTTGGGTGAAGTGGACTTAAGGAAAAACATTTTATTTTCTTCAGTTAGTAGTGGTGTGACAGGGACAGGAAAAGCGAAGGCCTGGAGGGAGGTAACAGATGCTGTTAATGTTGTCTCCGTTCAAAGAACCATGTCAGAGGTGAAGCGTAAATGGTTTGATATGAAACTGGAGGCAAAGAAACGCATAAACACACACACAAAAAACACAACAGTCACCAAACAAACAGAAGAGTGATTTGTGGGGTTTTGAATGAAGTGGGAATGGGAAACCAGAGATGTTTTGTGCGTAATGGATAAAGTCTAAATCAGTGATGGCTGTCGGAATGTAGAGCTATTTAACATTAATTTTAACAAATGGGATAACATATAGCCTACAGCATGTTTTGTATGCATCGTCTTCAAATTATTTGAATCTGAATAGCCTAAAGCTCTGTTTTATACAACGTAAATTAAACATTTTTCAAATCAGATTTCTTCATTCAAATGATCAAAAAGCCACAAAAAAAATAAAAAAACGTGTTGTCTCAAATAATTATTTCAGCTGGCGCGTGCTCCTTCGTGGCTCCACCACCTGCTGCTCCTGCTGCCCCTGCTGAACCCAGGCACCGAGGCCGAAGAGGCTGTGATCTGGCTGTCCTTGCGGATATTTTTATTATCATCATTCAACATGTAGAAAGAACGTGTAATCTATTGAGTCGATTTACATAGATAATTCACAATCATGAACCTAATCTGGATCTTAAACCTGCTAATTGCCAACTAATTTAACTAAATGTGTTATATTTTTAATATTTTGTCATGTTTAGATTACGTGTTTCAAAGGCATCTGTGTATTGTGTACATAACAGAGCGCGATATGAATTAAAATTGTAATTTCCAATAGTGAAAAGCAATATTTCTGTGCTTTACTAAATTTACACAAGCACTACGAGTGGTCAGGAGCAGGAGCAGATTTTGTTAGTAGCTACGAAAAGATCGGAGCTACTAAAATATTGATCAATGTGGACATACACGTAAATTTCCGTCTGCAAAAAGTTTACACACAAATTCCTTCTGCTCACGTTTCATGAATGAGACCCAATGAGCCTGAATAAAGTCAATCAGACCTCTGTCTGTCTGTTCACACTGGCAGTCATCTGATCTCTTGAATCTGCCTAAAATACCAGATATACCGGTCTGAATTTTTACCAGCTACCTCAGCAGGACTGGGATTGTTTTCACCTTCTTAGAGTGTGTGTGTGTGTGTCAATATGGCAAAATACAGTCCTGGACACATCAATACCCTTATTCCATTACCAATTTTGGCTGAGCCAAGTCAAACCATGAAGCGCAGATTTGTCTTTCCATTACCAGTTAAGACGTGCTGAGCTGCGCCAGAGATGGTCTATCTCTGGAGTAGGGCCATAACTGCGGACAACCGCCTCCAAGCAGGCTGCGGTGATGTCTTGCCGACTGCAGCCAACCCTGACAACAACTGCCTTCTCTCCCTGAAACAAGTGTGTGTGTGTTGGGAGACTCATCTCACGGCTGTCTGTGCAGGAGATCAGAAAGAAAGGCATTTTTAAAAGTGTCTGTGTGTTCAACTCTCAGTACTTTTGTAGCTTCTAAATGAATCTCTGTGGTTTGAAGTTTAGTTTCTCTCCTGCATCCTGTTTGTACCTTAGATTTAAACTTTTTTTTCTGTTTCATGTTCACTTTCAGCTGTACAGGAGTTTGTCATGTTATTGCTGATGAAAACTCAACATTTCCTTATTTTGCTGCTTCATAATAACAGCTTTTACATAACAAGATAACAGGGGACTTTTTTATTATGAAAAATCTATAGGAAATGACATGTGGTTATCACTGAATTAGCTGAACTTTGTTAGTGGCTTTTCTTTCCCGATAAAAACAAGTCTACTGATACTGCAGGGAGGAAGAGTACAAGCAGAAACCACCACAGTGAGATGTAAGATGAAGAGCTGCAGACAACAGGCTCTTACTGCACCTTGGCAAACAGCTCACCTCCAACAGGTAATGCCCTGCTACAGTGTTTGGATTACTGGAGACTTTCATTTTCAAACTGAATTTGTTACTGTGCACTTAATACATTATAGTATTTCAAAATTTTATTGTATTATTTTGACCTATGAGCTCTATTGAGATAAGTACATGCTCTGCTATGTATATTTTTTTAATGTGTATGAGTTAAGATAGTAATTGAAGTTTGTCAAACCATATCACTTCAAATAACCTGCAGAGATATAAAAACTCCATAAATGGAGATGAGTGCTCGTCAAAGTAAAAATAAATTCACTGATAAGTATTCAATAATTTGAAGTTTCTGCTATTATTAGCTTCCATAGATTTCCTTGTGATATGATGAATATCCCTATTCTGGTAAGACCATCCTGATGACATGAGCTCAACATTCTGTTTCGCCCCAAACATTTTCAGTGGGCGGGAGTACTCATCTTGACCAACAAAGTCTTTCAGCCAATCATTATGACAAAACACTGGGGAACATCCTCTTCATCACCAATGGAGTCATTTGATAAATCAAGCTTTTGAAAAAAAATCAAGAATGGAAAAAATGTCTTTTCTACCAATAAACTCAGTGAGTGCATACTCATGTTCTTATTTCATTGCTGTTATTGACTATTTCTGCAATTGATTTACTAATTGCTGTGCCTATTCTGCTAGTTAGAAGAATAAGCAGGTTAGCGCTTGTTGCTTCAGGACCCTCCATTACTGTTCTGCAAGCTGTGGCTTGAATTTCACATTATCAGCTAAAATGCAGTTCCTAATTGGCTGCTTATGTTGTCAACTTAAGTGCGGATCCCTGATTGGCCCTGATTGGATTTTAATTTCTGGAAAGTGTTTGGGGTGGCAGTGAGTCCAGACTGATACAGAAAGAGAAACAGAATGTTGAGCTCACATCATAAGGATGGTCTTACCAGGCTAAAATAACCCAGTCTTCTTCATCTCTAACCCTCCATACAGTAGACTGAGCTCACTGCACACTCAAGTATCTACATTTTGGAATGTTGTAGATGTGACATCCCCAGTCCATCTGAGAAGGCGTCTTGTGCACACAGCCCTTCTTTGTTTAGTGGAACAGGAATTCATAAGGTGCCTGAAATGAAAGCTTGCTATTTTCTTGATGGGAGCAAAGAGCTCATGCAGAATTGAAAGGAAATAAACAGAAGAGGCCAGTGTCTCCGTCTTTGGCTGTTTCAGGAAAACAGAGTTGAATTTGGCAGTGGTTGATATAACAGCTCTGTTAAGACCTCTGGAACATCTGTCTGCAGTCAAAGCACTGAAAATCCTATTTAATCAACAACATGCAGTTTCTAAAACCAAATAACTTAACGTCTGTGGATCTTTATCTTCCCTGCCTGAAATCTTTAAATTCAAATGAAGCACAGGTGTGCGAGCGAAGCCATGAGGTCAGCCTGGTCTTATCAAGTTGAAATCAAGGGGTGGTGGGGGGAGGGATCTAGAGAAATGGGAGTGACAGTGCTAACTCCAGACTAAACCTAACTTTTGATATTCCAGTCTTTAATACCACTATTTTAATCATGTCCAATGTGTTTTGGACTGAACAGCTGATTACCACATATACCCAAACTCACATATGGAAACTGTTTTTAGGAGAATTTTTTAGGAGAAAATGATAAAATCACAGTCATTGGCGGAGCAGAAATACTAAAGTCACGGGACCATGTCCACTAAAGCTGGTGATATATTAGGTTTTCTTACTACAAAAACAAAGCAGGAAAAGCTCGCACACTGATCAAAAAAAATGGACTGTCCACTCCAGAGGACAATCCATTATCCTCTGGTTTCAGCTACACAGCCATCCTCAGTCTGCCGACTGAGGATGGCTGTCTAACTGAAATGTTTCTGGTCAGTTTTCTTTTGTTTCTCTTTGTTTTTCACACTATGGTAGCGTTTGTTATATATTTTTGTATATATTTTTGATGGACCATTAAACATGCTACCTCAACATCCATCAACCTCTGGAGTGGACAATCCATTTTTCTGATCAGTGTGTGAGCTTTTCCTGCTTTCTTCTTGATCATTTTTTGCCTATGCACCTGATGTGAGTTTTTCTTTGGACTTGTAATAAGAGCGCAAACACCCTTGTTTTCTTTCTTTGTTTCTTACTACAAACAAATGTCCAAATACTAGAACACCAAGTGTGGATTAATCTGCAGCTGAAACCGTCCCAAACAAATTCACAATTTCCTCCTGTTTGATTAACATTTGTTGAAAAGTACAATGACCAGCTGTTTTTGGAAATAACTGACTTACTACTTTTTTATAATCAAACTATATATTTATATATATAAATCTTCAGCAGGAACCAATGGGCTTGGAGCTGAGAACCACGGAAGTCAGAAAGCACTGACAGATAGACAAACACATTGTTAGCTTTGGGTCTTTATATGAGACAGTTAAGACTTGCCTTTTCCTTTAAAGTCCTCCTTACACTCCCAAGAATAAATGTGTGGTGGAGAAATACTGAATCAAAGTTTTTATTTTATTGTTTTGGTCTATCATACATATAATCCACTAAGTTTAAAAATAATGGAATGAGCCAATAAAATGCTCACCGTGTATAGTACAACATAGACCCCTCCCAGGTTGCCAAAACACCAAAATTCTCCCCCAAAATAGCGAAGACAGGACCTCAGTCTTGTCAGTGGTAGCTGTAGCCCCGTTTGTAGGCTACATTGGGAGGATCCTTGGCGAACCAACTTTACTTCAATTAGATTTTTACTTTTAATATTTTTTCCAATATGACTTTTATCCTGCATTTTCTGTCTCTGAATATCCAGATGTGATGACCCATTGTCTCCATTTAGTCATCCGTCCACAGGAAGAAGAACATACCAACACAAAAATAGCACAAAGAATGCAATGTGCACCAGCAATTGGTGTTTTTCTTGTTTTGTTTTTTTTAAAACAATGTCCAATGTTTAGGGCCATCTCTCCTTTAAATGAAATGTGGTAAAATTGAGGTGTGACAAGCTACTGCAGTTGTAATTGAAGTCTATTGGATCCAGTTGTTAAAAGGGGAGGTGGCCTGGAAAGATGAAAGAGTCGGGGTGTATGGTAGCTTGAGATCTCTTACTTGACCTCATCAGAAGGGCTAGTAGGTCTGGGACCAGGAAGCAGTGGTACAGGGGACGTGGCCTCAATGAGGGCAGGATTTAGGATGATTGGCAGGGACATGGGTGGGACTCCCACCTGCAAGGGGGAGGCAAGGGGTTGCAGGATTAGGGGGGACTGGGTTAAAGGTGAGGGAGCCTGGGCAGAGGACGTTGTTAACGGCACCGGCATGGGGGGAACTGAAGGTGGGACTGGAGACGACCGGTCTGATCCTAGAAAACAAAAACAGAAATTATCAGTACTTCTGAGTAACTATTCCACAACTCAGTTTTATAATTAAACATGGCATTAGTATACAACTGTAAAGCAGGGTTTGTTTTGTTTCCATTTATGTCAGTATTCTATATTTTGAATTGACATCAGCATGGTGTCCTATATTCCAAAAGTCCTTAGACACACACTGTCCCAGCTTTGTAGAAAAGGTCAATCATAACACCAGTGCCTAAAAAGCCCTGTGCCACAGAAAATAATAATATCCACGCTGTAAGTTTGACCTTAACTGTCATGAAATGTCCACAGAACTTTGTAGTGTCCCTGCTAAAGAGGACAGTCAAGCCTGTGTTAGATACACATCAGTTTTTCTACAAGTATGAGGGCAGCACTGGGCAGCATTTCATACTTTATATCTAAGTAGCTTGAGAACACAAAGCCTATGCACAAATTTTATTTGTTGATTTTAGTTCAGCAACCTTACCTGATTTTAGAGAAGCTGAAGGATATGAGTTAACACTACTGTGATTGTTATTTTTTTTTTTATTAATAGGACATAGCAAGTAAGGGTCAATGGGACCAAACACAGCAACACAGGCTGTGTGGTATCAGCTATATTCATCGAGATAAAATCATGGATGAGCTCCAATTTCCTTATGTTAAATTCAGACAAAACTGAAGTTATTGTTCTTGGCCCCAAACACCTCAGAAACTCTCTATCTGATGATATAGTTTCTCTGGATGGCATTGCTCTGGCCTCTAGCACTACCATAAGAAACCTCAGAGTAATATTTGATCAGGATTTGTCTTTTAACTCCCATATAAAACAAACTTCATGGACTACGCTCTTTCATCTGCATAATATTGCAAAAATTAGGCTTATCGTGTCCCATAAAGATGCAGAAAAATTGGTCCATGCTTTTGTTACCTATAGGCTGGATTACTGTAATTCCCTATCATCAGATTACTCTAATAAATTTGTAAAAAGTCTCCAGATGATCCAGAACACGGTGGCACATGTACTGACAAGAACTAAGAAACAAGATCATATTTCTCCTGTTTTAGCTTCTCTGCACTGGCTCCCTGTAAAATCTAGAACTGAATTTAAAATCCTACTGTTAACTTATAAAGCTCTAAATGGTCAGGCTCTGTCATATCTTAGAGAGCTCATAGTGCCCTATGATCCCACCAGAACACTGCGCTCTGAGAATGCAGTGTTACTCATGGTTCCTAAAGCCTCCAAAAGTAGAACAGGAGCCACAGACTTCAGCTATCAGGCTCCTCTTCTGTGGAACCATCTTCCTGTTTCGGTCCCGGTGGCAGAGGCAAGTCTAGAGTCCTCCCTAGCTTTTAGTGAACACACATTGAAACAGGGGCAAGTGTGCCCAGGTGTACTTCATTAACCCTCAGCAGACTGAGGGGGTTTCAGTTACTGTGATCATTTTGGCACTCTCTAATGTTGTACAATTTTAAACAAATGTATCACTATTATCAGAATGAAATAATGAAGTAAAGACAACAACAACAAATAGAAAAATTATAAATTATCATTAACAGTAGATACACAGACACACACAGAATCACTCTGTCATTTCAAAGTGATTGATTTTTTTATGTGTGCGCCACCACACACTCTGCTACAATAATATGAATAGCGGCTCTGATGCTGCAGGATATTCTTATGTGTCTACTCTGGCTGTTCTCATCGCGATTCCCCCCAAAAATACACCTATTGAAACTGACAGAATGAGAGCAGTTATCTACACATACATCCTTCAAATTGCTCTGAAAGAAGGACTCAGTCCTTTGTGTAACTTGGAAGGATCCTTAACATTGGAACAGTCCTTCGGTGGGGGTCTATGACGTAGCATCCTTCAAATTCAGCCGTTCAACTTAAGACTTTCCTTTTTGATGAAGCTGATAGTTATGGTTGGTGCAGGCTTGCCTTGCACCAGCCCCTAGTTAGGCTGACATAGGCCTAGTCTGCCCGGGGACCTCCTATGATACACCAAGCCCCTTCTCTCATTCTCTCTCTCTCTCTCTCCTCTGTTTCTGAAAAGTTGGTTCTTCTTCACTTGCTAACATTCAGGTCCTATTACTGCATCTTGCTAACTCAGCTTTACTGCATGTCAGTAACTCAGCTTCTTCTCCAGAGCCTTTGCGCTCCACTGACTCACAAGTTCCCTCGTATCGCAGCTACACCTGGATCGTGTGTCGTGATTGTGCTGCTGCCGTGGTCCTGCCTGATGCCTCCTACTACTGCTGTTATTATTAGTCATACTTCTACTATTATTAAACACATATGATTATTATTGTCACATACATATACTATCATATGTTAATATATACTAACAACATATGCTACCACAATTACTGTTATTATTATTATTATAATACTATTACTAAAATTAATGTTGTTGTAAGCTATTATCATTACTGTCTGCCCTGCTTTTCTCTCTGTCTATGTCTCTCTCGGTCTCCCTCTGTTTCAATTTCTCTCTCTGTTTCTCTTCATGTATCATTTTGCTCTTTCTGAGGTTGCTACCTTTCTTTTCTGCATTAAAGGTTTTTTTTGGGGGGAAGTTTTTCCTTATCTGCTGTGAGGAATGACAGAGGGATGTTGTATGCTGTAAAGCCCTCTGAGGCAAATAGTGATTTGTGATATTGGGCTTTATAAATAAAACTGAAATGAACTGAACATTGTACACTAACGACTGCTGAAAGTAAACATCAATAATTGTATTATAAAATTTGCTGATAATAATGTGATTTTGAGCCTCCTCCACAAGGACATGAACACTTCTGTGTACCATGATGAAAAAAGAAACCTTTGTCAAGTGGTGTGACACTAAGCATCTCGTTCTAAATGTTACCAACCCACAGCAGATGGTCTTTGCCCCAAGGCAAGTGACTGACCATCAGTCATTGGTCATCAAAACCCAGACAATCATTCAGGTGTCCTCACAGAAATACTTAAGTGTCCACATCAGGTCTTCCCACAAATTCATTTATTTGTGGTGGCCCACCACAATTAAAATATCTGCCTCCATGTTTTGATTTTATATTTTTGGAGCTGGACTGTTCATTAGGTGTGCTGTCGGAATCTATATATCATTTGGTAATTCATTGCTTCACGTTCTCACAGTGCAGAGCATACTCTGGACACAGACGGAGCAGCAGAAGGTTAGGTGGGGAAACAACTGTACCTCTCACTAATCAATCTTTCTTGAACTGCAGTAATGACCAGTGTTATCATATTTATTTTTAACAGGGTTTTAGAAATGATCTTGTGCTCTAAATACTTTTCCACAGTGATAAAGACCACATGTCTGAGGGAAAACACTGAATATTAACTTCAGCCATGAAAATGTTTACAGATACTGAATACTGACACAGTACCAGCAATGTGCAGCCCACAACATTATGCCAATGCTGATCACAGTGTGTAAAATAAGATGTAACTGTGCTGAACAGGAAACTGTCAGTGTTTTACCATTAGCACTGGCTGGGTGGGGCTCCTGGGGTGATGCTGGCCTGCTGGGGGTCTGTGTATCTGCAGGGATAACTGGGACTGGGGAGGGCGGCTGAGACACGTGTGGGGATGAAGGTCGTTCTGCTGAGGGTGTCGGCTGCACAGGCTCTGCTGGAGGACTGGGTACTGGATCTAAAAACGAAGATGATTCATTTGGAAACACCACTGTCAAGCTCTTGGTACTACAACAAACTAACATGCACACAATGTCGAGGCATTACATCAAGCCGTTCACCTTCTCAGACCAACATCATTTTGTATAGGATGTACAATATTGTGAAAGCAAGTAAATATATATTCCTACATCCCTGTGTGTCTGGTGTGTACCTGGTATGACAGTCTGTTTGAAGAGCTCCTCCCTGAGGTTAGGCAGGAAGCAGACGATTCGTTCCCAGGTTATTTCCCACAGGTCTGAATATCCTGTCCTGGAGTCAGCGCTGTGGAAGATGCCTGCTGTGTCCATCACCAGCAGCATGTTCTTCAGAGACTCAGGGATTGCCTCCAACTACACATAGAAATGCAGAGACATCGCATCAGTGCGGTCAGAATCAATCAGTCATTTAATACCAGACCTTACAATCCTGGCAAATACATTCCTTTTTATTCCATGTTTGGTGGGTTTTACATTTTTGGTTAAGTTGAAGGGATTCCCTGCTCCTTCATTTCTTGAAAAAATTCTAATTGGAGAAGTGGATTTTTAAAGAGGTTTCTCTATGCGTTTACAGTCTTCCAGTTTCTAAAATACTTGTGTTTATGGTTATTCACCAATGCTGGATCAGACATGATAATGACAGATGAACGACTGGATTTCCAACAAAAACTGCATGAACACAGAATTTAGAGGACTTTATCGACACTGATGAAAGATTATATAATGAGTTCACCAGTTGTTTGTGAGTTTGTAACCAACAGTTTTGAACCTATGGAAGTATTTTACAACTGGAAATATGGTCTTTTCATAAAACAGAGTGGTCTGTGCTGTAGAAAGAAACAAAAATACTTTTAAAATTGGAGCTACATAAGAGAAAACAGAGGAAAAGGGCTGTGGCACTTGCTTTTGCTCAAGAGGGAGAAAACCTACAACTACTAGAATGCACTGCACTGCAACGGACCAATGCACACTCCCATTGAAGGGTGACGCAATATGAACTCATCCGCTTGACACAATAGTGTCATGCTGGTAATAAACGATCTTGTACCGTTTAACAGTAAGCTAAAATATGTTTCTGGTAACATCTGAGGAGAGAAACAGGTAACTCAGTAACAGAATTTTGGTTTATATTTGATCAGCACTGCCAAGTTTTACTGTTTGATCTCAGTTTTTTCTGCCTCTATTTTTACTATGCAGGAAACAGTATAGCGCCCACCTCCTGTTCACAAACTTGCACTATTACAGCTAAACATGGAGCTAAAATATATATTTTAGGGAGCACAGTAACATAATCTTGCCTAGTTTTACCATTCGATCACAGTTTGAGAGAGAGGGAGAGAGAGATAGAATGGTGTCTCTCGTCCACATCTATACTCTGTGTCCTTGGTGGCACTGAATGTCTTCATCTTGTGCATGCGCAGGTCGAGTAGCTACACCAACAAAGTCACCTGTGACCCCCTGATGACCCCGGACAGGCTATATCTTCCGGCGTCATCATTGGGGGATCTGCTTGAGCTTACTTACTTTATGTTGCAACTTTATGTGTTTATGTGGCAACTTATAGTTGTATCTGTTTCGTTTAATAGTTTACAGAGGCAATCAACCTTTGTTAATGATAAATTTTAAAACAGTGCTTTCGCTTATGGTAACCTGACTTATTTTGATAACGACTCGGTCATACCTAGGCTGTTTTATATAGTTACAGCATTATGTATTTGGAATTGATTTTTGTTTTCTACAGTTAGCAGCAACTAACTTGAGCTTATTTACTTACACCACTAAACAACTTCGGTTGTTCTGGTTTCTTGTTGCAACCTTTGTTGGTGAAGGCAGTGTTTTCGCTCCCACTCCCAGAAGATGTTGTACATTGAGTGTTGTTTTCATTGTATTTTTATGATGAACACTCATTATTGTACCACCTGCATGGCTCCTCTACAGTCTGAGGACAGTCACGGAACCCACGGTCAGAGAACCCATGCATGAACTGCAGCTTCACGCTCCGGGTGGTGAGGGCTGCTAGGCTGGCTGAGGTGGGGCTGCTTCTGGGTGGTGTTACCCAGCCAGAAAAGCTAACCTCAGCTCAAAGGCTCCAACCCAGCCTAGCTGGTTGAAGTATCGGGCTGCAGAGACCGAAGGCGCCTTCTCCAAGAGGAAGACCAGGGAGTCTAAGCTGGCATCCAGGGTGGACCAGCTGACGGCAGAGCTTAATCAGATGAAATCCATCTTTCTAGCCCTCCAGACTGAGACTGGTGTGGGGAGTGCCGTTGTGCCTATTCCTTCTGTGACTACGTCAGGTCCAAATGATGACATCCTCTCGACGGCAGCCTCAGCCACTGAATACGGGGATTATGGGGCAGACACGGTCCCTCGTGACACGGTCTCCCATGCCTCGGAGGTGGGCTCCCATTCCTCGGCCCACAGCTCAGGTGAGGGCTCAGAGGGTAGTTCCACGGGGGCCACGGGGGCCCTGGCTTGTCTGTAGCTTGATGTGCCACAAGCCCGGCCGGCTCCAGCAAGTGCTTTTTTCAGGCATGGTCCGACCCCTGCCACCTTTACTGTGCCTCCTTCAGAGGGACTGCATGCATGTTGGAGAGATTCTAGAGCCCTCTCTTGTTCAACGTCTGATGGCCAAACCCTGGCAGCCATGCAAGAAGTGGACGAGTTTGGCCTTGGCCGCGTGCCAGCTATTGAGCCGACAGTGGCCGCACTTATTGTCTCTCCTGATGAGGCCCTTAGGTTGAATGCCAGGTGTCCTTCACCCCAGTGTCGCGTCAAAGATAATGTGCTGTCCAAGGCCTAAGACCCAGCGGCCCGCATGGGCCGGATAGGGAACTCCATGTCACACCTTATGCTCACCCTCTCAGCCTCCCTACAGGAGGCTATGCTAGATTCTTCTGCTCATAACTTTATTGATGCATCCCTGCAGGCTTTCACCCATATGTCCAGGAAGCTGGGGCAGGTGATATCCACACTGGTTCAGGCTCGCCGCCAAGTTTGGCTAGCTCAGTTGCCTCTCACAGAGGCGTGTAGAAGGACCCTTCGCAGTGTTCCAGTGGAACTGGGGGAGTTGTTTGAGTCGGCTGCTCTAGAGGCACTAGAGCAGATGGTCCAAGCCAGAAAGACCAGGCAGAAGCTCTCGGGTTTACACAGGAGGATTTTCTTGCAGTCGAGGGGCAAGAAAATCCTCCCATACCTGGACGAATGGCTGGTGTGTGCGCCGTCCAAGTCTCAGGTTGCTCAGGATACAACTGTGCTTTTAGCCCAAGTGGCCCGGCTGAATCTCACGGTGAACCTCAAGAAGAGCTGCATAGTCCCCTCATAGAGCACCACCTTCCTAGGTGTGGCTCTGGACACTGTCACCATGAAGATTTGTCCGTCGTCTCGGCGGGTGGACAACATCCTCTGCCTCCTCCCCCTTTTCCGAGAAGGCAAGTGGTTGCCCCATGTGCAGTTTCCACACCTCCTGAGCAAGTTGACGGCTGCTGCAACTGTTGTTCCCTTAAGCTTGCTGTCACTACACCCTCTTCAAAGATGGCTTCACTTAGATGCCAAGTGGCACGGGCACAGGAAGATCAGGGTGTCTCAGCAGGGCCTCCTCGCCCTGTCCCCATGGAGGGAGAGGGCATTCATACTGCAGGGCATGCCCATGGGCTCTGTTCTGTCCTGTCGGGAAGACCGTCAAAACAGATGCCTCCCTCTCAGGGTGGGGTGCAGTGTGGCAGAACAGAACAGCTCGAGGGCAGTGGTCTGCTCGAGTCTGCATGGACCCTATCAACGTGCTAGAGATATGGGCTGTGCACCTCGCGGTCAAGCACTTTCTCCCATACCTGAGGGGGAGGCATGTGTTTGTTCGGTCGGACAACATCATGACCATCTCCCACATAAATCACCAAGGGGGCACCAGGTCCGCGCAGCTGCAGCAGGTGACCTGGGAGCTTCTAACTTGGGCAGCCCCCCACCTAGCCAGCCTGAGGGCAATGTATCTCCCAGGGAAGCAGAACGAGGTAGCAGACTTCCTCATCTGCTGCAGGCCTTCCCCAGGGAAGTGGCGGCTTCACCTGGAAGTGGTCCGTGGCATCTTGGACCTCTTCAGCAGGGCAAAAGTGGATCTTTTCGCCCCAGAGGAGACTACCCATTGTCTCCTCTGGTTCTCCTGGACAGAGGCATGCCCTTGCACATGAGTGGCCATAAGGTCTCCTCTATGCCTTCCCGCCGGTCCCTCTGATTGTGGCAACACTTCAGAGGATTCTTCAACAGGGCCACAGGCTGCTTCTGGTGGCCCCCTTCTGGCTGGGGAGGATGTGGTTTCCTCAGCTGCACAGGCTGTGTTGCAGCTCGCCATGGTGCCTCCCCGACAGGAAAGACCTCCTGTCTCAGCTAGAGGGACCAGTTTAGCATCTCGACCCTTGCCGCCTTCAACTGTGGGTTTGGCCTCTGCAGGCCCTGACCCGCTGCTGAATGTGTGTATAGAAACAGTCCGTTATACTGTTCTGAACACCAGGGCACTGTCTACCCAGGCGCAGTATGAGAACAGGTGGCAGCTGTTTTCTGCTTGGTGTTCAGACAGGGATGAGGACCCTGTGCACTGCTCTGTGCCTACCATTCTGGAGTTCTTACAATCTCTCCTGGATGGCGGTTGGTCCCCCTCTACCCTGAAGGTTTACGTAGCCACCATTTCATCTTGATATGTTCAAGTTGATAACAACATGATGGGGAGCCACAGGCTGGTGTGCCTCTTTTTGAAGGGGGCTCTGAAACTACGTCCCCCACAAACGCCGAGAGCTCCAGCATGGGATCCGCCCCCGGTGCTGGATGCTCTATGCTTGCCTCCCTTTGAGCCACTCAGGCGGAAGTGAGATTGTTGTCGGCAAAGACTGCCTTCCTCCTCGCCATCACTTCAGCAAAGTGTGTAGGGCAGCTTCATGCCTTGTCAGACAGTAATTCATGTCTGAGATGGAACTCGGACGGCTCAGGGGTCACCTTATGGCCAAATACTGCATTCCTGCCTAAGGTTTTGTCGTACTAGCACCTCAAACAGCCGATCCAGCTGGCGCGGTTTGAATCGCCAGAGGGGGAAGAGGACTGGGCGGTTATGCCCTGTGCGGGCTCTGAGAGCATACGTGGATGGTACCGCGATTATATGCCAGTCGGACCAGCTTTTTGGGTCACGATGGTCCTAAGGAAGGTTGTGCTCTCTCCAAACAGCGTTTGTCTCACTGGATCGTGGATGCCATCATCTACGCATATAAGGCAGATGGTCTCCCCCTGCCATCTGGGGTGAGGTGCCAGTCTGTGAGGAGTGTCTCGACATCATGGGCGGCCCTGAGAGGGATGCCCCTGGAGGCCATATGTGCTGCAGCCTCGTGGGTGTCGCCGAACACCTTCACCAGGTCTTATCGCATGAATATTGCCACTCCTCACCCACTGGGCGTTGTCCTCCTACCAAGTTCCACTGCTTCCACTCAATGAGGTATGTACTTGGGATTCCTCATGACTCTCTTGGTATGGGTCATCCAGTGCTTGTGCACCGCCTCTGGCAGTCAGGAAGGATGAAATAGAACAAGAGTAACGTATGTAACTACAGTTCTATGACGGTTCAGTCACTCAGAATTCTGCAGGAACAGATCCTCTGAAGACACCAGAAGAGATGGCCTGTCTGGGGTCATTAGGGGGTCACAGGTGACTTTATTGGTATACCCACTCGACCTGCTCATGCGTGAGACAAAGACATTCAGTGCTTATGCACCACCTCTGGCGGTCATCCAGAATTCATAGTACTGTAGTTACATACGTTACATACAACTCTCGTTTGAGCGACAACCCAAAAGCCTGATCAAAACTGCCAGATGATGCAAAACACCATCCTCTGGCAGTTTTGAGCTAGGAGATGAGCAGGGAGATCAAGGTGCTGGTAAGATGGAGGGAAGTTTATCATCTATTGCACGTCTGTCCGTCCTGGAAGAGGGATCCCTCCTCAGTTGCTCTTCCTGAGGTTTCTACCGTTTTTTTTTCCCTGTTAAAGGGTTTTTTTGGGGGGAGTTTTTCCTTATCCGCTGTGAGGGTCTTAAGGACAGAGGGATGTCGTATGCTGTAAAGCCCTGTGAGGCAAATTGTGATTTGTGATATTGGGCTTTATAAATAAAATTGATTGATTGATTGATTGAAGTTTATCACAGTTTATTTATGCAAACTATCAACATTGCTATGATACAAAGCTGGTTGAAAATCAGCAAAGTATGCCTTTAAGTTTAGTCAATAGCCCCCAAATGACAAAACATATGTAACTGTGAAGCATTTGGGCATTCCCATGAAAAACTGCTGCAGTATTCACATATACTGTACACTTTTTTTCTGCCATACCTGAAGCTATACAAATGCAGCCATTTACCATTTACACCAATCTGTCTAATCATTCTGGGATCAGCCCTGATTCCAACCCTGGAGACAGGCACCACATAGCTTTTAAATTCTATCATACTAGAGGTGGAGCAGAATGACTGACTGTTATCCACATGTGGATAAAGGCATCAGCTCAGCTGTAATGACATTACAATACTGCATTTTAATATCAACATTATTTCTCCTGTCACCATCCTCACCAGTAAGTCACTGGATCCTGCATGCATGTACTTGTCCATGAAATCCAGAATGGTGAGCCAGAGGGCAGCAAAGGTAGGCAGGGACAGCAGAGGAGAGAGGTGCTGGAGGAAAACCTGGACAAGTGAAAAACAACAGCTAAATTGGTCACAGCTGCTGCCAGAAGAATGGGCTCAGTTAACCCAGACACACAGTTGGTTGTGGGGTGGCTAAATAGCCAACATCTTCACTCAAAAAAGCAAGACATGTTAAGAAAAATGAACATTTTTGGTCCATGTTAAAAGTTTTGTGATAAGGTTTTGCTTTAAATTTTAATTTCTAAGATAAACTATAAGGTTTGATGGACTTGATACCGTACTTTAATGGACTCAATGGGGCACATTACAGTGCGAAGAGAGTATGAAGTGCAAGGTAGGACTTGAAACATGTCCAGTTTATCAAATGAAATATAGTATTTAGTAGGGATGAGTAAGTGCACCATTCATCTGTATCCCTATCCATACTTTGAATGGGCAGAGTTTATTTAAAAAAGGGCATGAGTTAAACAGTAATAGGTGTGGCCTAACCATAAGTTGTTATTTTATACCGGAATTGTTATGGGTCGATCTGAAGCTGCTATATTTGTTATTTATCAAAAAACTAGTAACTTTATAGCTTCAGCTTCCTTGTGATCCAGCCAGCTGCCACCTTTTTTAGGTTTTAATAATGAAATAAAGAGGTATTGTACAGATAATTTCTCACTGCAACTTCAGTATCCACTGTAGCGCTTCAAAAGCAAGCGACAGGAATAAATAGAAACAAGGAGTCCGACAAAAGTTCAGCTCAAAATGGCTCACTGCGTTAGCCTGGTAAGACCATCCTGATGACTCAAACGTAACATTTTGTTTCTCTCTCTGTATCAGTCTGGACTTGGCGCCGTCCCAAACACTTTCCAGAAATTAAAATTCAATCGAGGCCAATCAGGGATCCACACTGTAGTTGACAACATAAGCAGCCAATCAGGGACTACATTGTAGTTGATGAATGAAAATGCAGGCCACAGCTTGCAAAACAGTAATGGCAGCTCCCAAAGCAACAAGTGCTAACTCTAATGTTAGCAGAGTGGTACACAGCAATTACTGAAATAATTGCAAAAATATAGTCAATAACAACAATTAAACAAGAACAAGAGTATGCACTCATAGAGATTCTCAAGAGGAAAAGATGTTTTCTCTGTTCTTCTGACTGGATTTGGCAAAAGCTTGACTTGGCTTGGCTCAGTTGGCGATGAAGAAGATGTTCCCCACTGTTTTCTTATGCGGATGTCAAGGAGGGTACTCCCGCCCACTTACAGTGTTTGGGGCAGCACAGAGTCCAGACTGATACAGAGAGAGAAACAGAATGTTGAGCTCATATCTTCAGGATGGTCTTACCATGTCGCTCAAAGCCAGTCAGGACAACTCTTTATTCAGCTACACATCTAAAACGTTGTCATATTGGTGCAGTTTTAGTTTTTTTTTGACAGACTAACTCTGGTGTGTGCCATCTTATCACCCCAAAAAACACAAACTTTGTAGTAAACCATCAGAAGGTGTATTGCTCTGCCCCTCCCACCTCTACTAAATTTGATCTCCTTTATGCTGCCATCCTCAGCCCTGCAGTTAATTATACATGACCTTTCAGACTCTAGTGGCTTTATTAGTCCGTTCATAAACAAACATAATATTATGTTAATCACATTGTCAATTTGCTTATTACTAATGCAATAAAAGTTGGATTTAGTGCTGTGATGCTGTCAGCATAGGTTGCTGATAAAGGCCACTTTTTCCTTTGCAATCTTTACTGCATTAGTTTCCTAAAGCAAAACACAAAAACGTTCCATCATAAAACTACGAGAAGGGGTATTTAGAAGTGCAAATGTAAACACTTTGATCATATGGTCAAATCTGTGACAGACATCCAAGTCATCTTCTCATAAGAAAGCATTTGTTAGTGTGTAGGTGTTGCTTTGAACCTTTGACAGAAGTGTGCAGGCTCTCATTCTGGTCTCCTCCATACCGCCCACATCTGCTGGGCTAATGTTGTCGAGCAGCTTAGTTAGCAAGGGGAAAAGCACCTGCAACCACACACAGACACAGACACAGACACACACTATATCAGGAAGTACAAATGAACAGTGTAGGGACAGGGGACCCTGCTCTGTATAGCATAAGAGCAGATCGAGGATTTGATGGTAAGTGCAGACATGTAACCCGTCCTCTCCTTTCTTACCTTATTGAAACAGGACTCCCACTCAGTTGCATCAAGTGTCTGCAGATCATGAACCAGCAGTGCCCTCTGGAGATATGTGAGGGCCTGCATACGAACCTGTCGTCTGGCATCACAGCACAGCCAAGCAATGCCTGGAGTGTACAACGATATAACACAACATGAACCGTAGTGGAGTTTCAAACTGCCCTAAAGCCTGTTAATCAACTGCAATGAACTCAGAAGAGAAACTGTAACAGTACTTTAGATGCTAAAGCTTATCTGACAAATAAGCATGTGGTATTCTCCACCTTTCATCAATCATTCTTGGTCTGCTCAAAATCAGCAACATGGACATTCAAGCTATGAGCATATTGTAGACATTTATTGGCTCATGGTATGGGTTCCAGGCAAGCTCAATATGACGTACATTAACACAATGTTTCCCCTACCATTATATTAGGGGGGCGATAATTTTATTTCTGGTGTTATAGCGTTATTTTGAATGTGGGAAATGTGTGCATATCCCAAATGAGATTGACCACAAACATTCTCCCTACACAATCTCATCTGTAGCATTTCATTTACTTATTTTGTATTTAGAGACCATTTCTCCAACCCCTTTGAGTTTCCACCATAGGCATTTATAGCCCATTTTTGGGGGTGCTGAAGCACCCCTAAATTGAATCCCAGCACCCCTAAAATTTGAGAATTTTTTTTAAAATTTTTTTTTACTGTATGTCCCTTTTTAACAAGCTAGAAGAGTGTCAAAACCATACAGTACTTGGTTGTAACGTAATATTTTAACAACAAAAATACAGCAGCACCCCCCTCTTGCCTCAAAAATGGTTTGATCCACCCCATCCCTCCCACCTTTCCCCGACTCAGGCTCTGAGCGCTCTATTTGCACAGAGCAATGCGCTGTCTTCCAGAGTGGGTGATATGCAGTAGTGGTGTAAGTACCTGGCTTAAACCAGGATATGTGGCACATTTCCTAACTTCTACCACTCAATACCAATATATTATTATCATTACCAGTCCTCATTTTTGCTGCATTTGATCGTAGGACACTGTTTATGTTGGTAGGTAGGAGTTAGCTGACGTTTTTTCTAGCTACGAAACGTTACAGGTGGTCAGTACCACTGTCCTCTGTTTGAATTGCAATGAGAGAAGCTAGCTGTTGTGTCATGTGCATGTGTTAATATTAAAGCCAAGGTGCTACTGACTAGCTAACTGACTGGATGACCATTAACATTATAACTCCTATTGTGTGTATTTATTATTATTATAGATTTCAAGCACTTTTCTTTTTTGAAGTGTATTTTTATTTATGTATTTGTATTATATAATACAGACAAGAAGGAAAAAGGCAGAGACAAACATTGAAAAAGTCAATTACTGTTAATGTGTTAATGTTACATGTTGTGCATTGCATTTCAAATAAAAGTCCAAAAAATAAGTCCAAGGTCCATTTTTGGTATTTTTGGTACTCACTATAGGGGGCTGGTTAGGAGCTGCTGTTATCCTCCCCCAGAAATTAAGGTTACGGTATGTTTCTTTTATGATTCCAATCCATTCCTAATTTGCTGTGGCTCAGCATTTAAATAACCTCCATCAGATTTGATGGTTTAGTCACAGGCTTTCCCAGAAAGTGTTGTGCTTTTCTTTCACAAATGTGGGAATGAAACTGAGTTAAAATGTACAAAACAGTGAAATTTATCTTGCCTGGCCGAGCAGCTCTCTGGGTGCTCAGCACCCCTAAACCTCTGGTCCTAGAATCGCCCCTGGTTTCCACCATTTTCTCCTCTGCTTAGGAAACTCTTAAGCCTCTTAAAAGTCCTCCTCCCTGCTCCTAACAGTTTTTCATCTTAGGAGCTCTGTTGAGATCTAAGATGCTTTGTGAATAACTTTAATCTTTACAAGGACCTAGCTTTAAAGGGAAAATGTCACAATTCTAAGAATTTTCTTAGAATTTCGTCACTAGGAGCAACTCTTAGCCCTGGGAAGCTTTGTGAATACGGCCCCAGTACCATATCGTGTCCTTTTATTAAACAAACTAAATAGCCTTATTTTATTTATCTTATTTAGTCAACGGCATGTCATTTCTGTCTCTACATGGTTGCGCGTTCACAATTCTCCTCTACTCTCTGTATCATTCTGCCCCAATGTGCACACACACAGACACGTGCGCGTGCGCGCACACACACACACACACACACACACACACACGGGCCACATTTTCCTGACCAAACCTGACCCGAGTCTGAGACAATTATAAATGAGCCCGGCCCACACCTGCAGCATGGCACTTGACCCATACTCAAAGGAGCGGAGCCTGTGTTGCGTTCAGGCGTTGTCATGTAAATAACACATTCCCGCACTTGAATAGGCCATAGCACACACAGCAACATGTCAAGAGGGCCGAACCCGAACCGAACCCAACCAACATTTTTGATTGATTGATCTGTTATCCGAAAATTCAATAATTAGTGTCTTCAGTTCTCAAACGCTTACTGAGTGGTGTTAAACGAAAAGAAAAAAATGTCACTCAGTGGTAAACATGCTCCCAATTTTTTAGAACGTGTTGCAGGCTTCAGATTTAAAATGAAAAAAAAAAAAAAAAGGTTTTATGAGTTTGCACAGCAAATATCTTGTCTTTTTACTGTATTCAAAATAGGTCAAAAAAGATTTTCAAATCAGTACTTCATGTTTTTAATTACATTTTAGACAATGTCCCAACTTTTTTGGAATCAGGTATGTATATTGGGTCTGTGTACCATTCGTTCATTTGAATTTCAATTAAGAATGAAAAAACAATAAAATGGAAAAATGATTTGTTATTTCATTATTTGTTTTTCAATGTCCACCAAAAAACAGATTTCGACTTCTTTTTCAAATATTTCATTTAGTGTGCAGGTCAGAAATAGAACATTTAAAAAACAGTCTTGACCCCTTTTTTATTTTGATATTTAATCTCTGGTGACCACAACAATGCCAAGAACAAAGAGGCTACTAGAGAGGGTAAATAAGAACCTCAAGTGGGCCAGCAAGAAGATCGAGCCTAGTAAGTCTAGAAGCATCTCAATACGTAGATAGAAGTTAAGTGATAGGAGGTTTGTCATAGATGATGAGGAAATCCCAACAATTAGGGAAAAGTCAGTTTTAATTATTTATTTATTTATTTTTAAATTTTATATACTTTATTAATCCCCCTGAAGGGAAATTCATTTTTTTCACTCCGTTGTCATTAACACACAGGTCCAAAATACACACATGCACAAACAGGACCTATACATGCACAAAGTGGAGAGATGTCAGATTAAGGTTGGGGGGTTCAGTGCACCTCGGCAGTGCCCAGGAGGTGAACTGGCACCTCTCCAGCCACCAGTCCACGCTCCATATTTGGTCCGGACAGGGATTTGAACAGGTGACCCTCCGGTTCCCAACCCAAGTCCCTATGGACTGAGCTACTGCCGCCAGTAAAGAGCTTAAGTAGGTGGTACAATGTGGAGTTGAGTGATGAGGAACAGGTGGTGAAATTTAGAAAAGATGTGGCTGAAGGCTTGGATAGAACAGATAAATCAGAATTTCCAGGAAAGTTTAAGTTGTGGTGTTTGCAGTTTGGGGTATATCCTAGGTTAATGTGGCCACTGTCAATTTATGAAATTCCAATATCCGTTGTGGAGAGAATTGAAAGGTCGGTTAGCTCCTATATTAGGAAGTAGTTGGGTGCTCCTAGGTGTCTAAGTAGTGTTGCATTGTATGGAAAAGGGATACTTCAACTGCCAGTATCTAGTTTAACAGAGGAATTTAAATGTACCAAGGTCAGGACAGAGCTGTTGTTATCTGGGAGTAAGGACATGGTAGTTAGGAATGTGGTTCCAAATCCAACCAAGGGGAGGAAATGGAACCCAGGATCAGCAGTTCAGGAGGCAGAGGCAGCTCTTAGGCATGCGGAGATTGTAGGTAATGTTCAGTTTGGCCGGGGAGGCCTGGGGCCTGGCTGAGGCAAACCGGTATGGACTAAAGCAGGTCCCAAAGATAAAAGAAAGCTGGTTGTGGAATAGACAGGTAGACAGGAGGAGATATTAAGGGGTGCAAAGGTAGTGGCCCAGGCTAAGCAGGGACAGTCGCTGAATTGGGAAAGTGTAGAGAAGAGGAAGCTTAGTTGGAGGGACCTGTGGAATATGGAGGAGAATCGTATTCGATTCCTGGTAGGGGCTACATATGATGTGTTACCAACCCCCCAGAACCTAAAACTGTGTGTAAATGGGGACCCATTTACCCACAGTTTTAGGTGTGGGTAAATGTGGGTAAATGGGGACCCATCATGCCCATTATGTTCAGGTACCACAACCTTAACCCTCTGCGGTCCAGAACCGCGCCGGCGCGTCAAAATCACGTGACCGATTTAAGACGACGTAGCAGCAAGACACAGCCTCACTGAGACTCCGTTTCAATTTGTGTGGAAAATGCCAACTTCAAACTTTGTACCACTTTTTAAATTGTGTTGATAGGCCATATAAAACCAGACTTATGATAAATCATAAACACCATGATTTTCCTGAATATTTTTGTCACGTTTGGTGCAGGAAGTAATGGTAAAAACGGGCTTTTCGGCCTGACAAAAGTGCTGAAAGCAACAACAGCAGGAAAAAAAACCCTCCCACCACACCCCCTTTCCTATTGGTGGAAAAATGCGCCAATCAACCAATCAAAAAATAGTATGGCAACAGCAGCATTTGTTGCTACGAAAGAGGAGAAGGTTTGTGGGAGTTACGGCGGCAAGAGAGAAACAGCGATAGCGACAGTGAGCAGAGAAATAGTTAGAGATTTGGTGATATTTAGCGTGTTTGGAGTGTATGGTTAGTGTGTAGTGTAGTGTGTTTGGTGTATAGTGCAGTGTTTTTTGTTTTGCGTGTCAAAACAATGAGGCGACTCCTGAATGTGGAGCAGGCACTGCATCTCCTCTTTGAGCGGGATGCAGCGAAGGGAAACGCGGATCCGGAGTCGGAGCCAGAGAGTGAGAACTTTGATGATGAAGGGGATGATCCATCGTTTGTGTTGGAAGAGGAGAGAGAGGAAAAGGAGCCTCCGATGAGCGCACCGAGTGGCACCCGGAGGTCCACACAGAGGAGGGGACGGCGTAGCGCGCCCACATGGTCACGGTCTCGGTCTCCACTGACACAGGCGGCAGAGCCAGAGCCACGCCTCCACTCTGAGCCCTGGAAGACAGAGGAGGATGCTGACACTGCCCCAGCAGTAAGCAGGTTCCAGCCACGGAGAACACCAGGAGTCCAGGTAGAGACACTTTCTCCACACAGTCCAAAAGACCTGTTTCTGTTGTTTTTTGCCACTGACACAGTCAAGCAAATCTGCAGCAACACAAACAAAAATGCTGCAAAAAACAAGGAGATAGGGAAAAAGTACAAATGGACTGACATAGAGACAGATGATCTGTACAAGTTTTTTGGTCTTCTTATGTACATGTCTTTGGTGTCGCTGCCAAGTCTCCAAGACTACTGGAGACAAAATCACATTTTGTCTGTACACCTGCCAGCCAAAGTGATGACACGAGACAGGTTCAGATCCATATTTTGGAACATCCACCTCAGTGATCCTGAGGAGGATGTTCATAATGACAGACAGAAGGGAACACCAGGCCATGACAAATTGTTTAGAGTCAGGCCTCTTTATGATGATATCCTCAGTGCCTGCCAGGCTTATTACCACCCGAGAAGGGAGCTGGCAGTGGATGAAAGGATGGTGGCGACTAAGGCAAAAACTGGCATGACACAATATATGAAGGACAAGCCAACTAAATGGGGGATTAAACTTTTTGAGTCAAGCAGTGGCTACACCATCAATTTCAGCATATACACTGGCAAGGCAGTAACTGTGAGTGAACATGGGCTGTCTTATGATGTGGTCATGAAGCTTATTCAGCCATCCTGTCTTGGCACTGGATATCACGTCTACATGGACAATTTTTACACCAGTCCCAAACTATTCATGGACCTGGCCAGCATGAAATTTGGAGTGTGTGGCACCTACAAGGAGAGCAGAAAAGGATGCCCCAGAGGGAGGGAAAATGCTCTCACCAAAAGATGTGAAAGAGGATCAGTGAGATGGATCAGAGAGGGCCCACTTGTATTTGTGAAGTGGATGGATACACGGGAGGTGTCTGTGTGCTCCACCATCCATCCTGCATTTTCAGGTGACACAGTGTGAAGGACAGAGATGGACGCTGGGCTGTGCAAGACTTTCCCTGTCCCACACCAATCGTGGCCTACAACCAGAGTATGGGTGGGGTTGATCTGTCAGATCAGCTCATACAGTATTACTCCACCCACAGAAAAACTGGTCACTGGTACAGGACCATGTTGCTGCACTTCTTGGACACTGCAACAACAAATGCCTTCATCTTGCACTGTGAGATGAGCAATGCCAAGCAGGTGCAGCCCATGACACATAAAGATTTCATGGTGGAGCTGGTCAGTCAGCTTTGTGGCATGTACAAGGAAGGTGTTCCTCAGAGCAGGAGAGCTGATCATGTTCCTGTGACCATTGTCACAGCCACAGATGCAAGCCAAAAAGCCACAAAAGGCAGACAGAGGTGCAAACATTGCCTCCAGGTGGACAACAGGAGGAGTGACACACCCTGGAAGTGTCAGGCCTGTGATGTGCCCCTCTGTGTTGTGGTGGACAGGAATTGCTTTTCAGAGTGGCACAAATAAGTTGTGTGGCATCTGATTGTTTTGTAAATAGTTGTAAATAGTTGTTCAAAAAACGCCTGAGGCATTGCCTGCATTTTCATGTAAATAGTTATATATAACTTTGTTGTTTGCTAAATTTGTTCATAAGTTTTTGAGTTCACAATTTATATTTCCATTCTAAGTTACAAAAATGGTTCGTTAGACATGTTTGTGGTTTTCACAGTCAAAAATCAAACTTTTTCCTACTCGGATTTTATGTTTTATGTGTGATTTTAGGTCCAGTGTGTTAATACAGTATGTCAAAATGTAAAAATAATTGTAAAGTCATACAGGTGAGGTTGTGCTGAAAAGAATGATACCAAACAAGGCAAGGTAAACAGTTTTTTAAGGTGAAATTTAAAGGTAAAATGAAAAGTAGTCAAAAACGGCCAATTATCCCCTAGACCCCAAAGGGTTTTAAAGCATATTTTGTCAGGCTGTAAAGTTAGCTTGTCACAAGGTCGGTATACATGGCGACATAACCAGGTGTCGAAAAGTTTAGCTGCAGGCATCAAAGGGAAATGAAGACAGGCAAATTCAGAAGGTTTTAAGAATAGGAGTTCAGCAATTCAGGTTGTTCATGAGGGGGAGAAATACAGAAGTGGTAAGTTAGTAAGGAGGCAAGGGTGTGGCCGCCTAGAAGGTGCTTGTGATTGGGAAATGCAAGTAGATTTAGGGGGAAAGCTTGTTGTTCCCCAGGAAATAGTTTGTACCAAGCAGAGGCCTGACATAGTGTTGTGGTCAGTGAGTCAACGGTTAGTTTACTTCATTGAGCTGACAGTTCCTTGGGAAGACTCGGTGGAAGAAGCCTATGAAAGAAGAAAGCTTAGGAGCAGCAAGGGTGGAAAACTAGGATTTGTCCAGTGGAAGTGGGGTGTAGAGGATTCATAGCAAGATCAGCTGTCTCACTCCTGGGGGAACTCGGAGTGTGGGGACAGAGTTTGAGGAAGACAGTGAAGGATATGTCAGATGAAGCAGCTAGATCTAGTCAGTGGATTTGGATGAGGAAGAATAATGTCAGTTGGGGGCCAGCAGGCAGACTAGGCAGGGTACATAACTCCTTGAGATCAGGTGGAGAGATCCACCAGTCAGTGGCTTAGTGGATAGAGCAGGCGCCCCATGTACAAGGTTGTTGCTGCAGCAGCCCGGGTTCGAGTCCAGCCTGTGGCCCTTTGCTGCATGTCATCCCCTCTCTCTCTCCCTCCCCATTTCACACTTGGCTGACCTGTCAATTAAAGGCAAAATGCCCAAAAACATATCTTAAAAAACACAAACAAACAAACAAAAAAAAGCTTATATTGGACTTATGCTTTGTAGCGTGTGAAATAGAGTATGGTGAATGTGCTAGGAAAGGTAGTATCGGCACGGTCACTACCTGGAGCTCGCATAAACGGAGCCTGGGTTTGTTGAAGGTGGCAGTGGTGTTTGGCCTGAGAAAGCCATGTGTAAAGTAAAGGAGGTTGTTGGGTCGGTGCGGGAACTAGATGAAACACTGATGAAAGGAGGTTCCCACCTGATGACCTCAAAGACGTGTTAGTTATCACTGCTCACTGGTCTGTATAGTTAAGCCTTGCCATAATAGCTTATCATAGGGCTTAAGGCCAATTTCCACCACATGCATGTTGGTTGCGTCTCCGCTCCGGCACGGCAGCGGAGCCAATAGGATTCCATTCTAGTCAATGTGTGTGTTTCCACCGGCTGCGGCTGTGCTGCGTTCTGGCTCCGTCTCAGCTCCGGCACTCCGGAGCCCTCCGGAACAGATACGCAGGACTTCTATTTTTGCCAGACGCCGGAGCACAATGCAGCAATTCAGCACAGAGCAGATCGTACGGGGCAGGAAGTCGTGCACAGAAACACGATAAAACATCCGGTTAATTTTCAAAATTGAATACACAGTGTTCATGGCGGATCATATTTCCCTGGACTACACCTTAAAAACTACATAATGGGCAGAGGCAGGCCTGAAGTCAACAGGTCAGAGGTCTTCAGACGTCATTTCACCCCGTGAACACCATGGACGAGGAGATATTAATCATGGCAGTGCACCGAGATGTCTTCCGGTGGAGCTGCACCGCACCGCACAGCAAACGCAGCCAGTGGGTACTGACGGACGGCGGAGCACGCAGCGGATAACCAGCGCTGCCGTTCCGCAACGGACACGTGTCCAGTGGAAATCCGGCATTAGGAGGTTATTCACTGAGCGCTGATCCTTTCTCTAGAGCACCAATTTCTTGTGTTTATTTGAACAGTGATTCGATTCACAGCTTCCGATTGGAATTTCTCGGTCCACCTTAAATGTCGCTTAACGTCTGTAGATGGCGGTATTCGGTATTTAGTCATTTTCAAGCTAATTCATGAACTGAGAAATTGAACAAATACGAGGAATCAGAAACTGTGTCCAGATCATTAAGAAAAAACACTACAGTAAAATGAAGAAAACTCAGGATTATGATACCTTTTGACATCTCCTGTCATACTGGAGTATTAGTTTCTTAAGACTTTTTAACACAGAGCAAACAAGACCACAGCAAATAGGCAGAAATAGCAACACTGTAAAGCACTTTACCATGAGTAAGGACAATAAGAAAAATATGCTACAGTTAAAATGCTCAAAATTTAGGACAACTGCACTCTACTGATCCTTCATCTTCCCTGTATTTGTTCAATTTTTCAGTTCATGAATTAGCTTGAAAATGACTGGCATCTACAGGCATTATGCTACATTTAAGGCGGACCGAGAAATTCCAATCGGAAGCTGTGAATCAGATCACTGTGGATCTACCAGAGCCTTTGAGAACAATGGTAATGTTGCAGAGTCAAAGTTATGTTTTACGTCGTGGCAACAAGCGCATAATCCTTGGGACTCCAAGGCAGCCATAATAAACAACAGCCTACTAACAGTATCAGACAGTAAATTAAGTAAGCGCTAGGCTGAATAACTTCCGGGGCACAGAAATGAGAGAGATTAAATATCAAAATAAAAAAGGGATCAAGACCGTTTTTTAAATGTTCTATTTTTGACCTACGCCAGGGGCGATTCTAGGACCAGAGGTTTAGGGGTGCTGAGCACCTAGAGAGCTGCTCGGCCAGGCAAGATAAATTTCACTGTTTTGTACATTTTAACGCAATTTCATTCCCACATTTGTGAAAGAAAAGCACAACACTTTTTGGGAAAGTCTGTGACTAAACCATCAAATCTGATAAAGGTTATTTAAATGCTGAGCCACAGCAAAAGAGGAATGGATTGGAATCATAAAAGAAACATATCGTAACCCTAATTTCTGGGGGAAGACAACTCATTTTGATACAGCAGCTCCTCAACATATACATAAACAGTATGTATGTTTCTGGAGTAAACCAGCCCCCTATAGTGAGTACCAAAAATACCAAAAATGGACCTTGGACTTATTTTTTGGACTTTTATTTGAAATGCAATGCACAACATGTAACATTAAAGCTATAGTGTGTAACTTCTGTTGCCTCCCAGCGGATAATGCGTTATTACAACTAATAAGCTGGTGGCACTTCCATGTACACAGAGTAACACTCGCCACACACCGTGTACACAGAATAACACTGGCCAGTCACCACACACCTTGTAAACAGAGCAACACTCGCTACACACCGTGTACACAATTATAATGTTAATAGGCATCCAGTCAATTAGCTAGTCAGTAGCACCTTGGCTTTAATATTAACACATGCACATGACACAACAGCTAGCTTCTCTCATTCCAATTTAAATAGAGGACAGTGGTACTGACCACCTGTAACGTTTCGTAGCTAGAAAAAATGTCAGCTAACTCCTACCTAACAACATAAACAGTGTCCTACGATTAAATGCAGCAAAAATGAGGACTGGTAATGATAATAATGTGTTGGTATTGAGTGGTAGAAGTTAGGAAATGTGCCACATATCCTGGTTTAAGTCAGGTACTTACACCATTACTGCATAGCATACCACCCACTCTGGAAGGTAGCGCATTGCACTGTGCAGATAGAGCACTCAGAGCCCGAGTCGGGGAAAGGTGGGAGGGATGGAGTGGATCAAACCATTTTTGAGTGGGTGCTGTTGTTAAAATATTACGTTTCAACCAAGTACTGTATGGTTTTGACACTTTTGTAGCTTGTTAAAAAAAGGACATACAGTAAAAAAAAATTTTTTTTAAAAATCTCTCAAATTTTAGGGGTGCTGGGATCCAATTTAGGGGTGCTTCAGCACCCCCAAAAATGGGCTAGAAATGCCTATAATGACCTTTGAACACCTGACATTTTAACCTTTACAGTTAACTTCCCTTTAAGGTCAATCATTCATTGTTCTTAATGAAAAAACACTTTTAAGACAGTTTTGTCAAAAATATACCAGTGGTGTCTGAAAAGTCAGATGTGAGTTGAAAAGATTTGACCTTAGTCACTTGCTAAAACAGTAAGTAATAAGTTTCATTTGCAAGAAGAGCAAGATGTGTGGAGCAGCAGGTTTGATTTAAGGATTTTGGTTTTCCAGTAGATGTATTTTTTAACATAATTTCAAATAGGTACCATAATAACAAGGACTTTAGAAAAAAATGGACATGTAATCAAGCCAAGTCTTCTTTTCATATTAGCAGTCATCAGTTTTGTCATATACTGCAAATGCACTTGAACTGTGCAACTAGTGGACCTGCATTATTCTGTTATTATTGATTATAAATCAAATTTATCATTATTATTTTCATTTAATTTTTGGTATTTTATCCAACAAATTTCCAGTTAAACACCATTTCAAGAGCTACCATGTCTCAATAAAAATGAACATTAAAAGCTTCATTAAGGTACTATTTAGAGGCCATATTGGACTTGACCGCCCAGGAGCTGTAGACAATCTGCTGAGCCCTGTGCAGCAGTGCATCAGGTCTAAGAGCTGCATCATCACACACACCAACACCAATGTTAGCATTAACAGGATTTATGGATTTATGTCTACTGTCTAAGTGTGGGATGATGACACAGTCAGGTAAAGCCAGATGAAGGTGAATACTGATGATGATGTGTATGGTTATGTATTTGGATTTTGAGGTTTCATCATTTACTACTAGCAACACATGGAGTAAATGACTAGTGACCTAAAAACATCTATGTCTTTCAAATATTTGATACAATCAGGTAACAGGGTGTTATACAGTGTATTACAGACATTAAATGCTGTTGCTTTAACTTTTGACTTCTTTGCGGCATTAACTCCAAATCAGTTAGGTTTGCAAACCGAATGGATCTAATTGCAGAAAGATGCGGAAATTCAGATCACTCTTTAGTTAAGATAATATGCAGCCTGTCAGGAGAATCACTGAAAACTAAAGTAATCAATCACAAGCAGCCCTACTGTTTGCATGCACAGTGATTAGCACACACAGCTGTCATTTATGAGCTCAAACTCCATCTTTAATAGCATCAAATAACTAATTAAAACCAATAACTACCTAAAATGACAAACACCTTTGGGAAAAATTTAAGAAACTATACTTTGATTTTTTAGTTTGGCCCATGTCCAGTCCACTAACATTGAGGGGGCGGGGTTTATGACCTGTACTACAGCCAGCCATCAGGGGGCAATATGTTATGGCTTCACTTTTGGAAAGCAGTCATGTTGTATATTTTTGTTATACAGTCTATGCAGAAAATAGTTGAAAACTCTGGATAATAAGAACAGCAACAGGATGAAAACACATGGTGTTACCCTTGAAAGAGTAAAGAAACCCCAGACTTTTGGCTGAAGTGCTTCCTCCCTGGAACTTGAAGCTCTGCAATGCATTAAGAAAAAGGTTGCCTGCATCCATGATTTTTTTTTTATTATTATTCATTGTTATTATTTACCAAATAATGTATAAAATAATAAGCCCTCTCTGTATCTTTTTGTCTTTTTCATTGTCTTGAGGTGATTTCTCTGTCCCTTTATAATCCCTTTATAATCCGTGTATCATTTGTTCATTAATTTTTCAAAATAAAACCAAATATGAAAAAACAAAAAAAGACTTGTTTTTTCAATATTTGTTTCCAGAACCAAAATGAAAAAAAACCCCAAAACAAAACAAAACAAAAAAAAAAACAACAACACAACAATAATGACCCGGAAGCCAAGTTTTTTTTATTACTTTTTTTTTTACTTTTTTATTATTATTATTATTATTATTATTATTATTATTGAAGAAATATACAAAGATATCACACAAAATATCGAGACAAAAACGTTACATCAGTGAATAAAGGCAATAAATACATAAATAAAGAAAGGAGGCTTGAGGTAATTTTATGAAGAGATCTGCAGAGGAACTTTTGAACTTCGCAGAGGGGTGCTCCATTCTCAACTGCTTGTAGCCTAGTTATGGCTTCATCCCTATCTTTATTCAAGAGATTGGTATATGAGTTCAGAGCATTATTTATTGATTTAGTAATAAAGTTCAGGTTTTGTAATATTGTCCCTCAAACCCTGCCCTCGCACTCAAATAGCCTCTGCTTGCACTTAGATCTACTCTGTTTCTGCTCAAACTGTGTGCTCGCACTCAGATACCATGTTGCTCGCACTCAGATACCATGTTGCTCGCACAGATTTCCTGCTCGAGCTTTGGTTTTTCTCCTTGCGCTCAAACTCTTTCTGTGCGCTCGCGGAATTTCTGCACTCAGATTTCCCAGCTCTTTTTTTGTGTAACAACCCTGTCAAAATCCCCCAACCAACAGAACGCCAGGTTTACTGTTGACCAATGAAATGATCCCTGGCGGACTTTAACCGGGTTCATCCACTGCCACCCTCCAGGGCTTTATTAAATGGCTTTATTAAACTAAAGCAAGCGTGCCCACCTGGGATCACTTCATTGGTCAACAGTAAACCTGGCGTTCTATTGGTTGGGGGATTTTGACAGGGTTATGTTACACAAAAAAAATCCAAGAGCAGGGCAGAAATCTGAGAGCAGAAATTCCGCGAGCGCACAGAAAGAGTTTGAGCGCGAGGAGAAAAGCTGAAGCTCGAGCAGGAAATCTGTGCGAGCGACATGGTATCTGAGTGCGAGCACACAGTTTGAGCAGAAACAGAGTAGATCTAAGCTCAAGCAGAGGCTATCTGAGTGCAAGGGCAGGGTTTGAGGGACAATATTACAGAATCTGAACGTGAAATCAATAAATAATGCTCTCAAACTGATATACCACTCTCTCTCTTGAATAAAGATAGGGATAAAGCCATAACTAGGCTACAAGCAGAAGCCTTCCAAACTTTATCCTTAACTGTCAACTTGGACATGGAACCCAATCCTCTGATTGCTCTTTTTGGCACCACAGGTGACATAGATGTGCGCCTGACCCCAGCCAAACGCCGAACTCTGTCTTTTGCCTCTCTCTTGGCCAGACATGCAATATTGCTGAGGTGGAAGAATGCTGCCCCGCCCACCCACGCTCAGTGGTTGAGAGATGTTATGTCTTGTTTAAACCTTGAAAAAATACATTACACAATTTGTAACTCCAAAGATAAGTTTCAAAAAGTGTGGGTACCTCTTCTGGAATACTTCCATAATCTTCAAACTAGCTAGGGATTGGATCTCACTCAAACTTTGTTCTCTGTTTTTATGTCAGCAATACCAATTGTATAAATCGGTCCTTTCTCTGATGCCCCCTTTTGGCCCATGAGTGGGTTCTTAATTTATATATATATTTATTTCTTTATTTTATTTTACTTTATTTTATTTTTTCATTTTTTTTCTTTACCTTCTTAGATTGAAACCCGACTTCCAGCTGTTACCTGTATCACTCCAGATATGAAGTACAATTGGTCTATTTGTCCTGTTTATTCTCTTATGTAAAAGTCTGGCTTGGAAATCATGGGTGGGGTGGGTGGGTTAGATAAGGTTTTTTTTTGTTTTGTGTTGTGTTTTTATTTTCTCCCTACTGTGCATGGACAGGATTATCAGAGCTGACTGTGTATTTTACAAACTTCCTGTCAACACTTAACACCTGTGCTATATATTTGTGAAAAATTCAATAAAAATATCTGCAGATCTCTTTATACAAGTACCTCGAGCCTCATTTATTTATTTATTTATTTATTTCTTCAATAATAATAATAATAATAATTATAATGAAAAAAAAAAGAAAAAAACTTGGCTACCGGGTCACGCAATGTGCAAGAGATGAAAATATTTAAAGTGTATGAAAGGCTCGAATCCCGGCCTGTAACCGTTTTTTCCATTTTCCATTTAAACAGAAAATCGGAAATCGGAAAATGAGTAGTTATCGTTTTTTACATTTTGGTTCTGGAAACAAATATTTTAAAAAAAGTCATTATTTTGTTTTTTCATATTGGTTTTATTTTGAAAAATGATTGAACGAATGATACACGGATTCTTTGTGACGCTGGTTCCCAACCCCCGCACTAGGGGTTGCCAAAGCTTCTGGGGGGCCATAAGGCTTGAGGAGGCTAAGAACAAAAAAAACGAGAGATTTTCATTTTAAAATTTAGATTATTATTTAATATGTAAACTTCAAAACTCACTTCTTTCAAATAGCCTATTCAGTATGACTCCCATCCACAGAGCCACACACATTCATCATTTACACAGAATTTTAATCACTGTGAACTTGTTTTGCTGTTATTTATTTGTTTATTTTAAGTCACTTTATTCCTTACCTTTGACTTTTTATCTGCTGATACTTTCACTATCTTTGTCTGTAAGATGACCTTGAGTGTTGTGAAAGGCGCCTATAAATAAAAAGTATTATTATTATTATTATTATTATTGTTTCTTGCTACAGTACAACCTTGTCTGAGTTATGTGAATTAACTATATTTCATAGTGTTTATTTTAGTTATCTGTACATCTTTTGCGTGGACTACGCTACATTGATATATTACTCTTAGTAGCTGTTTGCTCAAAGGGCTTTTGTTGCACTTACAGTGTTGTGGTGAGAGTGACTGTCTCTGTCCATAGACCAGCAGTGAAACACCCTGCACCATTTATGTCAGCAACAGACTATAACAATGAGCTGAAAGAAACGCGTGCTTGTAACTTTGGTAAATCACTTAAATAAACACTCTCATACTGCTTGTTGCTGTCCTTTAGTGGTGTGTGGTGTGTCACTGTGGGCAGGGCTCAGCCCCAGCTGTTTTTGGTGTCAGTTGGTGGCAAAAGCTGCCTCCAAACATGTCACTTGGCACCAGATCAGCTTAGCCAGGTTTCAACCTATAGAGGGCAGTCACTATGCATATTTATGTCACAATATGTAGAATTAAATACTCATCAAATACTAATCAAATACTCTGCACTCAAATGTCGAGATTTGGACGTGATTTTATCAACAACCTCACTGAATACCTATATATATTTTGGGTTCCAACCAGAAAGTGGTCTGGGGGTTTATTCACTCTTTAACCTTACATTCCCACCGAAGCCAACACCACACCAGAAACAGAGGAGAGTTGGGATACTATTAGGGCAGCTGTAACGTTCTGCTCAAATACTGACATGACTGTAAAAGCCTCTTTGTTCCACATCACAGCTGTAAGGACTGCTTCACAATGCTTTATGGTTTTCTTTTTAGTCATCATACAAAGTTATGCCTGCTCTAAATGTCTATATTGAAGTCAAAGCCATGATTTCCCATAAACATCTAGAATAGAAAAGAATAGAATAGAATAGAATAGAAAAGAATAGAAAAAACTTTTTTATCCCAAATAAATGCCACAATCACTTAGCCTCGGAAAAGATGGGGAGAGGGAATGTGACTTTAAATGAATCATTTTAGTGCTGCATGGACTAACATTCTCAAATATGCCGAATAAGAATCATGTGAGCGTAACGAGATGCTGGGCTTAAATCAACATAAGGTAGAAGGGTAAAGAGTGCTGTTGTACTTACATCCTGACTAACCTGTAATGACACCGTGTGGTAGCTGGCCGGTACACCCTCGTCCTCCTCCTCATCACTGTGGGAACGTGACGGACGCTGGCTGGATGCCCGGCTGCCTCCTCGCCTTGTGTTTCCTCCACCCTCCTTATCCTTTCCCCCTGCCTTCTTCCTCATCCGGGACTTGGAGGAGTCATACTTATGGCTCTTCTTTTTGTCATGGTTGCGGTAACCTGAGGAAGAAAATCATTAAAAGAGTATCTGTATCTTATTTAGGCTCTCAAAACACAGACTTTTTTTTTTGCTCACTGCTATGGCACTGACTGTTCAAGGTCAGGCAATCCCAAGGATTTTTAACTGAAGTGACATCTGTTGATTGAGGAGGGAAAACTTGTTGGCACCGTACTTTTCCTTGGACTTCAAAATAGTCCCAAAGTAGCTTTAATGCATATTAAGGTTACATTTTCTGCTGGCCAGTATGTACTAGTCCCGTGGAGAACTTGAGTATTCTAAAAATGCACACCTCTAAAGTCCAGATTGTGGGTTATACCAGGAAGCTGAAGTGCAATATAAATTTATTTAGCACATCCCAAAAAACAGTGACGGGTTTCGAGCAGCGTATGCTCTTCGTCAGACAACTCAGGTGTTGTGAGAGGCCATCTTAAGTAACGTAGATCACATGACACAATCAAGATCACATTGCAATCAGCTGCAACAATTGTATGTTCCAATCCACTTCACTATCTGCATGAAAACATTTTTTTAAAAATATTTTTGATCCAGAATAAATGATCTGATCAGTTCCTCTACTATCTGTCTGAACACAATACATGAGTCAAAACATTTTTTTCACACGATGAAGGACACCAAAAGTCATAGTGAGTATATACATACATAGAAAAAAACTCTACATTATACTACACTTGACCAAAGAATAAAACACCATAGGCCAGCTGGCTGTTATACTTTCAATTGACTAGGTAGAGGCGCCTCTATATAGAACTAAACTTTATTATGTAGGATGGCTGGTTCAACAATAATCAACCACAATATTTTTCAAATTAAACTAAAATGTTTTTCAGAGATTTTTTACTTTAGTTTTTTGTTTTAGTTTTAGTCCTTAGTTATCCGCAATAATGTTAGCTGGAATAATTTAATTTAGAACATGGCAATACTCTCACATTTTGGTTCTTTTTTGTGTGTGTGGAGGACACAAACATTTTTTTGTAAATCAGCACAAACATTTTTAACCATACATCAATATTTTTAACCATACATCAACATTGCACAATGGCCCATATGACAGATTTCAAAGGAATGGTTTTACATTGAAGTCCTCATTGAGACCCTTTGGTGCTAGGGTGTCTAATGTGTAAATCCAGTACAATTCTCTCCTCAGAAGCAGAGAGTCAACATCCCCCCCTCTGCGAGGGATTTTGAAAGATTCTATACCAATGTACTTCAATGAGGAGACACTGTGGCGGGCTTGTGTGAAATGGACAGCAACAGGAATGGATCGGTCATGGTTTCTAATAGCACATCTGTGTTGAGTAATCCTAGTTTTTAAAGGTCTTGTTGTCTTACCAATATAGGCAAGGCCACAGGGGCATTGTTTTGCAGGAGATGACACTTTTAATGTGGAATCTCTTTCCAGAATGAGGATGGTTGAAAGTGTGTGTTTTGTAAGTGGAATTACATTGCAGACAGTTTCCACATCTGTAGTTCCCAGGCTTGATTTGGGTGAGAAAGTATGAGGTGACAGGAGGGGGTCGGTCCGCTCCAGTTTGGGGGTCTTTTGTAGATCACTTGAGGGAGATTGTTGAAACATTCCTTTAATGAAGGGTCTGAGTTGAGAATGTGCCAGTTTTGTTTTATGATTTTCTCAAATTCCCTCCCCACAGGTGAATATTGAATGCAGCATGGTATTCTTGTTTCAGATTTTTTGATTTTTTCTGTGTGAAGGCATTTAAGAGATCCTGTGAAATCTTGTTGCAGCACTGGTAATCCATTCCTCCTTGTATCTTCTCTGTCTGAATTAGTCCTGTAAGATAACCGATTGTTCCTGAAAATCCATATTGTCACTGCAAACTTGTCTGATGCGATTAAATTGTGAGAAAGGGAGGTATTTCTTCAAAGAGGTGGGGTGGTAGGAGGCACCATGCAGTAATGAGTTTTTGTCCGTGCTTTTGCGATATAAATTTGTCTTTAGAATATCCCCCTCCCTAATCATTTTTTTTGGGATGTGCTAAATAAATTTATATTGCACTTCAACTGGGAGCTACAAGTGTGTGGACGTTCCTCTTCTTTTCTGACGCTGATTTTTTTGGTCCAGCAACTGTCTATACTGGATGTGTGCGGCTGCCCCTCTTATATTGTCTTATACCAGGAAGCTCACAGGTCATCAAGACCAGAAGTCCCAGATGTTGATGAGGATGTCATTCAAAGTAGAGCTGCTAAACATTTTCCCTGTATTGTACACAAACTGCAGTGCCTACGTAATTAAAAACCATAAATGCACCTTTGATATTTGCCATATTATAAAGTCTGTGTCTCTTACGTTGCTAGTTTAGCCTATCGGAAAATCCCACGATCGATGTGCATAAAGGGCTGCTGTGTCATCCTCCTACACCAAACTCAAATTCACACAACAGCACCACTGCAAAAACTTGTGAATTGTAGCAGGCCAAAGTATAGCTCAGACTTTATTTTTAAACTGACTGAAGCACTGAATAAGACTCAGAAATGGTTAATGATAAACATCAAACAAAATATGCTCACTACACCACATCTTTACTGCCATGCAGCTGCTGCCCACACCCCTGCACTAAGAGGTATGGTCCATTATCATCCTAAAAAGGTTGTACTAAGGTTGAACTTATCACATCTAAGATGTCCTGCATGTCCGTAACCACCACAGAGCAACGGGCCATTTTAAAAAACCTTCCATTTATCTTGAAACCACTTTTAAAAAAACCCAAAAAGAAAACCCATATGACGTGAGACCACAAAAGCTCAACAGAATAACAGGTTTGTGCAATCTATTAGTATCTCATATACTGTAGATTAGCACCATGCCTTAGCTCAGCACTTTGATCGACCCATCCCTTTTGTTTGTCTGTGTAAAGCTCTGTTGACAGCATGTATCCAGTTGCCTGAAGCACTACGAGAAAATGAATAGGCCATCAGCTATGTAAAAGCATGAGAGCACCACTGCCGTTTCTCAACCTTAATCCCTGTCATACTGTAGATCACAAACAGCACAAGGAAGAATGGATGGAAAAAGGGGAGGAGGAGGTTTTAGGGACAGATAACAAGGAGGTTAAAGGGCTGAGACTGGAGAGAGGAAGAGGGAGAAGAACATAGGGCAGGACACTAAGATGGAGGGGGGGGCAAAAACAATGCAGACTGAAGGCTCAGTGTTGTCTCTATAAACCTGTCACATTGTATGATTTTTTTTAACTTGTATATTTCTGAAATGCATCTGTCACCATGGAGTTTACAGTTTAAGTGGATATTACATGACTGCAGGTTGAATCGAAAGTTTTTACTTGCTGCTACAACATTTGAATCACAGACCATTCTTTTCTTGAATAGCTGTCAAGCCTGGAATAACTAGGGCAAACCATAGCAATTATAGAAAAAACTATGTCTTTAGGGAAGAGAGAAATGATTGGTGTAATATTTGGTTGGTACCATCCCAGGAGGTTTAAATCAAGCATTCATGCACACAGATGCAAAAAAACAGACTTGAGGTGTAAAAAGATGCTTTGGGTTGCAGCTATGCATGCATAGGATGTGTGAAACACGAGCCATTATGCCTGTGTAGAAAGCACACAACTGTTGAACAGAGGATGGATAAATTTATACACAAGTGGCATAATAAATTAACATTAGGGGATAAGGAGATATTCTAGATAGGCCATTTGTAACTTCATGGTTAACAACATCAGAATCCCCCAAATAAGTGAGAGATATAAAGGTCTGAATAGGACACAGAGGGTCTCAACTCTGCAGTGTCAACCTCTGTAACTGAGAGGTGATGCCATCACGGTTATTGGTCTCAGCTTGTGCTTCACAACTAGGAAATTTTAATAAAAAGCCTGTATTACAAACTGGGGACATGGAGTCTCTGACTCTGCCAACTGATTTGGACTGATATCATTATCATTCTGTCTCTCACATATCCCCCAACTTTACGGACATGCAATAATAAATCACTGTAGCCCTTTAATTAGGTATGCAGAATTGTGCATTCAGTAGAGGGCCAATCAAACTTTTGCTCACAGGCTGATTCAACTGCTCAGTCAACACAGAGCTGACAGCCTAGTGGCTACACAGCTATATGTCATTATCTTTGAGTAGTTTCATGTCATCTTTTCGCTTTATCTTAGTCTCTTAGGTACTTAGTAAATGTAGTCTTTTAAATAACTACTATGGAATTTAAAATGTATTTCAGTGTCTCACCTCCATTGAGGCTGGCCTCCACAAACACTCGTATAGCTCTAACACACAGCTCAAAGTTGTCTGGGGTGACATGGGCGGCATCCCGGACAATGAACGAGAGCGTTTCCACACACTTGATGAGAGACTTGGTGTCATGCTGGCCTAGGTCCTGACCCAATGTCAGACTGTACTGGTTGACCAGTGGATGATTCAGCTGAGCTTTAGTGCTTACTGGAGGGCTCTTACTCGTCTCTAGGTCATCTTTCCCGACCTGGAAAAAAAATTGACAAATCACTGAAATACAAATATGCATTGGAATTTGATCAAATTCCACAAATAAGAGTGATCACCAAGATCACCCAAACCAAGAGAAAGTCATGGTAAATTGATTTGCATTTATTCAGTGCCTCTCTAGTCTTCTGACCACTCAAAGCACTCTACTCTACATGCCACATTCAGACACACATTCATACACTGGGGGCTGAGGCTACCATAACAAGGTGCAACCTGCTCACACACCGCAAGAGCAATTTGGGGCTTATTATCTTCCCCAAGCACAGTTCAACATGCGAACTGAAGAAGCTGCAGGAGGAACCGCAGATTTTCCGATTAATGAACAAACTGCTCTAGCTCCTGAGCCACAGCCGCCCCACGGTCATGACCAAGACCAGAATGTATCGAGACTGAAGGCCTTTGCACACTGAGTGCATTTTTATGGTCAGAAATTGTAGCACATTTAAAAATAAATATGATCGCACCTTGTGTTAATCATGCATACTGAGTCCGAAACTTTCGTCTGTTTGACCAAGAGTCAGTGAAGAAAATGAGGCTGCAGGAAACAGACAGACAGAGGAAAGGGGCGGACTGAATCATTTCATAACTCAGATAGCTCACATTCAACAAGTCAGATAGTAATATTCAAGTGGATGATGATGAAGAGGGGGAGGATGTGGACCGCCCACAGAATTTGGAGATAGAGAGGGAGGACAGCTCAGCACCTTCATGCAGCTGCGGTGCCCAGTACAAGACAGAGGGAAGTGGTCAGAGCCAGACAGGTAACTCCAGTCGAGAGAGGCAAAGGAGGAAATGTGTCTTTTCATTTTGTCACGTATTGCAAATTTTTGAGATGAAGAGAACAATAAAACACATCAGAATCAGTGTGCAAGGTTCCTGTGCCTAATGATTTTTTTCTGATGACAGATTAAAAAATGCATCTGGGGAAAAAAAAAAAAAAAAAAATACAACAGTGTGCAAAGGCCATGAGACAAGACCAAGACCAGTTCAAGTCCCACACTGCATGACACACCTACAATAAAATGTGACACGTGCAAACCACATTGTCATAAAAAACATTGTCAGAAAATTCCTCTTCATCCACCGCTTTATTCACATATTGTATATATGTGTGTATGGATCAGTGTACAATAAGAAATGTCTTGATTTGATTGAACCAAATGGCATTGCAGAGGCAATTTACTGATATTCCCATAGCTGTGGTCTTTACTGGTCTTAAAATAATATCAAGTCATCCTTGTCTGAGATTGAGACAAGACGGAGTCAAAATTCAACACTGTTACCGAATAGGTTAACATGTGATGCTGAACACTTGTAACTGATGATATTTTACTGACTGTGCATGTACAGTATACAGTAAATGTTGCTGCTCGTGTGTGTGTGTGTGTGTGTGTGTGTGTGTTTACGCTGACCACAAGCCATCCACTGCTTGCTACATCCACGTCTGTTGCAGAGCGAAGAATCCTGGGCTTGCTGTGCTCGGTGTAGACTCCTGAGTCAGACGTATAGCCACGCTCTGAACTCACTTCACTCAGATGATGTGATGGCAGCTCACTATCTGACTGGGCACCTGGAGACACAGAGCAGACAATTATTTTTTCAATTTTCTTAACTGTTTGATATAAGGTAACAATCGGCTAGTTTTACAGTTTCTGAGTATTTTCTAAATCCATTATAAAAGTGAACGGATGAGCCTTTTGCATACATATGGTAGTATGTTGCTTTCAACTGCCTTGCACCTAATTGTAAACTCAAACAGTCCTAAGGAAATATCTGAATGCAAAAAAAATCAAACCAGTCAAACTGGTCCTACCAAACTTGGGATACCAGTAAGGACCACGCACTAGAAAGTAAGAATTGCCACATTTCGAGGCATTGGTGGCTTAGTGGATAGAGCAGGCGCCCCATGTACAAGGCTGCTGCTGCAGCGGCCCAGGTTCAACTCCAGCCTGTGGCCCTCTCTCTCCCCTTTCACGCTTAGCTTTTCTATCGATTAAAGGCAAAAATGCCCCCAAAAATATCTATAAAAAAAAAAAAAAGAAAAAAAGAATTGCCACATTTCAATATCAAGAATGCATTACCACCATAACCACTGATCTGGAGTTTTTATTAAGTTGCTAAAGCCAAGCCAAAAAAAGCAATGTCCACCTCAGACTTCCATCAGACACCAAAAGGAAAGTCTCTTGGAAATGACATGGATTTTTATACTTTATCTACTCAACTGTTCAACTGTATGTTTTTGTGGACATTACTATCTTTCCTGTTGTGCTAGAAATATAATTCTGGTGGGGAAACAGTGAATCCTTTGTGTTTTTAATGTGTCGGCTTTAAAGGAGCAATAAGCAAAATTCATCATTTCTAGATTGAAGGAATTAAAAATTGCTATGTGAAGAACTAGAGGTGTAATTTCATCTGGGTATAGCATGACCTCACACACCCTCTCTCTGTGTTGATCTCCAGCCCATTGTTTACAAGCCGGTCCGGCTGCGCATTTATGTACGTTCATGTGAATCCCCCCCTTCTCCTCCTCCTCCTCCTCTCGGAGCCTTTGGCCCTCCCTCTCTATAAAAGGCTACAGCCGGTGAGCAATGGCAGCGCGTATTTTCGAAATGAAATGGCAGAGAGCGAAACGTCCACCTGAAGACGACCAGGATCTGACATTATCTCTAAAGAAACAACGGTTGTTGGCAAAGAAGTGTCGGATAAAGAAAAGGACAGAACTCGGATTAACATTGGCCTTGCATTTCCAAGGTGGAGAGCACTGCAAGAGCTAAAGGGGCTACAATCTGACTCGGAGCTAGCTCTTCTTCTCCTGGACAGGTACAACATAAAGTCAAATGTCTGTTTTAATTAGTGTTACAGTAACATTAGGCACATGTCGCTATGTCGATTCAATTAAATTTAATGTTACAATCGTAGCATGGGTTAATGTCCGGAGCTTGAGTTATTAGCGGCTCGGTCCCAGCAATGGGTCAGGCGTTTCGGTTGTGTTAGGTGAGTAGCCCGGCAGCCCAGCTAAGTCAGTCAATAATTGGTCTTTTTCCATCATTCTATGAGAAACCATGATCTGTTTACCCTGCGCACAGCATGAGTCTGCACACAGTCAGGTACAGTGAAAGATGGCCACCACACTAAGTTGGAGGTGTGCAGCCTGTCGCCTTCAGCTCCTCAGCCAACATCTCACTGTGGCTGCAACTGACGTTCCATTTCTCCCTGAATTATTTCAAACTGATCGTCTGTCAAAAAAACTTTTTCTTGTGTCGTAGATGCATTAATGATTCATAATCACAGTAAGTGCTAAGCTTACTGAAAAACATTGCATTTCTGTGACTATTTCATAATAAAAGTGAATTTATGTTTCACCAGTTAAATGCTTTCAATGTGAAGCTGCAACAGTAGGGAAGCGTTCACTTTGCATTATCTGCAACTTCATACGGCATTTTTTCCTTGAATGTTGCCCTGGACACCCAGTCCATATTATTGCCATGGGTATGACTCAATTTAAATGAAAACTCTTCAAGATTATTACTTTAAGACATTAAAAAATTGTATAAGTAACCCTGTGAAAGACCATATGATTTAAAATGTATTTACTTAACACTTGTTGTGGAGGGGTCAAACCATGTGGAGTAAAGGTTGTGTTTAATATGTGCTCATCAGTGTAAAATCATCAGCTGTTGTCACCTTCAGACACAATGTCATGATAAGGAGAGAAATACTGAACCTGTGTCATGGTCAGTAGTGGTGGAGGCCAGCTGGAAGGAGGCAGGAGGTTTCACACCGGCTCCAATGCACTCCAGCAAGGAGAAGAGTGTGTACCAGTCGTTTGTACAGTGAATGTTGGCTGCATTAGTCTTGAGTAGCTCATGGAGACCATAAGCCACCTCTCTGCTGACCCGGGACAAGACGTGAGATTTCATCATCAGCAGAAGACGCAGGGAGTGGAGAACCTGTGGGGACACATGGAGAGAGAAGATCAGGGTTGGAATATAAGTATGGTGATAGTATGTAGGTGATAAGTATGGCCATCTGTTCTTTTAATGGATTTTTTAAGTGCATTGTAATTTCTTCAATCCAATCTTAAAGCAACTACAAGGAGCTTTTAACTGGATATGACAGAGTCTTAATATAATAATGGTGTTATAATGCTATTTGGAGCGCTGGTCGTGCCTGTCCTCAAAAATAAACGCAATGTGTCCGCAAGATGTAACACACACAAGAGCAGTCGGGGCAGTGTTGGCTGAATGAGAAAAAGAAACTCATCACTGTCACAATATGCTTTCTCATCTATGATGGTGCTGCTGTCACTTTATTTGCCATGATCCACATACATTCACAAGAATGGGACAGATGGATAACCTGAAAACATTATGCCTCCAGAATGGAGGCATAAAAACAACACCGCGGGTCAGGACAGCATCATCAGTGGTAACCACTGTATAAGCGCAGTGCAGAACAACAAGATTAGAGAAGCTAAGACTACAGCAAACACAGGGAGAGAGTGTGACTTCATTCTCTGCGCATGGATCCATTACTTCACTCTATCTTTACATAGCAAATAGTTGTTTACTGATATATTAATGTTCTGAATGACCAGTTCTCACTGTAGCACCAACCACAGGGTAGCATTAGGGAGAGAGAGTTGTAAAGGGTCACAGGTTAGAATCAAACTTGAGCTGCTGCAAAGGACTCAGCCTATATGGTGCTTACACTCTATCGGGTGAGCCTGCGGTTGCCTGAGGTCTGCAGTCTTTAAATGATGTTTTAGGGTATGGTACATTATTTTCTTTGTTTATTTTGTAATGTGTAGGTATGTAGATTGTTTTAAACACATGTTTATGTTTAAAATAAAAATACCTGTACACATAGCTATGTCGCTCACAATAATATGCCATCTTATGCACATAATGTGCATAAGTAGATATTCAAATGGTTCAACATTTGTGGTTTTTAGAAGAAATATTCAGGATCAACATCATTTTGACAATTTTTTAACAGCCTAAGAGTGTGTGTATGTGTTTGGTGTACCTGAGAGCTAATGTCTTCCCGTCGTAGCAGCCGGATTGCAAGTCGAAGGAGTCCAACAACAGCCCTCTCCACCAGGAAGCAGCTCTCATTGGTGTGGACACAAAGATGGCAGAGATGGTCTCGCACTGTCTGCCACACACATGACACACGGTCTCTACTCACACCAACAGACAAAGAGATGTTCATTGTGTTAAAAAAGACAAGTCATGTGACTGTGCTGTGAACAGATTATTGTATGATTCTCCTTCCCACCGGTTCTCCAGAACGATACGCAGCAACATCTCCAAGCAGAAGGCAGCATCCTCTTCATCATAGGTCTCTTCATCTGGGGTGACTGATATCAGAGCCTAAAGAGGAGAAACGGGTTTGTTTTTGTTGTCTTTATGTCTGTACCATGAAGTAAATGCCAATGTGGATATATATAATGTAGATTTATTCATCCACACTAGCCTACAAGCACCCCCACAAATACTTCTGCCCAGGCAGTTTAATTCAATTCACAGCAAGACAATTATGAGCTGTATATATGTTAAAATGTTGGTAAGAAATAATACTAACCTTCATTAGCTCCTGTAGAGACTCTAGCTGTAGGAATTTACTCTCTGTGATAAGCTTTTCTGGGTCACATTGCTAAAAAAAGAAACAGAAAACTCAGTGATGTTGACTTACTTTATACAGTGAAAGCTCTGAATGGGTGATGCCATTGCGCTAATAATGCGGTCATTTAAAAAACACAAAACTCTTCACAATCATTTTTTAATGTGCATGAATGAAAAGGCAAGAATATAAGGTAATGTAACCTGTTAGTTTCCTGAAAAGAACAAATTTGTCTTGTGGAGAACCCATTCTATTATAAAAAGGTTGTAAATGATGTCTCTTCAGTCATCAGTTGAGGGTATTTTGGGCTTTAGCCAGAAGCATTGCAACTTATTCATGGACAGACTGATGAATACACACCAAGAGATCAATAGTAAAGAAATTATTTCTAGCTGTGTTTAGCAAAGCGGATAAGAACCTGGCTGTTTCACAAACACTATTCTGTATTTATCAAAGAGTGGTCATGCAGCAAGAAACACTGTATAACAGTGAAAACATGACACCTCTAATAACTATCTAAGGCATTTAAATCCTTTTTCAATTGAAACGAGTTTGTTTAAAAAATGTAATGATGAGAATACCCTTATCTAACATACATATGTATTGTAAATCATAACATTAGTTGGTGTCAAAGAAGTATTTCACTAAGGAAAGATGGTCTTTTCAGAAAACTGGGATGTCTTTGCAGGAGAAAGATGCAAAGACTTTTAAAATTGTTACTACTTGACCAGAGAAAACGGAGCAAAAGACTGTAGCAATTGCTTTTGTTCAAGAGGTAGAAAAGCTACAACTATCAGAATGCACTGCACTGACCTTAATGCTCCTGCTAGTGGAGGACATAATGCAAGCTTGTCTGTTTTTCTACAAAAAACAATATGGTAGCCAGCTGGTAGAAAAAAACATCTAAAATGACAGTTTAAACAGTAAGCTAGTATGTGTTTCTGAAGATCTTTTAGGCAAGAAATATGCAACACAGTAACGGAATCTTATCATACTTGATCAGCGCTGCTTAGTTGTACTGTTCGATCTGAGTTTGAGAGACGGAGAGATGGAGAGAGAGAGGTGCGGGTTTCCCTCTCAGTCCACTTTTACACTCTTTGTGTCTGTGATGTCCAGCATATGAAAATGCAGAAGTACAATTTGTGGTTCAAGCAACAGCCCTAGAGCCAGTGAAAATGTGCTGACATCAATAGGTGGATCAGAGCTAAGAAATGATGGAGGAAAATTTACCAGTTTGTTACACATACTGCCACATTGTTATGATACAAAGCTGGTTGCAAATCAGCAAAGTGTCCCTTTAAATGTTTACTCAGTCTAACTGAGCAGTACCTTTATGCAAAGGATGGCAGCCTGCTTGGCCTCCTGGTTTTCCGTGGATGGTCCTCTGAGTCCTGACTGCTCTGCTCCACTCAACGTCAACCAGTTGACAAAACTCAACACTGCCGACTCACCGCTGACATGCAACAAGGAAGACATTTCAGTTTTATTCTGGGTTGCTCTCAGGATTGTCCTAAGAAATACACTTTTTCTTATTGTGGAAAGCCTGTCTCTTCTTCTAGGGATAATGAAGTACTTAATGTAACAAATAGGGAGGAACATGGCAGGAGTGCTGACACAAACATACATGACTGTAGCTATATCTGGAAAAATATTATACTGTGATACCTTGACAACATTTTTCCTGTTAGCCCCTACGATAAGTATGTCAAGAGATGGCAAATGAGATTTGTGCATACCGATTTGAAGGCGTTTCCTCTCTTTGAAGAGAAATTTTTCCATTTGGCTCCACAAAATCCTCCACCTGAGGCAACAAGCATAATGTTTGAGCACTGCACAGTAGATGGCAGCAGAACATGTAAGATGTGGTCTTTTTTTAACCAAACAGGAACTACAACCCACAGATTGTCTCTGCAGTGTTATCAAGTTGTGTTTAGAGTTTAAGAGTCCTGACCTCAACCATGGCTTTGGGCAGGAGCTCGGCTCTGAACAGCTGTAGCATGGAATCCATGATGTTCTTCCAGCCCTCCCTCAGGATGTTGCCGTGCCGATGGGCTAGGTCAAACACTGTCTTGGCTGCTGTCTGTGCCTTATTATTGCTGCCAAACACTGTAGGAAGGTTTTCCACAGACTGCATGGGGAGAGGACACGCTGGCACTCAGTAAACAGGCATTCTAACACAGACACTGTATCTACACATTTTAACTGATATGATATGGGCTCTAGTTATAGGAGAGAATTTCGTTTACATACAGTACATCACATGATTACTTTCACTAATTTTCAGTGGGTGTTACAAAAATAGATTGTCTCTATTGTCCCAATGTGGCGCCTACTTATTATCATCACGCATCTTATCTCACACAAATAGCCTTTGCTGCCAATATAAAGCTGCATCTGTCATGCACTGTAAACTGGCATTTTGACAGTGGCACTTTCCTTCTACAGCTAAAAGTAGGGGTGGGCGATATATCAAATGTACTTGATGTATCACAGCTTGTTCCAGGTGTGATGTATAAAATGATCAATGAAAAATCCCTCCTCAGCTTAGTGAGCTTAATGAATAAAACTGAACTGAATTGAACCGATACCAAAACCAACACCTTTTTTATGTGTGTGTGTGTGTGTGTGTGTGTGGTGGTGGTGGTGCTGGGGGTTTCCTCTTTTATGAAGCCATCATTACCAATATGTGTACGATTTAACTAGTCAGGCTTAGACATACTTTCCACGGTAAATGTCTGCGGAGAGCTACGGTCACAGGAACGAGCACACGCGCACTATTCATAGTACAACCAAGGGGCTGCATCAGCCCCTAGGATTGATCCTTACAATGAGAACGTAGTATCAAGAGTATCGATATTTTGCTATCTGCCCACCCCTAATTAGTAAAAGTGGACCACATCAGCACACAGGATGTTGTGGACTGCTTTTTCTGAAAGTGCCTCACCTCACTGCTTAGAGTGGTGAACTTGCAGAGGGAGATGATCAAATTGTCGAAAACATCACTGAAGCCATAGTGAGCTGCTATCATTGCACATTTCCTGCAAGGACAGAAAAACATACGATTATACACCTGAAATAAATAAAAGGTCCAATCTACTGTTGATTATGGGTCAATAAGACTGGAGACCAGAAACAAACAGAAATGATTAAAAGGCACTGGATTATTTGTACAATGTGACCATGTGCATTATTAAATTCATATTAATATTTCATTTATAAATACCATGGTTATCGTCTACACCAGTATATTGCAATTTGTGGTTTTCTTTCTTAACAAATAAAGTTCAGTTCTTCAACTGGCCTCTCATTTGCCCATTCTCTCTCACTCACTCATACACACACACACACACACACACACACACACACACCGCAGGAGCCAAACTTTTAAATCCTTATTCAAAAAATCTCGTGTTCCACCACTTTAGCCGCTGACTATTTTGAAGTAGTATACCTGAAGCCAGTGATGGCTTTCTGAATGATGTTGTCATCCAGGCTCTTGTCAAAGACGTAGGAGAGCGCAGCAATGGTTGGACCCCAGGTCATGGTGAACAAGTCATGGTCGTAGCTGCCGGGTGGCAGGTGGAGGAAAATGCCCTCAGGTGTGGCGCCACGGTGTAGCAACACACTCCATACATAGTTCTCCTTCACTAACCCTGTCTGCTCATCTGGCATCACAATCTCTTCATTCCTAAAGAGGAGGAAAAAAACAACTCAGCTAGAACACCAACTCACTCAGATAGACAGGTGGATGGATGAATGGATGAATATAACAACTATGTACAACATATTGATATATTTTCAAGCAAGATATATATACATTTAGATAACACTGTTTATATTGATATAGAGTCAAACTGCATTACATGACCCATGCCAGTGTGCATCTCTCCTCTCTCACACTCCCTGCACAGCTCCGCCTCACTCATTCACTCACAAGTTCTCCAGCAACACTTTTTAGAGCTGTACCCTGACGTGCACCTCCCCAGAAATGTAACTACATGTCGCAGCGACACAGACCTCCTGTCTATTTTTGTAAGCTTTTATTTACTTTGTAAGCTTTTATTTACTTTCATTTCACAGATAAAAAAACAATAAATTGTGAAAATAATAAAGCCTCCACACAATACAGCATTTTAAGTCTTGCATGTGATGTATCCTGGCTTTATGTGAGCAGAGGAAATCTCCGCTATTCGCCAAGCTAATTTATACAATGTAAAATGAAAAAAAAAAAAAAAAAAAAAAGTAAAATAGCCTACGACCGAATCACAGCCTTGACGATATACAGTACAACATCACTCCCTCTCGTGTGATATTGCTTAATTAAACTGAGATATGATATTGCTTAATTATACTAAGATATAAATAAGATATGAATTTTTGTCCGTATTGTCCGGCCCTGGGATGGATGGATAGATAGATAGATAGATAGATAGATAGATAGATAGACAGACAGACAGACAGACAGACAGATATGGCAGCTTACTTTATAGCGTTGTAGATATCCTCCAACATGTCCTGGTCAAAGTCTTTGTTTCCATTCACTCCTTTCAGATTTTTCTTGAATTGCTGTTTAATGAATCAAACAGTGCAGTTAGCTGTGGAATATTCAGGCTTTTTTCTCTGGAAGAAACTTTATAAAAACACCTCACATGCTTCTGGGAGAAAAGTAGAAAGTCATTTCTCCACCATCAATGTGTCAGTCAATACATCTCAACAAAGGAGCTTAGCTCAGACACCCAAGCCTCTGGCATTCTGTGCTTCATCAACTGAGCATCCAGCAACCAACGATTAAAAGAACTTTTTTGTGGAAACACACTCACTATGTGTTACATAATATGGTTTAGTTGCAGCGTTAGGAAAACAGGGACTAGAGCCAAGAGCCTCCTGTAAATAAACATAACCACCCTGCGATGACTGACGACCTCAAGGTTTAGTTTTATGCCTTGACTCTACAGGCTTTGTCCTTCTCGCAGGTAAGAAGAGAGGAAACAGAAGCTGCTCTGCAGGGACACACTGAGAAATAAACACCGACACAGACACAGACTGAGACACAGAGAGCCAGAGAAAGCAAGAGGCTACCTTATTTATCTATATCTATCTGCCACATCCATATCAGGGACTTAGGCGTGTGCACCACACATGCACGAACGCACACACAGTCACTATCAGAGAGCAGCTCTTGCAGCAATTGCTAGTAAAGATAGGCAGCCAAAAAATAAGCTGGATGCTGTTTTTAATGACAAAATTAAGTTGATAGAACTGACCTTATCTGTACCTCACTGAACACATGTCGTCTCATTGACAGATCCTTGGGAATAGGATCTGATTTACACACAGTGATGCTGAGCATAGTTTTTCCATTTCATAAATAACCCCACTGCCAACACATGCTGTGGTGAATACTACACATTGCAAGCTCCTCAGTAACTGAAGTGCTAGGCGGCACTTGGCCCACTCCAAACTATTGTGTGGGAGCCTCTGCCTGTTGTCTGCACCTGGAGGTCAACAGGCCTTCTTCACCAAACCGCAACTGATGTTTTGGGAATGTGTCAGGATAACTTAAACAACATACAACACCAGCTGTATAATGAGGTGTGACTTGACTCTAGAAAGATAAGATTATTTCTACAGAGGATGTGTACATTAAAGAGAGTAAGACAGAGGGAAAAAGCAAGCAAGTGCTTGCTATTGTTTGTCATTGAGAGTGGCCCACCCACAAACTGTTCACAAGCTGCCCTGGAGACTGTTTAGTCTTCAGCCACTGTCAATCAAAGACAGGAAAAACAGAGACAGAGCTGGCAGATGAAGAGAGTCTGTTAGGATGTGTTCACCTCTTAGGTGGACCCCCACTGCCTACAGCTGTGGGCTTTTTGAGCCACCAAGCTGCACCAGTGCAAATTCTAGCCACCACATTAGAATGTCCACTCATCAATACAGTGACATGTCCCAGTGAGTAATAGAAACACAGCTTTTTTTCCTTGCCTGAATGAAATCTGCAAACTAACATTTGTTAAACACAAAGTGCATTCTTCAGGGTTCCCACACATCTTCATGGACACAATTTCCAAACTTTTCCATGACTTTTCAAGGATCCATAATTTGATTCCATGTTTTTTTCTTGCCCTGCTTGCCCCAGTATTTGTCAAACATTTTAGATTCAAACTCTTTTCAAACATAATTTCAGCTGGGAGAAAATAAAGAAACCTACACGATGGTAAACTAAACCTCACACATCAACACATATTAGAGATACGCTATGTTAACAGCTACAGAAAATTAATTTGCTGTCATCTTACATTGTGTGGAAGATTATAGTAACAAATACAACAAAATTCCTTGACTTTTCCGAAACTTTTGATAGGTATGACTAATTCCATGACTTCTCCAAAACTGAAAAATGCGATTTTGAAATTCGATATCTTTTCGAGGTTATCCATGACTGTGGTAACCCTGATTCTTTTTATCATGTTGTGTAATTTAGTGTCATTCAAGTTTTTATTCTGATACAGCTTTGACAGGAACAAAATGTCCTGCTTGACAGAGCTATGTCAGACGGGAGAGGCAAATTCATTCTGACTCTTTTCTGGCCTCTATCTCACAGCACACGTATTCCTGGTTGATGGCTGCTTATTTCTCGAAGCTCACACTGTATTTCTCATTACATAACAGAATACTGAAAATAATCCCTGGTTCAGACTACACATTATTAGCCCAGTTGTAGCCTGAAGTGGCTGTCGTGCGGCGCTGGTTCAGATCGTGAATGGCAATGGGTGTCGTGCACGATAATCCATTGTTTTATCCAGTATAGTGTGTCAAAGTAAATGACAACCGACACCACATCTGAGATGCCTCACGATGTCCTGACAGAACGTCTAGCATGTTTGATTTTCTTTTGTCTTTCATGACTTCTCCAATCATAGCCGTCACTTTAAACAATAGTAACACAGTGCGTTCTGCTGCTGTGGACTACTGTACAGCATCGACACCCCAGCCTTTTTTCCTTTTTCCTTTAGGGATGTTACCACAATAGAGTAAAAAGGAAAAATGCTGGCATGAAAGAGGAGAGGCACTTCAGCAGCCCAGTGAGTACTGCCATTAGCATCAACCTGGCAAAGAATGTTATTTTTTCATAATGGAGAATTATTTGAAGGAATAAATTTCACAAATAGTGGCAGGTTTTTACTGACCACAACTGCAGAGGGTATCAGCTTAATTTCACAGCATTAGAAACGGGCCTTTATTTCTCATTCCTTCTGTATTTTTCTATTTTTATTTTTAACCTGCTCCTGTTTGCCCCATTTAAGTTAATGCATAACGTAATTTAAAACTCAGCACCTCCTGTTTCTAAAAAGGCTTTTATTGTGAAACATTTGCAGGAACTTGTGGAGAATTCAGTGACTTGCATAGTTTGCATGTGATGCTTCAAATGTAGCTCCTGCCATCTGGTGGCACTTTTTACGTTACTACATTAACAGTTCAGCTTGGACATGAACAACCATAGTGACAGAAAGAAAAATAATAATAATAACTAGAGAAGCAATTTCTGAAGAAATTGCGGGTGTGAATGCTGTGAGCTGAAGCCACGCTGCAATGCTGCCTTGAATACAATAAAGTTTGAATGATTTGAATGTTTGAAAGTTTGTTGAAAAGCTGACGCCACACTGAATAGCTGCCTATTATAAAATAAAGTTTGAATGATTTGAATATTTGAATGTTTTACTGAGATTTATGAAATCCAATATGGCCGCCGCCTAGTGACGCCACAATATGCAAATTAGATGAGTTACTTTACTCCCATCAGATTCATCTTCCTTTATTTTGAGGATGAGACGACAAAAACAGCACAAAACAAAAGAAATGTACTGTGTAAACATGTTAAAAATGCTGTTTTACTGAGATTTCTGAAATCCAATATGGCCGCCGCCTAGTAACGCCACGATATGCAAATTAGATGAGTTAATTTACTCCCATCACAAACTTTGGGTCATGATGAATAGTTTTCTCATTTACAGTATGCCTTTATCTCTCACCACTTTCATGCGAAAGCCTTTTGAAATGTTGAAATGAATATTTTCCTCAAATAACTCTGGCAACTAAAGGGTTAAAATGGAGATTCTGCCCCTGTCATGTCTGCATGTAAGATGTAGACACACACACACACATCATGTTTCTGTGAGTTTGTGTGGCACAGCGGTTGCCATGGTAATAAACTAGGTGCACCTGGCAGAAGAGCAGAGAGAGACAGACAGAACACAGATAAGAGAGCTCTTTTAGAGGAGATTTAACTCCTCAAACAAATTCTTCGCATACCCAAAGCGTTGGTCCCATCATGAAAATAAAGTGATGGTGAGAGCCAACCACTTCTCGTGAACGTACGTGTCGTGTTTTATATTTCTCGAGTCCAAAATGGGGTCACCAGAGCGAGTTACAAATGTGTTGCACCTCAGCTGTTTCCAGAAATTTCTCCTCTCAGATTACATGGGAGTGAATGAGAAAAAAATCAGTGCTCCCTTCGCTTTGGAGCCGCTCAGCAAAAATGTGTATGTGTGACAGATTCCATGTCAACATTTCTGTGAGCAGGACAAATTTTCCTACGTTTTGTGGTATAAATTGTGTATGTACAGTGAAAATTGTGGCCGTATGAGCGAGTTGAAGAGAAAATTTCTTAATTAATTTTCAGCTGCTCTTCACTCTAGTGATGACATCACTCACTCTAGCTCACGCAATACACACCCATTATAAAGTCTGAGAAGGGCTGAAAACTTCATGTATTTTAAACTGACTTTGTAGAAAAACTAAAAGAGATATTGAAAATTTGAATTAGTTCCTGAAAGCCGACAACAGCGTCAACATTTGAGAGTTGGAATGGAGTTTCTACGTCAGTGTATGAATTCATGATGTGTGGGTGAAGATGAGTGAGTTTGAAGGATTTTCTCATTGACTTCCATTATAACAAAGTTTCAGAAAACGCTGAATATTTTTGAAAGTTTGAATGGTATTGAAAAGTTGAATCATATGTAAAATGTCAGCAAAATGATGAATATTTTCCATTTTGAATGGAGTTTCTAGCTGAAAGTATGAATCGGTAGTCACAGTTTGATGTTTGCAGCATTCACACCCAATAATAATAAAAACAGGACAAGGACAATCTGATGACATCACACACATTGTGGAAGACAACTAGGAATGATTGGCTGTTGACCAATGTGTAGTTTGTCATGTCTGTCGGCCAAGTCACGGAAAAATTTTATAACTCAACAATCGCCTAATCTGGGGTGTTGGTGGCTTAGTGGTAGAGCAGGCGCCCCATGTACAAGGCTGTTGCCGCAGCGACCCGGGCTCGAGTCCAGCCTGTGGCCTTTTGCTGCATGTCTCTCCCTCTCTCTCTCCCCCCTTCACACTTCACTGTCCTGTCGATTAAAGGCAAAAAATGCCCTAAAAAAATATCTTTAAAAAAACAACAAAAACAATCGCCTAATCTGACACAGTGACTGTCACTGAACGGACAAAAATGTCATGCAGTCTGAACCCGGCATAAGGCTTTTGCACATCAAGTCCGCATTTGTTGTATGCGTTTTTTTAATCAGCCAATAAAATCATTACGTACAGAAACCTTGCACACTAAGTCTGATGGTTTTTATTGCTCTATTTGTTGCAAAAATTCACAAAATGAGAAAAAATGCTGTCACTATGCCTCTCCCTTTTTCCCTTTCATTTGCTTCTCTCCACTGGAAGGTGCCTGCCTAGCTGTCACCTCTTTCCGCCTGTGTCTTGCATTCGGCAACGCATTTACCTGGAGGAGCTGAGCTGTCCTCCCTCTTGGTCTCCACACTGCTTGTCTGTCTGTCTCTCATCCTCTATAAAAGTTTCTTCCTCATCATCATCATCCACCTAAATATTACTATCTGACCTGGTGAATGTAGGCTATCTGAGTAATGAAATGATACTGTCGTCCCATTCCTCTCTTTTGTCACGGATGTTTGTCACTAAATCATCCTCACTACTTCTTGGTCAACCAGCTCTCTAAAGGCTTTTGCCAAATGCAAAAAGAAAAAAGAAAAAAACAAAAATCAAACCTGTTCTGAAACTTTAATGACAGACCAAAGTTTCAGGGTCAGTGTGTTAAGGGTGACTGGCACATTATGAGGTCATATTTATTTTTAAAGCTGCAACAATTTCGGCCAAAATATATTAACATACGAAATACTCTGATCCCAAGAAGCAAAGTCACAGATCTAGGAACTATTTGTTCAGTAGTGAGGACTTCCACAGAAAACTGTGTGTGTGTGTGTGTGTGTGTGTGTGTGTGTGTGTGTGTGTGTGTGCAAGAGAGCTCACTTACCTCTATAGTCATGGGGATATTCTGCTTGCGGACATTGTGGTTGTGCTGGTCAGTGTTCAGCATGATGACAGCATAGGCCAAGGCAAAGCCTGCATCGTTGGTCATGAAAGGAGAGCCGTTCACTTTCTATAAACACACGCAAACAGTACACACAATAAAACACACTATAAAGAGGGACTTCCAGATTGGCACAATGAGGGACTAGTCGCACTTCCCATTAGCTGAACAGTTTTGTTTCAAAAACATCCTCAAACAAGTTAAAATCTGTCCAGCTCACAACTTAACAATCATAATGCTCCCTGAGTGACTGACGATGGTGAAACCGGCGATTGTGCAGGAATAACATACACATAATAGGAATCCCAGAAGGAAAAGAGGGCCTGCGACCCCGGGAGTTTGCTGCTCAACTTCTCACCGATGTACTACCCCATAAACAGAAGCTGCTAATCGGCTGTTGTCATTGTTAGCTCCTACAAGGTCCTGCCGAAGGGGAGCCTACTCGTTCGCTGATCCTGAGGCTCCACTACTATTACGTCATGGAGGATATCCTATGAAAAGCAATTGATGTGAAGAACCTAAAATACCAGGGTAAGCGAATCCATCTCTCTCCCGACTACTCACCAACAGTGGTAAGATGCTGAAGACAGTTCACTCTGGCCAGGGAGATCTAGCGTAACAAGCCAGGCGTCAGGTACAGTCTGCTCTACCCGGCGAGGCTCATCATCCTCCACAGCCGACACAACACTCAACAGACCGGAAGGTGGCTGTGGACTACGCAAAGCGTGACTTTGGGGCTCCCGAGACATAACGTCAATCAGCACATGACCGTAGAGGACTGTTTATATTTTCACTGACTCTCGTGTATGCTGCTATTCTAGGTTGGTGTTATTTTCTCTGTTCATTCTCAACTTGTAGCTCTTCTTCAGATGTGCCACCAGCCTCAAATGCACTGCCTATCCTTTACTAGGCGTACTTATTTCTAGGGTTCCTCCGTATCATGTTTGAAACGATTTTTGATAGTTTTCTACAATGTGAGCTGCCCTCTTATCACGTGTTTGCTTGTTTTTTCTATTCATATAATTGAACCGCAGGGTTATTGGTGCTATGGTATAGCACTTAGAAAGTATGTGCCTCAGTGCACCAAAGCTGCAAGACTGTCTGACCTGCTGTCTCCATCATTTGGGGATGGAGACCTGGCTATGGGAGTGGTTGTTGATGTTGTTCACCGTTTGTTGGGTGGGTTTTTGTATCTCTTTTTTCGTTTCTTTTCTTTCTCCCCCTTTTTTTGTCTCCTCCACTTCTCTCTCTCTCTCTTTTCTCACTTAGGAATTGCTTGGGCCCCACATTTCAGTTTACACAGTTTAGATGGCAGATAGAGATCTGAGCCCGGATAGACCTAATTCCACAGAGTTTTTATCTTGGAATGTGAAAGCCATGAACAGCCCTGTCAAGAGAACAAAAATATTTGCTGATCTGAAAAAGTTAAAAGCAAATGTGGTTTTCTCACAAGAGACCAGCTTGCTTATTAAAGACAACCATAAGCTGCAGAATCAATATTTTGGCCTGGTTTTCCAAAGCCAGAGGCGTTGCAATTTTAATTGGTAAGACAATACAATTCTCCACCTCTAATGTTATTTCTGACAAACTGGGAGATATTTAATTATTAATGGTACTCTTTGGCACACTCTTGTTATACTAGTGAATGTCTGCTCACCCAATTCTGATAATACTGCATTTGCCAACAGTTTTTAAGTAAGATTCCCTGTCTCAGCCCCCACGTTTTAATATTTGGTGGGGACTTAAATTGTGTCATTGACCCATCTTTAGACTGCTCTCCTTCCAATATGATGTCTCCATCTGCCATGGCAAAGTGTTTTTCAGATTTCATGTCTCTGAATGGTTGTGCTGACCCTTCGGAGATACCTAAATCCCCAGTCTCATGAGTATTAATTTTTCTCACATATACATCATTCCTTTCGTTGATCATGTTACTGCCTAAGGTTGCCTCATCTGAATATTTACCAATTATTTCTGATCATGGACCCTTGGCTCTAAATATAGTCCTATCTACACAACCTCGTACACGTCCATACTGTAGATTCAATTCTCTTTAGCTGTCTGATGGAAAATTTACTGACAAAATTTCTGCCTCCACTGACTATTTTCTCGCTTTCAATCAAACAAGCTCCACCTCCTACTCCCTCCTATGGGAGGCACTTAAGGCCTATCTCAGAGAACACATTATTTCTTAGTCATCATATCTTAACAAGAGCCATAAGGCTTAACTGGATGAACTTTCTAACGCTATACTTGAATTAGTATGCTATTAGTCCATCTCCAGTACTATATAAAGTGCCTGAACCTCCAATCTGAATTAAACTCTTGTTCACTGTGGAGCGTTTGCTTCTGAGTTTACATGGCACACACTATGATGGTGACAGGGCAGGTCAGCTGCTGGCTCACATAATAAAACGCTGTGCTGCCTCCCAATTAATTCCACAAATTCTTGACTCCTCTAATAATTTGATGTCTGACCCCTGTGGTATTAATGATACCTTTAAAAAAATTCTTCCTCCCTTTATAGGTCAGTTTCCATCAAACACTGTAAACATGATCCAGTTTTTGATGAATTAGTGACTCCCTCAGTCGCGCCTGAGGTTGCAGATGGCCTTGACTCCCCTTTAACCCCGGAAGAAGTTGCTCAAGCTACTAGGTCAATGCAGAGCAGTAAGGCCCAAGGCCCCGATGGATTTGCTTCTGAGGTTTTTTTTTTTTTTTTTTAAAGATTCCATGACAAATTGGCCCCTTTGCTTTTATTTATGTACAATGAATCCCTTGACAAGGCCTTACTTCCACGCACTTTGACACAAGCATCTATAGCTTTACTCCTCAAAAGAGAAAGGATGCAACTCTGTGTAGTTCTTACAGGCCACTAAGCCTCCTTAATGTAGATGTAAAGATACTGGCTAAGTTCCTTGCAGGGTGACTGAAGGCAGTCCTACCAGAAGTCATATCAGAGGAACAAACTGTTTTTTATAAAGGGACGATATTCATTCATTAACATACGTTCATTCTTTAACATAATTCACTCTAAGAAGTTCTCTGCCTGCCCTGAAGTAGTTATCACGCTCAATGCTGAAAAGGCGTTTGATCACATCGAATGGGAGCATCTATTTTCCGTCCTTAAGAAATTTGGCTTTGATAACAAGTTTTGCTCTTGGATTCACCTTTTGTACACATCTACCAAAGCTTCCATCTGCACTAATGACACCCGCTTAAGTTATTTTGCCCTTGAACGCGGTACACGTCAGGGCTGCCCCCATCCTCTCTCCTGTTTAAGCTGGCGACTGAGCCTCTTTCTGCAGCTCTACGGTCTTCTACCTCCTTTGAAGGTGTGACACAAGAGGGTGGGAACATAGGCTATCCTTGTATGCTGACGATTTATTACTCTATATCAAAAATCCTGTTGCCTCTTTACCCACTATATTGTCAATTCTAGAGGATTTCGGCTCCTACCGATTTGCCTTTCCAGGTATGCCGCTCTGGTGTCACATACCTCAGTGTGAAGTTAACTTGCTCATTATCCACCCTTTTCTCCGCAAACTTCTTTCCCCTTCCTCACTCAAATGAAATTTTGTGTCTGCTCAACTCACGTAGCTTGTGCCCCCTACATACACTGCGTACCAAATTATTATGCAAGTTGCATTTTTGTGAATATTTTACAAACTATGTTAACAGTCATTTTCAAATTTGTTAAGAAGTCAGATTGCAACTATATTTCTGTGTGGTTAATATTATGCTTTTCAAAGTACTGTAGGCTGTGTTTTTAAATAAATGCAGAATCAACAGAAATGAGTGCGCTCAATTATTACAGTATGCAAGCTAGTGATAAGAGCGTATACCTTATAAACTAGGCACCTTTGTAAATGTTTTATTTAACCCTCTGCAGTCCACAGCCGCGCCGGCGCGTCAAAATCACATGACCAATTTGAGATGACGTAGCAGCAACACACGGCCTCGTTGAGTCCCCGTTTCATTTTGTGTGTAAAGTGCAAACTTTGTACCACTTTTTAAATTGTTTTGATAGGCCATATAAAACTGGACTTATGATAAATAATAAACGCCATGATTTTCCTGAATATTGTTGTCACGTTTGATCCGCGTTTGGTGCAGGAAGAAACGGTAAAAACGGGCCGTTCAGCCTGACGAAAGTGCTGAAGGCAACAACAGCAAAAAAACCCAAAAATGACACCCCCTTTCCTATTGGTTGAAAAATGCATCACGTCAACCAATCACAAAATTGTATGGCAACACACATCATTTGTTGCTGGGGTAGAGGGGAAAGTTGTGGGAGTGACGGCAGCGAGAGAGACAGCGATCGCGATCATAGATAGAGTTGGGATTTGTGACATTTAGCGTGTTTGGAGTGTATAGTTAGTGTGTGGTGTAGTGTGTTTTGGAAGAGGAGAGAGGAAAATGAGCCTCCGACGACCGCACTGAGCGGTACTCGGAGGTCCACACAGAGGAACGGACGGTGTGGCAGGGCACGCCCACCAGGTCCGGATCTCCGCTGCTCCTGTTGTGTCCTCCTCCTGTAGTGTGTTGTGGTCGACAGGAACTGTTTTTCAGAGTGGCACAAATAATTTGTGTGGCATCTGATTGTTTTGTAAATAGTTGTTCAAAAAACGCCTGAGGCATTGCTTAGATTTTAATGTAAATAGTTATATATAACGTTGTTGTTTGCTAAATTAGGACATATGTTTTTGAAGTTTACAATTTATATTTCTATTCTAAGTTACAAAAATGGTTCCTTAGACATGTTTGTGGTTTTCACAGTAAAAACTCTAACTTTTTCCAACTCGGATTTTATGTTTTTTGTGTGATTTTAGGTCCAGTGTGTTAATACAGTATGTCAAAATGAAAAAAACAACTGTAAAGTCACACAGGTGAGGTTGTGCTGAAAAGAATGATACCAAACAAGGCAAGGTAAACAGTTTTTTAAGGTGAAATTTAAAGGTAAAATGAAAAGTAGTCAAAAACGGCCAATTATGCCCAACTGTTGTTTGATACTGTATTCAAACTTAAAAAAAAAAAACAACAGTTTTCTTTACAACTGTATACAAAATAAAACTTTTAATGTCTTTGAAACATTTCAGATATTAAGTGTTTCTCTAATGTCCAATATAACTTCCTTTCCTTTCAATGAGGATCAGAAGTCGGTCAACTGATTTAGTTAGGTTTCTGATGACTTCTCTGCTGACGCTGTGTGCTGCACCTTGTATGGGTTTCCAAAGCTGGTCTTTTGAGCTGTATTGCTTGCAATCACTGTAAATCATCTTCTTTATTATTGACCACAAGTTCCACCATGGAAGGAAATTTGTCTTGAACAAAATGTAGTACCCCTCAGAATTCACTTTTACACCATCTTGAACCCAGAAAGGACCAACAAGTTCATCATCAACAATGGCACCCCAGAAAACAACACCACCACTGCCTTGTTGACATTGCAGTCGAGTTGGAGTGGCCACTTGAAATTCAACCAGATGCCCACCCATCTGGTCAAGGTCAAGATCAAGATAAACTTTATTGTCCACAAGGGAAATTTGGCTTGGGCTTCCACCCCTGCTGCAGCCACAAAAAACACATACACCAAACAGCGACTAAAATATACAAAAGACATGGGCGGGACCCAACAGTAATAGTGCGTCAATAGTGATCCTATCTATTTCAATGCCTCATTTAACAGTTTAATTGACACAGGGATAAAGGAGTTTTTAAATCTGTTCAAATTACACCTGGGTAACCTGTAACTCCTACCAGAAGGCATTAGTACATACTTATCATGTAATACGTGGGTTGCATCACTAACTACCTTATGAGCCTGTCTTAGAGAAGCCTGTTCATAGATGGACTAGAGAGGGGAGCTGTCTTACTCCTATGATCCTCCCTGCAGTCTGCATCAGTTGGGCCAATTTGGACCTCAGTTGCTCTGAGAGATTACCAAACCAAACTCTGATGCCAAATCTGAATCTAAGGGTTTCCAAGACTGCTTAACAGAAGACTACCATAAATTTTTGGTTAACACCATGAACCCTGAGACGCTGAAGAAAGTGCAGCCTTTGCTGTAGTCTACTACAGAGGCGTTCACATGTGTATTCCACGTTAATGAGTTGTCAATACAGATGCCCAGATATTTAAATGAGACCTGGGAGATGGTTGCATCATGAATGACCACAGGCCTGTGCTCACCAATTCGCCTAGGATCAAGTATCATCTCCTCTGTCTTGTTAACATTTAGGACAAGGTGGTTGTCATCACACCATTTTACAAACCTTAAGGAGATCCAGTACTCAAAGTTCTGGATTCTGCCATTAACACTGACCTTTTGTGCACGATCAGTTAGAAAGGAATGATACCATCTAATAATAAGAGGATGGACATTAAGATCAATCAACCTCTTGATGAAGGGATGTGGTTGTATCGTGTTTAATGTGGAGCTAAAATCCACAAATAAAAGGCATGCGTAAGATGTATTATCCTCCAAGTGTTTCAAAATAAAATGTTCCAAGGCTAAAAGTTGTTAAGCTCATTAGCCTTTTCCCTTTCATTTGACACACTGTGGCTCCTTTTAGCTGGAGCCATGTTAGTCATGGCCTTCATTGATTACAACAATTTTTTGATGTTAGAAGAGGAGCAATAGGTTTCAAATTTGTCCTTCTCCTTCATTTTGCCCTCTCTAATTTTCATATCAAGCTCTTTCTGAATATTTCTCATAGTTACAAAATCCCTGCTCTTAAAGGCATTTTGTTTCTGAACTATGCACTTCTTAATTTCCCTTGAAATATAGGTCTTATTATTAGGGTACATGGTGATTGTCTTTTTGGTTAACACATTATCTTTGCAAAACTTAAAATACTCTGCGATGGTATCTGTAGCCTCCAAGTCGAAACTGTGGAAGAGGCTCCAGTCAGTGCAGGAAAAGCAACCCTTTAGAGTTTCATCATTGTTCCACACATGTATAGTTTTAACTTGTGGTTTGGTGCTTTTAAACAATGACTTATAAGTGGGAATTAAATGAACAACATCATGATCCAAATTGCCTAATGGGGGTTTAACCATGGCTGCATAGGCATTATTGATTGCCATAGGATTTTTTGAGGATATTTTTACAACTTGTATTACAGTTAACATACTGCTCAAATCCCGGTAGTGCAGTTTTAAGTTTACAGTGATTAAAGTCAACCACGACAAAACAGGGTGCATCTGGGGTGCGTTTTAATTGTCTGTGAACACAATCTGCTATAGTGATGGCTGCTCTTGTACCGTTTCCACTTGGTGGAATATAAGCAGAGCACAACACAATATTGCCATATTCGCGTGGTACATAAAAGGGATGTATGGTTAAACATAGTACCTCGATGTCCGGGTTACAAACGGACTCCCTCACGGTGAATTGGGAGCACCATTTAATATAAACCCTGATTCCTCCTCCTTGGCTCTTCTCCGAGTCAGCAGATCTGTCGGAGTGCACTAGAGTGAAGCCGTTCACGGCAACAAATGGGTCGAGGTCCACCTCCCCGGCCAGGTCTCGGTGATCACTAACAGGCATGCCTCTCAGTATTCATATCAAACACTGGTGTTAAGTCGTAGTTCGCCAACCTTGTTCCTTAATGAACGAGCATTACAGGGAATCATGGATGGCAAAGGTAGTCTGCTTGCCCTTCTCCGTAACCTCTGCCTCACCCCTCCGCGTCTCCCCCTCTTCCTGGGTCGGGGCAGCAGGAGCTGGTCACGGGTATGGCACATGAAAGGTGTTGTCTGCGTGGATTCCTGGCATGCCAACAGCGAGTAACATTCTGCTATGATTTGCCGGACAATTACGAGGATCAACCATCTCAACAGTAGCATCGTCGAGTGTTATTCAAACGCTATCAGTGCATATATAAAAAATACCACAAGCACAAACAAAACAATAAAAACACAGGTGGCAAGCAGCAGGTGAGGAGCCCTTTTCACTACAGAACAGCGCCACTTCAGGTAGTGATGACTGGTCCATCTAGGGTTGCCCGGCACTCATCGGTGAATATAACTTTAGAGAAGTCGGCTTTCATGTATTGTTCAGCCTATTCCAGTTGTTTTTCCTGACGTATTTTCTTCAGTGGAGGTCTTGTCTTTGCCTTTTGGACCTTTGCCACTCATCTTAGCGAGGTAGACCTAGGTACATCATTGAGCTCCACAGCTTCGAAAATGGCCTTACTTGCAGCTGAGGGTCTTTTACCAACCTCTCATTGGATTCTTGACGGTTCTTGGCTTGATAATGTTTGACAAGCTTTATCTACTCTGGGTTTTCTCCCATCCTGACTATTTCGGACGTATCTTTTTATAGTTCGGTGGTCACGCTGCAATTTCTTGGCTATATCATTTGTAGTTTTCCCCTTGCTCAGACTCTTGACAATTTGGCTCTGTTTCTCTTTGGTCAGGTCACTTCTCTTGCTCATGGTCAAAGCTGAATAGGACATTTACTTTGTAGATTCAAACAAAAAGGGTTTTGTTAAAGCAGAAGGTCTTAAATACATCATAATAAAACACTATTTTTTCTGAACAGCAGCCTTCCAGATTTAAAAAAAAAAGATCACTTGCATAATAATTTGGCATGCAGTGTATATATTATGTTATCACCCTCTTACTTAGCTGGGCACCTGTAAACCACTACATTATCTCGTTGTTTTTCTATAACAATGACAATAAAGCATTGAATTGAATTGAATTGAATTGATGCTTATGGTACGATCAGGGTGCACTTTTCTACTACCTCTACCACCTGTACGACATCTATTGCACGTCTGTCCGTCCTGGAAGAGGGATCCCTCCTCAGTTGCTCTTCCTGAGGTTTCTACTCGTTTTTTTCCCCGTTAAAGGGTTTTTTTTGGGGGGGAGTTTTTCCTTATCCGCTGCGAGGGTCCTAAGGACAGAGGGATGTCGTATGCTGTAAAGCCCTGTGAGGCAAATTGTGATTTGTGATATTGGGCTTTATAAATAAAATTGATTGATTAATTGACCACTGAACAATGCTTCTAGTGCATGGGACAATTTGGATTTATTTATTTTTTGCATCGTTTTTGTTTATTTCGTTAGTTTGGTTTTTATATATCTTTTTATTTATTGTAATGCATTTCTATTTCTGTTATTACTTTCTCCATCTTCCTTCCTATTGTTACAGGTTGTGGAAGGGTGTGGGTGTGGGTCGTTGTTCACTGTGTTGCCCTGTAACTATGGCAAAATTTCAATAAAAATACATTTTAAAAAAACAAACAAACAAAAAAAACCCCACACACAATAAAGAGGAACTCATCTGAGGCTTAACACCACACACCAATAGAATATAATAAGTATGTTTTCTTAGGTGTGTAATGATCTGAAAATAAGAACTGTTGTGCTATTGTTACCTTATAATGAGATGTTTATCACTACATAGGGAGCAGGTCTTCGCCATGTGGCACTGCCATGTTTCTACAGTAGTCCAGAATGGACAATTCTGTAATGTGAAACTGCTTTATTTAGTATTCTAGCAGTTTAAATTAACTGCTCCATTTGTTTTGGAGAAAAGCGACCTTTGTGGATAATTCTGCTTTCAGCAAAAACCTCCTCAACGTCTGGACCTTGGCATCATCTTCAATCAAACCCTCTCTTTTGACCAACACATCACCAAAACAGCCTTCTTCCATCTCAGGAACATCGCCCGCCTCCGACCATCCCTCTCCTTTTCAGCTGCACAGACCCTCATCCACGCATTCATCACTTCCAGACTCGACTACTGCAATAGCCTCCTCTATGGTTTATCATCCAAAACACTCAAGAAATTCAATATATTCAGAACTCAGCTGCTCGTCTTCTCACACACTCCCGGACCCGTGATCACATCACCCTCGTCCTTCATAACCTCCACTGGCTCCCTATCCCCCAGCGTATCCACTTCAAACTCCTCATCATTACTTTCAAAGCTCTCCCTACCCCCCTATGGATTTTTTTTTCCTTTTTTTTTTTTTGATTGCACTTGTTGCTCTTTGTAAAGCGTCTTTGAGTATCCTGAACAGCGCTATATAAAGCCAGTGCATTAATATTATTATTATTATGTTATTGGAGAAAAACGTGACACACATTAGCATGTGTTGGACTAGCCAGCCTTAGCTACATGCCAAACTGTACACATTTGCATGTGTTGGACTAGCTGGCCACAGCTACATGCCAAACTGTGTTGGAAATACATGAATTGGTAATGTGAAACTCTGTGATTCTATGTTTTTACCAGTTTAAATCAATTGGTCTGTTTATTTTGGAGAGGAAGAGACCTCTGTAGATAATTCAGCTCATGTTAAAAACCTCCTGAACGTCTGGATCAGAAAAAGGTAGGACATTAATTTGTGAGAGAAAAGGGGTGAGCAGACAAAAGTATATTGTGGGCGAGCTGCCTATCTCCGAGATGCCTAACAGCATTGTTGAGACACTGATCTGCACCAAGACACTGCTTTTTTCAACCTTATTAGCCATTTTAATTGCCTGGTCACTTTGTTTTGGAGAAGAAGAGACTGCTTATTGCAAATAAGCTCACAGTAAATGTGAATGAACAATGACGAAATTATAACCGGAAGAAGTTTTAGCTAAATTCTCCTAAATCTTAGACACCTTTAGAACGGCTAACTTTGTTTCTACACTGAATCTCACCTTGCATATCCTGCTGGTATTACAGCGACCCCATAGAGTGGAAAACTCGTTACAGTGTCACTGCCTAAAATTACTCGTCAACTCTTTCAAGGCTGCTATTTGTGTATGTGTGGTCAGCCTAAGAAAAGGACATTACTAGAAATAGTTTCCAAGTCACATGGCTCCTTTTACTATTCTGAGAAGTCAAATGTTCCCCGCTGTGGAGTTTACCCATCATCGTGTATGTGTGTGTCTGTGTTAACACTTACATCATCCTACTACTATAACCCAGAGGATCAATCATGTGACTGTTTGATTCATAATTTATAAATTCACAACAGCTGGAATTACCTTAGGATGGAAAAGTCCATTTGAAACCTGTGTGTGTGTGTGTGTGTGTGTGTATTTGCATGTGTTTTTGCATTTGTGTAATGAAGGCAGTAGGAAATGAATGTACCAACATCAATTGGAAAAACAATTGTGTTTTAAGTTATGATGTATATAAATCGAAAATTTGCAGAAGTCGAACAAAGAGGTCATTGTTTTGAAAGCCACAAGTCAGTCTGAAGTCTTGGCTATGAAGTAATGGGTTAAGTCCCTAGTCAAGGTCAAGTCTTAAACTTTGTGTTTGGAATCCTAAAAAGATTATGATGAAACAGCTGCAAAGTTAAGCTAACCTTAATGCTGCCAACCATGGATGAGAGATAATATCTGGATTTTTGTTATTTAAAAGAGAGCATTTAGGCAAAGATTCCATTACCATACTGACTGTGCTGAGGGTTTATTGATTTCAAGTTTGCAAAAGTTGACTACTAACTGCTACACCTTAGCTTATGTTAGCTGAAGCAATAACTGGGACAGGAACAGTGTTAATTTTGTTGACGAAAATTATGATGAATATTTTTCATCAACAACCTCTTTTCCATGATGAATACGAGATGATGACGAGCTAAAATGAGATCTTTATAATAAAAACTAAGACGAAATCCAAGTTTCATTTTTGTTGATGAGATGAGATAAAACAAAAATGTTAGTGGTGGAGTATTAGACATTGAAAGCCAAGGACAGCCATGCTTATAATTGTCTTCAAATGCCGCATGAGCGATGGGCTGGTAAACTCCAGTAAATAGTCTGCACCAGGATGTTTCGCTTGCCAGCAAAAACACTCTCAGTGGAGCTGTGCCAGCCATTGGTTGTGAGCTGTACTAGCTGTGTGTGTCTGACTGTGGACGATGGAGATGCTGAATGGATTTGCGGAATTTGTTAGCTGCAGCTGTTGCCGTTGGCATTTAACTCCACTTGTTAGCTGCTGAACGGCAGCAGAGCAAGCAGCCACCACCCACCGGACATCTCATCTGATCCCTGCAGGACTCCACTCAGTCTGGACTGTCTCGGAAAGGTTTATGGGTTGATGCTGTTTGACAGGCAGCAGCTTTAATTATTTCTCTGCTTTTAACAGGGAGATTGATAAGTCAGAGTTGACAATGAACCTGGGTACAAATTCAAGTTGTCTCAGTTTAGTTATTTGTGGTGTCAGTCTTTAAGGAGGTGGATATGGTGTATATCTACAGGAATAACTTATGCTGCAGTGTTAAGTCTATTGAAAAAAAGCTGTTACTAAAATTTGAAGAGAAATGGTTCAAAAACTTTCTGTCACTGCCTAAATCAAGGATATTTGTCCATACTGGACCATATGCAACATCCCATTATCTAGAACCAAAGATCTGTAGTTGCACAGCTCAGAGCTGGTATTCTTCCTCTGGCCAGGTTGAGCGATTTAGCAATATCAAAGAATGTGTGAGTTGTGTGACTTTGGGAAAGTGGAAAGAGATTCCCATTTTCCTTTATACTGTACATACAATGATGACTTTAAGCCCAGCATACGCTGTACGATTTTTAAAATCTTGTTGTTAATACCAGCTCACACTGTACGAGTGAATCGTCTACGATGTGTGGCCAAAGCTCACGATTTATGTGCTCACACTGTACGTTCCGATCATCAAGCACGATCAGAGAGCTCACACTGTACGGGTGAAAATGGTTTGTTAACGGCTGCCCCTGCTGACTGTCCTGCCCGTTGCTCCGATTTGTTCCGGAAGTGCCAATGTTGCCAATGAAGCAGGACAAGCAGTTTGCTTTGATGATTTGTGCTATGCTGTGTGCCGAAATGTCGAAAAAGAAGAGGCGTCGGTGCATATGGACTCGCAGATGACTTGAGAGACGTGGACAGTATGGTTTGTCCATTTTACAACAAGAGTTGGAGGTAAGCCGGCTAATGTTACTTTACTGTTAACTTGATAACAACCGTACGCTAACGTTCCCTGTTGTGCGGTAGCTATTAGCCCCAAATCTTACCTTCTATGTGTTGACTTCATATCACAAACATTTGTTTTAATCAGGGGACATAATTAACTTTCTGTCCACCAGCTAGTGGCCAGTAAATGTTAAAATTTTACCAGCCAAAAGCAACAGATTTAAGCACCAATTTGCACGAACAACTTTAAAGCAGATGTGTATTTCTGTAGCTGGGGTTAAGCTGTGGAATTCCTTACAGAGTGATTTAAAGGGCTGTTTAAACATATTTCATTTAAAAAAAAAAGTTTAAAGAAAGAATAGTTGCATTGTATGAACTTGATAGTTAGGTTTCTATATTGTGTACGAGTGTTGGGACAGAATGAATTTATTTCTGTTTTCCTTTCATGTTAATGTTATATTGACTATAGAGTAACTGTAATAGGGTAGACCCTCTGTTTCTATTGTTTATTTGTGTTTTGAGCGAGGGGCAGGTAAAATAAGATTTTCTTCTTCCTGCTCCTTTTTGGTCAAGGAATATGTTTCAGTTGATAGTTGTTTTTTGTTTGTATGATTTTGAATATTGCCATGATAGGAACAAATAAATAAATGAAATGAAATGAAATATACCTGTCACTTGCATATTTTACTAGCATTTGGCTGGTGGGCCTAAATGTTCCTGACTTACAACTCTTGTTGTAATTATTGTCAAATTGTAGCCTAGCCATACTGTATGTGCGCACCTCAATAAACATAACTTTGCTTTATGATATTATCAGCAATAAACAAAAACACACTGACACATGTTACCGCCAAACATGCCTTAACATCATAACAGTACCTTACACTCAAAGCAAAATTGATCTTGTCAGCTTAATCATGTCACCAAGCTTCTGAAATTATGTTTTAATTTTGAACCCTGTCTGTTTTTATGTATGTATGCATGTATGTAGGTGGACGATATGAAGGGATTTCGTGACCTTATAAGAATGTCTGTGGAGGACTTCAGTCACCTTCTGGACAGAGTAACACCTATCATCCAGAAACAGGACACCCATCTAAGAAAGGCCATTAGTCCAAAGGACAGGCTCTCTGTGACATTACGGTTCAGTCAGTCTACAGTACACACAAATCTTGATAGTATGGCTGGACAATGTACAGTAATATAGGGTGTACAAATCATAGAAATAATTGATGTAGTATGTGACATCTATAATTATCTTGTTTTTATGATGCCATCAGCAATAAATATGCAGTTTTCATGCATTAAGACAGTAATAAGATTTTGTGGTGGAAACCTAATGAAACTAAGAGAAACATGATGCTACATTTTTTCATGTATCATTAAGTCCAAGAAGAAAGCAACCAACACCTACAAATCAGTAACATTTTGATTGATGAAGATTAACAAAATTGTGTATTAGAATAATGTCACTTTCATGTGTCATTTAATGTAAACAAACTAATTTCCAATATACAGTGTAGGTCTCTGCTCACTATTATTCCACGTTGCCTGAATTGTCATTTAAGAATCTGTTTTCACTTTGACAGGTGAAACATTCAACTCATTGAGTTTCCAATATCGGATTGGAAGCACAACTCTGAGCAGGACTGTTACAGAGACCTGTGCAGCCCTAACTTCTGTGCTATGCGAGGATTTCCTGAAGGTAACACAGTCAGAAACACTTTGTGTGTGTGTGTGTGTGTGTGTGTGTGTGTGTGTCTGTCTGTGTGTGTCTGTTTTGTGGCTGGCTGCAGTCACTGGGCTCATATTGCTGTAATTCCAAAATGGTAAATACCATATTTTTTGTCAAAACCCTTAAATTAAAGCTGAAAGTCTACACTTTGGTCATATCTTGATTGTTTTATTTCAAATCCACTGTGGTGGTGTATGGAGGCAAAATGATTTTTTTTATTTATTTATTTTTTTAAATGTCACTGTCCTCATAATTATGGCCCTAACTGTACACATGATCTGTGATGATTTCTTTAAGCACAATACACAAGAATTATGCTTTCACTATTGAATATATATATATATATATATATATATTCTATAGTATTCTATATATTCTATATATTCTGTTCTATTTCTTTCTTTATTTGTGTTTTAAATTGCATATCGTTAAAAATACTTGAATTTAGTTTCCATAAGGTATTTCTTGGGCTGTTGGTTATTTGAATTGTTAGCAATATAGGGGCGTGGTCCGACAAGTCAATATTACCATGCTCACACTGATGTACTCTATGACGACCCCTCTTATAAACAAAAAAATAATCAATTCTCGAGTACACATCATGTGGATAAGAATAATGTGTGTAATCTCGTTCTGTTGGGTGAACATCTCACCATAGATCAATCACCCCAAGTTCCGACATGAGAATCTTTATTTTTTTATGAATTACAGTTTGTGTGAAAGTTTTCGAGGAGTCTAGTCTTGGATTCATTCGTATGTTCAAATCTCCTCCGCATATAAGAATGCCTGTCGCATCAGACAAGTCAAATATTTTTCTGTAGATTGCTATGCTACTGCCGGGTGGAATATAAACATTCAGTATTGATACTTCAGTACCCTGTATTTTCCCTGAGACCAGCACACTACTGAATATTTTTAATCACACCTTTTTTTAACTTTACTGAAGGGTGTGATGGCATGGTGTGAAATATCAGCTAACCATACTATCAATGACTACTCAATATTCTATGACTGTCTGAATTTGTTTTGTTTTTGTGCATATATAAGTCACTGTTAACATTTCTTTATCTCACTTTTGGTTCACAGACACCAAGAACTGAGCCAGAGTGGAAAGCCATTGCCAAAGACTTCCATGACAAGTAGCAGTTTCCACACTGCCTGGGTGCAGTGGACGGGAAACACAATTTCATTCAACCTCCTGCCAACAGTGGAAGCATGTATTACAACTACAAGTCCCGGTTTTCCATCATACTCATGGCTGTAGTTGATGCAAATTATAAGTTTGTTTATGCAAGTGCAGGAACCCAGGGGAGAGTGTCGGACGCTGGCGTGTTTGCACAATCAGACTTGAGAGCCGCAATGGACAAAGGCCTACTTAATGTCTCCCCTGATGACGCACTGCCCAACACTGATATCTTGATGCCCTACATGTTCACTGGAGATGAGGCCTATCCACTCAGAGCAGACCTCATGAAGCCTCACCCCTTCCGAAACCTGAACAGGAGTCAGAGACTCTTCAATTACCGTCTGTCTTGAGCTCGACGAGTAGTGGAAAATGCCTTTGGAATATTAGCCAATCGCTTCAGAGTTTTCAGAACAACTATTTCCCTGGATCCAGACAAGGTCATGAACATCATCTTTGCATGTCTGTGCCTGCACAACTTCTTACGTGACAGAAGATCTGATGCTTACTTGCCACCTGCCTATGTGGATTCAGAAGATGCCAACCATCAGCTGATTGAAGGTGCATGGAGGAGAGAGGGCATACTATAGCCTGCACCAGTGGGGAGAGCAAGAAATCCCTCTGTTGAAGCGAAGAGGCAACGAGACAGACTATGCCAATACTTTGTGTCACCTGCAGGAAGTGTTTCATGGCAGGAGGGCATGGTGTAAGCTTAAAATCAGGGATGCAGGAAGTAGGGGTGCTGAGGGGGCTGTAGCACCCCCTACTGGCTGTAGCTGCAAGGCAAAACTGTTGACTAAACAAATCGATAAAAAAACATTTATTTTTTGAGTGTAGCATTTCAGCGTAAACTGCCTGAGAAACATGGTTATGTGTTAAACGGTTGAAATCCACCCTTTGTTATTTTTTATATTTCATTTCATTACATAACATCCATTGTATTTTCTGTGTATCTGATGCATAAATGCAGACAGGTTAGATGTGTAGCTTGTTATCTGTCTCTCAATTTCCTGCCTCACTGGTTACAGGATGTAAGAATTTATTATTTCATTTAATAAATGTATTTCTTGTTTCTGTCACAGATCTGTAGTGTGACATGCTTTGAATAAGAGCAAGCAATGATCATGTCAACTCATTTGGCAATGGCTTGAATGTAGCGAACATTGCTTGACATTAATTTAATATGTAATAGTTATTGCACTATAACTTTTAAGAGTGAGAGTGGTTTGATTTTAGCCAGTGTACCTTTCTACAAAATACAGGTTAATTGTTCTCTTTACACTTTTCCTGTTTTTATTATTACAGTATTATTATATTCTAGTTATTTGTGTGGTTTTAAGTCCATGATATTTGAAAAGATGTACCTTATTCTATTTTAAACTGTTTATTAAAACAATGCAAACAAAACACTTGACTGCTATGCACGTACTCAATTTTGTTTTATTTTGTGTCATAAGTCATAAAAGTCAATGACCAAAAACAGTTCAGAGCATTCAAATATAAATATATAAATACTGAAAAGAACATTTAAAAAATACTCATCTATACTAAAATATGTACAATAGACACAAAAATGCACTTACTACAGAGTGAATGATAACATTTCCATATACATAAACAAATCTCTTTTCAAGGCACTTAGAAGAGAACAGTAGTGCAAAAAAAAGTACAAAAGTTAACTTGCATCCTGATCAACCACTGCCAATTTTCAACTATTATTCATCTTCATTTATCATCCTTATGAAGGACATTGGTTGAGGCTGGAGGCTTTGAGACTGGGTCTGTTGGGCTGGTTGGCTCTGATATGGTGGATGTGGCACTTGCATTGGCACAGCTGTGTAACGGTCATACCTTCCCTGAGTTGACTGGGAGCCCATAAATGGTACTCCCCCTGGTTGGTACTGACTGAGGGTTGCGTGTTCCCGGGCCTGCTCTGCCTCTAGGGCATCATACAGTATGTTCATAATATTTCTCCTAACTCTTAACTGAAGCACTCGATCTTTAATGCTTCTTAGCTCATTTGCAACTTGTTGACCGAATACCTCCTCACTGTCATTAGTTGTAGAAGACAGAGTATTATGAACCTGTTTTAACAAAGTTAACTTTGCTAACTCAACATTGTTAGCATCAGAGGACTTTCCCTTTGCTTTGCTAAAGCGTGGTCTTTTGGGGGTCTCATCATGACGTGATGCTAATTCAGTCGAAGATGTTTCCCCCTCTACAGTGGCAGAGACTGAACTTCTAGGGGACTGAGCAGAGGTTGATGGAGGGGAGAGCATCTGGGACATTTCATTGTTGTCAGCTGACATGTCAAGCACCACATCTTCGTCTTCCATTTGCCCCTCCTCTGTCTCATCAATGTCCTCGATGTCAAGCTGTAGTAAATAACACAGGTAAAGACATGCAGAAAAAAATAAGATAACAGAAGGGATGCCAACCAGACCTTTTTGTTGAGATCAAAATCTTTTCAACACAACTGAAAGTGACAGACAGTTCACCCAAAAACTTCAGTTCATGGAAGTGGAAGGATGGGTGAAGTTTTTTAGCTCACAATACACTGTTGGTGTTTCAGAGGAAAACGGTTTGCAGTTATCCCACAAACATTTGAATGAAATGGTGACATTGGTTCAAACCAAAATAAAATGTATAATAAAACACATAACTCATACAAAGTAATTATCCAAGTGTCCTGTTTTGGAAAATGTCAGAAACACTATGTTTTTAACCTTAATGTGTACTGTAGCCGGTGGCTTTTTATATCAATCAATCAATTCAATCAATTTTATTCATAAAGCCCAATATCACAAATCACAATTTGCCTCACAGGGCTTTACAGCATACGACATCCCTCTGTCCTTAGGACCCTCACAGCGGTACTCCCCCTGGTTGGTACTGAGCCATGTTCACATATGATCAAATATGGCATACAAGTAAGGCCAAAACCCCTTTCCTCTGAAACACCAGCAGTGTTTTGTGAACTAAAAAACCCACCCTTCAATTCATGAGTGTGAATGGATCATTACAGAATGTTAATTTTTTGGTGAACTGTGCCTTTCGGATTGCACATGCTCGAAAACACTTACTCTCAAGGTTGATTCCATTGCTCTGTGCGTCATATGGGGCTTTAAAAACTCCAAGTGTGCCAGGATCCATCTTTGTTTTGGTGTTAATGGCTTCTGTCCACTGCCACTTGCTTTTGGCTTCACAAGTTTACCATACTGGGTCCTGAGAGATGCAGCTTTGGTTTTCACTTCATTGACTGCATAAAGATGGGAACACATTAGGACCCTGACCAGACAAATCAAAAGTACAATGTACATTTTTCTCTTTGTAGCCTAATTGATCTGCAATAGTCTGTTTCATATGCCCTTCTCATATAGCCTATATACACAAAAACAGGTCAGTCCAAGTTTTGATTCTCTTTCTTCTCTTTTCTTTTTCTCTCTTTTTCTCTCTCTCTTTTCCTCTCTTTTTCTGTCTATATCTCTCTCTCACATACGCACACACACACACACCCTCTGTGTGTGTGTGTGTGTGTGTGTGTGTGTGTGTGTGTGTCTGTGTGTGTGTAACTGTAACCGTTGTAACTGCCATTGTACCTCATCTAGCGCGCTAGCTTGTATGTTTGTTGCGCTTGTTTGAAAATGAGAGCAGAAAAAACTAAAAACTTACCAGGCAGCTGAAGAATATTGGCTATCTCCTGCCAGCGTTTCTCTCGTTGATATCGGTCGTGGTAGGTGGAAGAAGAAACGTCGAAAAGGCACTCATACCGTTGCCACAGCTCAACCAACCTGGCCTCCATATTTTCAGTCCACTGATGCGTTGCCATGGTGATCTATGTCTTCGCGCAGGCGCAGTGAGGGATAAATGCACAGACGTTGGCGAACCGGCTCATGGCTCTGCTTCAACTGTGCGAATGCCTGTGCCAGCCAACCAAAATTTCTGACATGTCAGAAATTCATCCAACCGTCCGACCACGGTTCTGGAACAGATGATCGGCCCTCACTCCCCCCAGTACACTGCACAGCAAAAGACGCACGACGAAGCGGAAATCCGGCCCGAGCGTCCGCAGGTTGTGCGTCTCAAAAATCGTGTCAAATCCGGTCAAAAATCGTACAGTGTATACTGGGCTTTAGAGAGTTAGTGTTCCATGAAATGGAATGGCTAGGAATGACATGGAATGGAATTCCTGACAATTCTGGGGCTGGTTGCACCAACTGGTCTTTACTACGCCTGGTCGTAACTCCTAAGACGGTGTTTGTTAAGACCAGTCTTAAGGAGTGGACTTACCCCGGATGTACCAACAGGGCTTACGCCTGGTCTTAGCTACGCTGGTTTTAGCTGTGTGCGTCCACGTGAATGTCCCCGGAATGCCCCTCGCAGCCTGCCTAGAGGAGCGCGGTGACGTTAAATGATGTGCCACTGAATCACCCCGTGTGCTTGACAGATGACAATTGACAGTTGACAGCCCCTCTCATCTGTGTTGACAGTTTATTTACAGTTTAAGATTTGAAGAAAACATGAAGGATCAACGAAAAACTTTACTGACACTGAAATTAGAAAATTAATCAAGCTGTACAGCGAGCACAGAGACATATCACAAATAAGAACAAACAGTCGGTATGGGCAGAGATAACATGGCACATCAATACGTGTTCAGACTCTGGCTGCCTTCATACAGAGGCTGACATGAGGAAGAAGTGGCAAAAAAATACATCTCCTCCAAAAAAAATCATCCAACTGGCAGGGGTCCTCCCCGAAAACCTCAATTTACAGTGACATCGTTGTTGACGTATTTGGGGAGGATTCCCCTGCCTGGTGGGAAGGCTGGTGGTGGTGCTGCGTTGCAGCAAACTGTAAATCCGGTGACAGCTCTCTCAATAAGTTCAAACAGATCTCTCCTACCAAATTGAAACCTCTCAATCAGCTCCTCGTCATTATATCGGCTATGTCCAATTGCTTCTGTCCCTAATTACCCTCTCCCATCTAAATGCCTGCTTGTATACAGACGGTGGATGAGATATTCCATAATAAAGTTGCGCTCTCCGCGCTCTATAGCGCATGAGCGCAGCTTGATAATGACCTTACACCTGCTCTTGACTAGGTGTAAGATTTACGCCCGGTCTTAGTAAGAAGAAGTCTTAAGCTGTGTTGGTGCAAGCAGCGTAACTATTAGGTCGGACTTAGAACGCCAAGTTACGACCGACTTAGCTCAAGACCAGGCTTAAGACCAGTTGGTGCAACTGGCCCCAGGGGCTCCGATGGCCAAAATGTTAGAATGTTTATTTAATTTCGATGGCAATCAAAATAATTTTATTGCAAAAAATGGGAAGAGAAGGCAAAAATATTTGTTTAATTAGTGCCTATTTTGATTTTTTTTTTCAGTACATCATATCTTTGTGAGTGATCCCTGGATCTGTCTTACACAATGATGATCTGAATATATACGAAGCTTTTAATGCTCTGTTCCATTTTCTTTCCTTTAAATGTTGTCTGAAAATATGCATGTTTGACCCTGGTCCTGGCTTGTTTTGATTTTGGTTTTGATCTTGTAAGCCCATGTGGGCTGGGCATATCTGTTTGCATGAAACAATAATAAAAACTGTATTAATTCATTCATATAACAATTTGACTTACGCCAGGTCCACAGTGCTGGAATATTGTGCTACTAACATTGTTCTCTAATCATCTGGATGTCAAAATGCTGCTGATACACTGTAATGAAGATGCTTTCAGGCATTTCTCTGGAAGTTGAGCAAATGGGCCTTACATGCCAGTTGTCTGTGAAGGTTTCCAGGAGTCTTTGGATGACAGGAGCCTCTCCAGGTAGTCTAAAAGCCTCCAGGTAGAGCCGCAGGGCTTCATCAATACGAAGCCCCTGGAAGGTGAATGTGCTGCAAAATCCCCCAAAACATTTATTCATTATTTTTAGAACAACCTCAAATGTTTTTTACACTATTAATATCAAACAAACCAAACCAAAACCTCTACACCTCGAAAGACCAGATGGGAAATAACATTTTTAAATGATTAACAAAAGCACAATATGTCCTGGAATTTCAGCGTACTTTACAAAGCTGTCCAGGAGCTCCATGTTTTTGCGGTCACTGATGTACTCGCCAATCATCTTTTTGTCCAGGCGGGGGTTTTCTCTGAGCCACTGGGCCACCTGGTTGTTGTCTATGGGGTTACTGAGGAGGCCTTTTTCCTGCAGAAACTGGATCCCCTTCTTAGGCTTCTGGTTAAACTGCTCTGTGCCTGTGATCAGCAGCTGAAAACATGACAAAATGAGCAGTTTGAAGGCTTGGTAGTGGATTTTATAATTGGTTGTGGATGACTAATGTTACAACGAATCTAGATCAATTGACGCCACTCACCTTTTTCTTCGTTTTAATTTCTAATAACTCTTGGGAATCAGGTAAACATGATGAGAAACGTTGAGGTTTTTTAAGGGCTCTCTTCTCAGCTGGATGAAAAAAATGACATTTATATCAAATTCCATCCTGATGCTTAGGATAAAACTGTATAAAACCAAAGACTTGCCAGTGTCATTGTCTCCTTGATCTTGTCTACCCAGTCTCATCTTCTCTGCCATCAAATGTCCACTGGTTGGTGGACACACTGGGGCATTTTCGGCTGGTGGAAGACTCACACCATTTGTACTGTCCAGTCTATTTAGATCTGAGGACAAAAGGAAAATATGTTTTGTTGAAAAAACTAAAAAAAAAGCTACCAAGGCCAGCATTGCCATTTCTGCACTGAAGCTAATAATGGACTGAAGAAAAAAAAAAGGTAGTATTTAATGTTGGCAATAAAGCGAGGAAGACTACCAGCAAATACGAGTGAAAACAACACAGGTGAAGATTCAAACACTCAAATATCCATAAAGTGTGTGTATACCAGTTGTAGTGTCTGTCCCATTTTTGGCTGAACCTTCTCCCTCTGCCAGCAGTGTTTCTGACTGGTCTTGTTGAGCAGCACTGTTGAGCACCTTGGCCTGGCAGTGGGCTTCGGTGCTGTCAATCACTGTGAGCAGAGCCTCCAGTGACAGGAGGTGGGTGGTGTAGAGCTGCCCTGACACTGGGAACGCATTCTGTAGCAAGAGGTCAAAATATTGTTTATCCACCAAAATACTGAAATTCATTTGAAATAAAATGATTATTAGAGACATAAAAAAGAAGGAGGCTAGTCTAAATTTCAGGCTGATACTTTTGGTAGTAAAGAAAAATAATAAGAAAAAAAATAATAAACTGTTTTTATAACACACCATTTATAAATATGTTTACAAAATGCTTCATAGACATAAAAAAAGAAAACATATAATGTAATTACTAATTAGGGAACTAAGCAGATTAAAGATGACAGCAATGAATAAAAATCTTAAGAATAAATTAAGGCTGCAAGCAGGGATGAACGGGCCCTTGAACCTCTGTGTAAGGGGGGTGCTGGCAGGAAGCTGACTTGGCTGACGTGGCTGTTCATTTCTGTGAAAGTCACACACTGCACGTAAAAGTGAGATGGCATATTCTTCATAGAATGCGGATGCTGGAATGACCTTTTTCAAATTTTGTGCCACTTCCTCTTTCCAGGATGGGGCGCTGGAGAACTCACTAATGATACGTCATGTTTTTGCACATCAAATATAGACCACAGCATGTACATTTCAGGTAAATCAAAAGATAAATATCTGAAAAGATGTACTTCCTGTTGCCAGTAGGTGGAACTATGTGTATGCCTGAATATTGTAATATAAATGTGTCCAGGGTGGGACTACCATCAAACATTAGAAGTGTGGTGCAGATTAGACCATTTACGTGAAAGTTATTGGAATTTCGTGATTCATGGCGAGACATCAAAACTTGATGCCACGCCACGTTCAATGCTGACCAAATCTTGTAATAACTTTTGATCACAAAGTTGTCTAGATGGTACACACCAGTTTTGAAGTCAATCAGATTATGTCTGCAGGAAGCCCATTTTTCCACGCCCACTGTTGAAACTCATATCATATGTCCAGGTCTAGACTATTAAGGAGCATGTTAAGTTTCAGGCGGATTGAACCAAGTACACTTAAGTTAATGCAAAATTGCTATGTTTTGGTGAAACGTTGAATTTCGCTGCACGCAAAGGCAACATGCTTTGATGAAAACTCACAGTTTCGGATCTGGTCAACTTTGTAGGAGATGAACATCAAAGTATAAAACATGTCATTTCCTTTTGCCAGTAAAGGGCACTGTCACTAATTATTAGCGTGTAGATGTGTTTAGGGTGGAACTGTCAATCCTGTGAAATTTGAGGCAGATTGGACCATGTATGCTGGAGTTACAAACCACTTTCTGTTTCATGGGGAAACACGCAAGTTTGACACCTTGCCACTGTCACACGGATTGACGAAAACTCAAGGTTGTGATGAGTTTTCCCCTTTAAGGTGTTGCAATGGGACACATCAACTTTGAAGTTGATCAGATTATATCTTTAGGAGGAGTCTGTTACAGTATGACCCCTGGAAATGGCCAAAAATGCACAAAAGAGGCACAGTAAATCCAAATGGCAGACTTCCTGTTGGGTTAAGAGCACGAGTCCAAGAGGATTTTTTGTACATCTTGGAGTGCTACACGTGCCTACCAAGTTTTGTACATGTAGGTGAAAATAGCATCAGGGGCGGCTTTGTGTAAATATTATAGGGGGTGCTGCTGAGCCATTTTTTTTGCGCCCAAGCATGAAACCCTTAAAATATCTATTTTTTCACCAGATGTGATGTGTGTGCAAAGTTTCATGACTTTTCGAGTATGTTAAGGCCCCCAATAAAGGCAATTCACTTGGAGGAAGAATAACAATTCCTTGCATTTCAATAGGGTCCTTGCACCGCGTGGTGCTCAGGCCCTAATAAATAATTTTTTTGTTTTTATTTTTGTCTGTCTGATTCCCAATTGACAGTTATTTCATAATCATGGAGCCCTTATGACAAATGTCCTACTACCCTCTGTATCAAGGCCTGCCTAGGGACCGAGAGCAACAGCTGCTCTGCAGATCTGAGATGTAAGGGGGGAGAAGGTCAATGATGTAAGAAGGAGCAAGTATTCAAGAACAATTAAAAATATTCAAGACCTTTGTAAATTATATTCAAGACTTTTTTTTATTAATGTCCAGGGCTTTTTTTTGGTTGTTGTTTTTGAGAGAATCAAATTCAGTGTTTTAACGTCTTTATAACCTTTACCTCAAAAAATCCAATGTTTTTAACATAACATCACAGAACATTTTAACAATGTCCATCAAATCAGCTTTTGGCACAAGATAAACCTGCAAATTTTACATTACTCTTTGTAACACAAAATTGTGGAAGAGGAATTGTGTGACTATTTGAAGGTGAATTTGTTATGATTTGTGAAAAAAGGCACTTGATTGAAGTTTGGCCTATTCACCAAATCTCCCACATTCTTATGTACAACAAAGAATTCATGATAATTTGGATGCAAAGAATCTTAAAATCCTAATATCATAAGTGATCCAATGAGGAGATGTTACCTTGGACAGCAGCTTGGTGAGGTCCTCAAACTGATTAGAGCAGTAGAAGTCACAGTCATAGTTGATATACAGCTCAGTGACAAAGCTGGGAATCCTCCACAACTGGACCAGTGCCTCCAGAGCCATCTCCTTCATCTCATAGGGCATCTTAATGTTCTCTGACGTGATGATGTCCATCAGTTTCTTTAGGTACATCTGCCAGTTCAGCACACAGGTCAAGTCAAGTCAAGTCAAACTTTATTTATAAAGCACATTTAAAAACAACCTCAGTTGACCAAAGTGCTATACAGTTATTAAAATACAATATAATCATACACAAAAAAAAGAATAAAAGCCAAGGATTCTCGCCTAGCTGGTGATGATGATTAAGTCGTCAGGATCAGTTTGAACATATCTGCATTGCATGAGTCACTTTAGAATATATTCAACTGACAGAGCGTAAAGATCACTTAATAAATAAAAAACAATACCATTATCAAACTAGTTATATAGTTACCTCAAGCTGAAACTTTAGATGGACTCTCATACTTTCAAAAAGCAAGAAGCAAACTCGGATGGAGGAAGCATACAGGTTCATACGGTCCACACTCAGCAACTATAACACAGACAGAAATCATTGGGAAAAAGACTTTCAAAACCAATTTAAAAAACAATCAAGCTTTCTTCAAATACAAGTGAGTACTCATCACTGTAACTGAATTGACGTTCCTACTTTAACTGAGACTGAAGGCAAACTTATTGTCAGAAATGACACAATGAGCCTATACATAATGCTTGACAAACAAACTGATGAATGGCACATAGTAGTAAAGACTGTTGGGCCTCTTGGTACATAACTAGATAGATGCCAAATATTTTTGCTTGTAAGTAGCCAACATACCCAATCAAATCATGGTAAAAATGGGAAATCATAACTTCAAGCTTAAGAAAAAAATTAAACAAAGCAAGAATTTGCACAGGTGATGTATTTAAAAATGTATCTACTCTTTGGATTCAAACAAGTGTCAGCTTAGAGTCAACCAACGCAAAGTGGAAATATCTGGCCAGCAGTGCTGCAGGTGCTAACAGTTTATAAATGAGATAAAACTGTTCAAAAACCTCTCACAAAAGAAATAACTGTCACTAATGCAGAGAAAATACATAACCACAATTATTTTTAAAAACAGACAACACAGGTATATACAACAACTAGAAGGATTCATTTCTACATTCTACTTTACCTGTAAGAGATGTCTGCAGAGCTCATCCTTGACCAGTCCTAGTAAAGACTGGTGGTTGGAAATGTTTGCCGACTCAAGTGCTACAGTCAGCAGCTGCAGGCCCATGTGCATCATGGCGTCAGTGTTGTGGCGGTCATGGGGGTTGGTCAGTGAGATCAGGAAGCGAAAAAGCTCCCTTAGACATGGCAGGCCATAAGGGATGAGGGAAGCTCCTACAGGGGAGACAAGAGAAGGACAGAGGTTTACAGAGAACTTCTTAACTTTGAAAATAGGACTCCTATCTGACAAAGAAAATGTTCCTTTGGTGTAAAGAAAATAATTATAATACTGTGCAATGCAGAGCCCTCAAAGTCAACGTCTGTGAAAACACTGATACTTCGCACAAATCTTCCCCCCGGGCAGCACAGAAGATTTATACAATCAGCACAGTTTCAAGGTGGACATCCAAGATTAGGGTCACCGATTCAATATCTGATCAAATGTTCTGTTCCTGAGTTATGACACTGAGTAAAGGCCAGAAAAGTGTTTTATGCAGAAAATTATGATGTTACAGTTAGCCTTTGACCTTTTGGATATAAAATCTCACCACTTTACTATTTTGTCCTTTTAAACTCTTTTGTGAAATTCTGTAACAAATTAGTGCATGAATTCTTGAGTTTTGGCCAAAAACATGTTTTGTGAGATCACAGTGACCTTGACCTTTGACCTTCAACCACCAAATTTTCTTCAGTTCATTATTGCGTAGAAGTGGTCGTTTCTGCCATACCTGAAGAAATTCCCTGAAGATCTTCTTGAGATATCAGGTTCATGAGAATGAAACGGGTGCAAAGTCACAGTGACCTTTGACCATCAAAATCTAATCAGTTCATTGTTGAGTCCAAGTGGACAGTTGTGCCGAATTTGGGAAAAAAAAATAAATAAATAAAAAAAATTCCCTCAAGGCGTTTTTGAGATATCATGTTCAAGAATGGGATGGATGGTCAACATCCATGGCTATCACCACTGCGGAGGCATAATAAAAAACTTTTTATTGCCATCTTTTCATGCAACGGAACAGTGGCATGAAGCACTACAAAAACAGAACTGAGGTCAAATAGCAGAGAGAAGTCAGAGGTTTTAAAACTCTCAGTTTTCTTACCGTCTCTTTGTGTGGACTGTGTGAAACGTACTCCTCGAGGGTTAACATAGTCCATGTCATGGACAGAGGTGTTGTCTGACTGCTCTGTGATGGAATCTTTGTCCTCCAGAACCTCAGGGATAGACTCCACTGAGGCAGACTGAGCTTGCTCAACTCGCCTGTCCTCAGACTAGGCACAAACAGACACACAACACAAATCATTAATCATGAAGGCAGTTACAGTCACATACCAGCTCTCTTGGGTTTACACACAACGTGACCACCAACAATAGACACAATTTCATAAAATGAACATATAGATAGATAAGAAAAGCTGAAGAGATTAACAATTAAATAAACAATGTTTGTGGCACAAGAAGTGATTTTGTTATTGGTCGTCCTATTGATATTCCAAACAGCCCTACCTGTATACTTGGAGAGCCAGGCTCAGTCTCAGGAAGCGTGGCACCAGTGCTAAAGGTAGCTGTAGATGAGTAACATTGCTCCAGGTCAGAGAGATCTTCCCTGGAGGTGGCTTTGGAACAGGTGTCTAGGCCACTGTCTGTGGTTGTAGGGCTGGAAATGGACGAACTGGCACTCTCTGAAGCTGGTAGGCTAGAGGTGGATAAGCCTTGCTCAATGAACGGGACGCCACCTAACAGGAAAGAGATGCAGTCATACAAGGGTCTAACGCTGTCTTTTTACTATTCACCTACATGCACAAATGTATAGTTCTGCTCCATCTACATCTACATCTGTAAAAATTTGCAGCAAGATCTAAGGTCCACCACAGGTTCTTTCTGCATTTGTTTGCCATGAATGGGGTCAATATTAGACAATTAAACAAAATGAAACAAGGATGTTGTCTTAGTCTACTTTTGATCCTAACTGGAATTTTAAAAGAAGTGAACAGGCAAATGATATATTTGATATTATTTTAATGCTCACAGGAAGTCTTGAAAGCTGAGGATGGGTCATTGACTATTGATGTGTGTATTTTCACAACAGTGTGTCTCTTACCTGTGAGGTTGTTGTTACTGAGGGTGCTGGACTGAGTTGCATCCATCTGACCAGAAGGACTTCGGACCATGTGGCGTGGTGGCCTTGGTGAGCGTTTCTGCTTTTTCCATTTGGATGACTCACTCATCCCACCGGCACGCATCTTCAACTAGAGGAAACAGAGTGGATCACTGAGTAACGCTTCTCCAAGCACACTGTACTGCTGGACCAGACATTACTGACAAGGCCATGATCAGACAGGATGCTTTATTTCTCAGACTACCAGCTTTTTTATTCATATATGTAAATTTTAGCTTTTTATAAAGTTTTGCTGAAAAATAAAGGGGATGAGGAGCTAATTCTGAGAGGGGAACTCCATGACGTTTTGATGACGTGTTATACATGCGAGGAGGAGATTTATAAAGTAGCTGATAGCAGTAAGCAGCTAACTCAAAGGACAGCAGATAAAAGTGTTCAAAAAATGAGAAAATTAGGTCTGGGAGCTCCTTACCCTCCAAGCAGAGGACGAAATCCGCCGCCATATAACAGAGACAGTAAATGATTGTTGTTGCTATGTTAATGCCATTGTTATTGTTTAGTATTGTTTGAAATGGACTGTCTCAAAGAACAACTGCATATTTTCCCTCCAACAGCATTACCATACATTATCAGCTCCATACTGACTAGTCCCAGAGCAGCTCAAAAGTATTTGTTACATTCTGATTACTTACACTGTTAACCTTGTACAACATGCTGTGGCAACACTGTGTTATCACGATACTGGAATTTCTAACTTTGATAAATACCTTGAAAAATATTCATATTCAATACAATTTTACCATGCAGAAAAATTGAGATTGAGGGCATTCAAGGTAAGATTTTTATTAAAAGATAAAAATAACAAGATTATAACATGCCAATGACTCTATTTTTCTTGGTTAATATCAGAGAACAACAGAATGACTGCACTAAACATCAGCAATGAGGGTGGTGATGCACAACTGGTACTTGTGTATCGATACTGCAGATAACAAGAATTGAAACCTTTTTTAATATTCTGAATCATAGATGTACTGATAGATATTTTTTAGCAACACTTCAGTTACTTATGGTCAAGCTTATTTAAATATGTGTGGCAAACATACACCTACCATTCTCATGGTACTCACTCTTGTACAACTGGGACAAAAATGGCAGATGTGCATAAAAGCGATGTAAAAACAAACCCCTCTGGTTTCTAGGGTAACTCTGAGAAATGAGTGGTTAACCTCACTGAGTGAGGTTCAAGAGAGAACATCCTTTTTGATCACAGCCTAAAACAAGCAAGGCTTCAGCTGGGGATTAACCAGCAGGTCATTCCATAAGAAAGTACACAGGAAAAAACCCAACACTGTATGTACATGCACACAAATACTGTACACTAAGAGGAGCCTCTGCCTCCTCTGCTTTGACGTGGGGGGCTGTTATTTTAAAAGGTTCTGTAAAGGCACTGTTTCAGTGCAAGTGACTCTGTTTATGTATACAAACCATTTACAGTTTGAGACAGACACTCTTTTAAATCTGTTTAGTGACTTTAAATTTCCTTAAAAACAAGCAAAGAAGCTACCAAGACATGCACAGCTGACAAAGTATATGAGTAGCAGGATATACAGCAGCTGGGACATATGCATGAGGCTGTAAACCCAAAAGAAGATTCAATTCAAAATTCAGTAACATAATAAATGTAATGTGAGCATTCACAAGCACAGACATGACATAGTGAAGTATGGTTAACATGATAAAGACTTGACTTGATGTCCAGAATTATCTAAATCAGTTGATCTGTTCTTCAATAACAGATAATTCCTCAAATAAAGCACATGTAGTTCCTCTTTCTAGCCAAGCGTAGAGAAGTGGAAAGTTAGTGAGGTCTTTAAAATAGAGAACAAGGGAAAGGTTATGGGGAGAGATTCTCCAGCCTAAATACTGAAAGTCATCTTCCTTACCTGCACTCGTTTGTTTTTCCACAAGATATTGTAAGCCTCAGAAAAAAAGGGGAGTGGGCAGGTGCCCGTGATTAGTGATGGGTAACATGTCAGCGGTGGGACCAACACAAAACACACTCTAACATACAGGTTTGTGCATTGTGGAAGGGATGTGGTATCCAAACAGGGTACATGGTTTGGAGACACAGCCACTATAGGCTAGAACTAAGAGAGAACAGCCAGCTAATGAGCAGGCAGTGTGAGTGGACAGACAGACAGATCATGCAAAAGCAAAAACTGCTGGAATAACTTCTTCCAGCTCAATATCCATGTCTTATAGAAATACTATGTAACAGCAATACAGTAGCCATTCAAACAAAAATGGCAAGATGGGAAATGTTGAGTTAGAGTGTGTAATATTACTGTGGCAGAGCTGCATGCATGAGTTTGTCATACTTCTAAGCGCTGAACAGGACTGATAAGAAAAAAATCTAACATCAGTGTGGATTTTTGGAGACTATGGGTGAGGTTGGAACCCTCTAGGGGGGTCCGTGGGCATGCTCCCCCGGGAGAAAATTTTGTATACATTTGATTTAAAGGCATCAATCTGGAGAATTCTGAGAGCCAAGTTATGATGGCAGAATATGCATAGATTTCAACATCTTTGTGCTTTTTATGTGTGAAAAATGTTCTATTTTTACTGATGAAAACACTAGTGGTATGTTATGGTGAAGGGTTACACATAAAATACAGCTAATGATTAGTGGTTAAACATTTCAGTAATCAAAAGAAAAATGACCAACGTACTGATCTGCCTCTAGAGGGCTATTTTATTATTTTAAATCGTGCAGACAAAATATTCTTTTAAAACTCTCTCTCTCACCGAGCCAAAGAATTCTCAGTAGGCGCACCAGCCGGTGCGCTACAGAGGGCTCCAGTGTGACTACGGCCCTTTCAGAAGCTTTGTAATTCAGCCTTGAACTGTGGTGTCTGTCTGGAGACTTTGTAAATAAATCCATGATGACAAATTTGACACTGAATGACTTCTGTGATAATCTATCCATTTTTCCATGTTGAAAACGGTTGTTGTTAGCCATCCCCACTAGCTGTTCATGATAGGTTTTTTTCTTTTTTCTTTTTTTAACCAATCAGAGCTGTATTTCTGACTGTGTGGCAGCTGCGTGATGGATAAATTTGCAACTGTCTCAGCTAAAAAGTCTTAGTGTGAAACTCTTAAGTCTGTTGAGCAGGCAACAATGACAGAGACTCTGCATAGTGTATGCCCCAACCTCAAAGAGCTCAAAAGATCTTAAGTATTGGCGCAACATATAATGTCATTATAATGTCATTTCAAATAGTTGTAATGCCTAGCTTTTTAAGATTGTTTGATTACTTTTAAATAAAAAGAATGTTGGTCTTGTCTGTGCTGTAATAAAAATATTTGTTTCTTAATAAAATGTAGGGGAAAATGATTCCACTGTGTTAGCATATATTGATTATTATTGAGATAATATTGGGCATTCCAAATGGCAACAAAAACATTGTGGTCCAGGCTGCACCAACCAGCCAGTGCGAGACCAGCAAAAGCAAGCACACACACATTAACGTGGTGCCCATGTCTCACGGTCTTGCGCAAGCACGCACACGTGAATGCGGTGCCCAGAGAGGCAGTTAGAGCTACAGGCTACAATGAGTCTAAAAGGCGAGCTAGCTCCGTTGTGTTTGATAACATTGTTGAACATAAACAGAAGTGAAGTGTTTTTGTTGCCATTTGCGGAGCCTGGGCTCCCTACAGAGACTGGACTTTTTCATAACATATTCAGAGGACATGTAGCTAGTGGATCGTGAGGAGATGTTTTCTGTATGTGACAAAAACTTTTCAAGCTTAGGAAGACTAAGAGAGCCTTTAAAATGAATTATGGTCATTTAACCTAAGATGCTGTAAAGTAAATAGAGTTCTACAGATTACAATATGCAGGAATAATGTGGTGATCTTGATGTCCACATTTCTCAGTCAGCTAAGTGATGCCATTCCATCAATAACTGGATTTCACAGCAACACATACAACTATAGACAGAAACCTAAAGACTGAACAATAATGACAAAAAACAAGGCAGTAAAAATTAAGAACAAGGGCACAATAACAACAAACATATTAAATACACATTCAACATTTCAGTTCTTTTACCTTCTTCATGTTGGCACCCACATAGCTCTTGGCTTCCTCTTTGAACTGTGGTAGTCTGGAAGAAAAAAATACCCATAGAATGAAGTTAAGACAATCTTTGGGAAAGAATCTACTGCAATAAATCCATCCCTAAGTTGCACACTACTATATATATCTTTATAAGTACAGGAAACTCTAAACTGTGAATCTGTATCTATAAATGATGTTGTTGATTAAATCAATTGCTGTTATATGCTTATAATTTGTTTCTTCTTTAATTTTCTAATATTTTTTGTGGCACGTATGGCCAAAAACATGTTTTATGAGGTCACTTTTACCTTAACCTTTGACCACTGATCACCAAATTCTTATCAGTTTATTCTTTAGTCAGACAAGTGGAAGTTTGTGCCAAATTTGAAGAAATTCCCTCAAGGTCTTCTTGAGATATCGTTTTCACGAGAATAAGACAGATGCAAGGTCACACTGAACTTGATCTTTGACCACCAAAATCCAATTGGTTCATTGTTGAGTCCGAATGAACGTTTGTGCCAATTTGAAGAAATTCTCACAAGGTGTTTTTGTGAAATTGTGTGTACAATAATGAGACAGACAAAGTCACAGTGATCTTGACCTTTGACCAACAAATTTCCATCAGTTTATTCTTCAGTCCATTTGGATGGGGTTTTTTTTGCCAAATTTGAAGAAATTCTCTCAAGGTGTTTCTGAGATAATGTGACATGAGAATTGGACAGATGGACTAGAGTATGGACAGACAAGCAGAAAACATAAAGCCTCCAGCTACAGCTACTGCCAGAGGAGAGGCATAACAAAAACTTGAAAACATCATCAGGGTTATCTCACTTTGGGCTTGGAGACCTTTACTGTACATTTATAACAGAAAGTCAGTGTGACAAACTGGGGGTGTGGCATTTAGAAGACATGGGTGTTTGCCAGGCAGGGAGAGTCTAACTAAAAGATACTCTTTGTTGTTTTACAAGAAATGTAGCATCAAGTGTATCTGGAGCTTGACCCATGCTAGGTACTAAAAGTTAGTAAAGCTGTAACTATAAGTAAACAACCAGTTATTTTGATGATTAATCAATTAATCATTTGGTGTATTAAATGTCAGCAAATAGTGAAATGTGTCCATATCAAGTCTCCAGAGTCCAACATGACATCTTCAAATTTCCCAATTTCAATGAGACCATGAGATCTTCACATGTAAGATGGTGACATGAAAAAAGCATCATAATTGTTGCACATAGCTGATCATTTCGCTTCTCAAAGTCAGGACATATCTTGCCCTCTCCTGCTTTGTTTTTGACTTCTTCTTCTTTCTTTTTTTTTTTTTTTTAATAAATCGGTCTATTGTGAGTCCCCCAACTCGATTTAAGTGCAATACTTCATTTCAAGAGTACCCCTTTGATGTATTTGCTGAACCCTAAACAAATGCAACAATTAATGCAAAAGGAATGTAGAACGTGTCCTTAGCTGAGAGGCTAAAGAAGAGGTAATATCACAGTGGGAATATCACCATTGTAAACCTGAGCCGTAAATACACCTTTCTAGCTTTGATGAGCAATGCTGGATGCTGTTCTCAAGGCATCACACAAAGACAGAGAGACAGAGTGTGTGTGTGTGTGTGTGTGTGTGTGTGTGTGTGTGTGTGTGTGTGTGTGTGTGTGTGTGCTGCTAGGTTTCTGTGGACTCTAAAGCTTTGCTGGAAAATTAGATGTCACCACCAGTCACACACACATACACACAGACAAAAAAAAAAAAAAAAAAAAAGGCAGCAGCCCCCCTTCTGACATTAACTCAGTCTTAATAGAGTGTTGTCTTGCGAGCACGATTAGTGGATGATCTGTGGGTCCAACAGATTAGCATGCCTAATACTTTCAGCAGGCAATCTAAGATTACCTTCTGAGGAGCTGAAGAGAGCTGCTGTTCATCATTCTCTGATGAATTTGGGGGTGGGGGGGTGGGGGGGTGGGGGTTTGGTTGGGGCAGCCCATACCCTCTCACATCTCTATTATCCTGGGTCTGTGGACAAGTGGGGGGGCTAGGGGCTGAACATGGACAAAATGAGAAGTGTGTGTGTGTGTGTGTGTGTGTGTGTGTGTGTGTGTGTGTGTGTGTGTGACTGTGAGCAGTATCTGAAGATGTAGTGGCCCACAGTAAAATTATATCTCCTATTCATGTGCAGGGATGCCTCTGTTTATGTGGCTGCCGTGCTTCTCTCCTTCCATGCTTGCACAGTAAAATAACAAGATGCCATACAAGAGCCCTGCCAATAAATCCTAACAAGCCACGAATGCTTAGAGGGAGGGTCAGTGCATGGCGATAAGCTTGGCAAAAACCAACACTGGACTTCACTGAAGGGAAGATAACCCATCACTTTGTGACAAATCCTGTGTCAAATAGTCCTGGTGGAAACAGACACGCCTTTAGAGAGCAGGTGAATAACACCATCACTTCATTTTGAGCTCTGTTTGTTCTGCAGGTGTGCTCCTTCACATTCTGATGAGCAGAAAGCTTTTTATGTCGTATGTGTATGTATTTCCTGATTGTTTCTGTCTGGGATTGCTGGCATTGCTAATTCTGTATGTGTGCCTGTGTGTTTGTGTGTAGATATGCTTCTTAGTATTTATGGGGTTGGGAGCTTTGCTATTGAAGCAGGGACCAGCTTCATCTATATGCAGATCATGCGGTGTGCAGCTGAATTGGCTCATCCCCTTGTCTGTGACTGAATGTGACTGGCACTCTGATGCAACTGGACGGGGTGGTTTGCGTGGGGAGTAATGTGAAGAGAGGAGCTCTTATGCTAAATGCCAAAGGAGAAATCATGTTATGGCATTAGTGAATCAGTGGCCCATTGACCCCTGTGCACAATGCAAAAAGAAATTCATGAGCTTCAAGGGGAATAATGAGCCCTGAGAGACAGATATATGCAGAAAACCGACAGTCTCTAATCTATCAATTTTAGTTATAAAGCCCAATATCACAAATCACAATTTGCCTCACAGGGCTTTACAGCATATGACATCCCTCTGCCCTTAGGACCCTCACAGCGGATAAGGAAAAACTCCCGCAAAAAAACCTTGATTGGGGGGAAAAAAACAGTAGATAGTAGGAGGGATCCCTCTTCCAGGACGGACAGACGTGCAATAGATGTCATACAGAACAGATCAACATAATAAATTAACAGTAATCCATATGACACAATGAGACAGAAAGAGAGACAGAGAGAGAAAGAGAGAGAGACAGAGACAGAAAGAGATGCAGGACAGACGGTAGTGACAGTAGCTTACAACAACATTAATGAAAGTAATAATATTATAATAATATTGTAATTGTAATTCTGGCTATTGTGGTACAATATGTTGTAGGTATATATTAATATCTGTTAAATAACAGCTAGTTCCGGCCCTGCAATCTGATTGGTCGAGAGACAGTAAAAACGTGACGATATTCGAGTACAACATCACGGTTATTTCACTGTGTATGTATCACTCCGCCTCACAGCTGATTGCAATCAACAATCAAATCAAAACTGACAGTGTCAGTTAGGTCAGCAGTTGCGCTGCAGGCTAATTCATTCATCCACTGTCAAACAGCCATAAATATGGAGTTATTTCCTAAAATAAGTTTTGAATTGAACTATGAATGGCATGCATCCCTGGAAAAGTATTTAAACAAACTTCCACCAGATGCAAATGCCCTTTATCTGAAGCTCAGGATGACAGCAGTTCACACAGACAATATCTGGTACACTGAAGCTCCGCTGGGAATAAACTCACTCGCACAGATGCTGCCGAAGATGTGTAAAGAGGCGGGGACAACAGCTATCTGCACCAATCACAGCCTCAGGGCAGAAGCTGTCAGATGCGGGACTTAAAGTGAGGGAGATCACGACAGTGAGTAGGCACAGATATGATGTTGTTTTAACGTAGCCTATGTGTAAAGTTAGTCTTCTAATTAGGAGTCGGGGCCTAAAATTTAACTTTTGTCTTGCAGGTCTGAGAGCTCGTTAAAAAGCTACTGGAAGCCATCCATGGAGAGCAGGAAACGATGGAGCAACATACTGTCAGATCAGAAGGCAGAGTCGGCTGTGCCTGTGAAGCGACAGTCCACCATGCAGTCACCAGAGACTTATTTCACCGGCTGCACAATTAGTGGAAATGTGCAGATAAATGTGTATAAAGAGTAAGTGCCTGGTGCACCATATTTGCGTTACATAGCAACGGTGACAGCGACAGTCCTGAGGGAACTATTTTTGTTGGCAGAAGACAAATAAAATGCTTAAATTATCTATTTTGTCCTCATTTTTCAACATTTCTTAATCAGTCTTGCTTATTTAACTGTTGAACTGTTGTATAAAAGCGATATCACACTCGAGCTCGTGACGTTATACTCGTATATCGTCACGGCTGTGATTTGGTCATAGGCACAAGGCCGCTTCACTCCCTCTCGTGTGATATTGCTTAAACAGTATACATATGTGATCCAGAGGTGATAAAGGAGTGCAGCAGCAGTCTTTGGAGAGACAAATCAAGATTTGGGGTTTGAAACTACTACTGATTTTGCTGTTCTTTAAGATAAAAAAACACCTTGAAGCAGCACCCAAGATTCATTTCTAGTACTACAAAAAATATTTTTTTATTGCACTAAAACTTCAATTAATAGCATGGGAACTTAACCACAATTTATTTAGGACAGGTATTTATATGAGACAGGCTTTTAACTCCTTTGTACAAAACTCTTGCAGAGATGGAAAAAAGCTGTCAAATCATTTATTCAAACCAGTTAAAATATTACTGTGGAGGAATTTTGTTCTGTTACAGCCTTCAGCCTTGGTCAGTAAAGGAAATGGGTGACAGTTATGTTAAGGTGACAGTCAGGTCAGCAGAAGGCCTAAAAGAGACATTGACGTCAGGCTTCTTTACCTTTGTTATGAACACACTCTATCATTGGTCTCCCAGTTCTGGTAGAGGGAGTACACCTGTCCAGATAAGGGTGCCTAGCTTGGGGCCTTTGCCATAGCTTCCATGGTTAAGAGGAAGGGAGACTGCCCTGTGCCCCAGACTTATTTGGGAACGTGAAGCAACTCGCAAAGGAATACTGTTTGGGTTAAATACAAGGACTGGGCAAGGACACCCTCAGAATCTCTGGATGGCATACACTATGCTTAACTCTATCAATTAGGAATCATCCATTTGATCTAGCTCAGAGAGACAGCACATCTACACTAACCTCATGCACTGACACAGAGAGAAGCCCCTTTTACACTGCCTGTTCAAGGCGGGAATTTTGCCTCACTGTCCTGTATAAACGGTACTATTGCAGAAAGGGGGGGGCAGAGTTGCCTTGCCTTTAATCTGCCACCAGAGGTAGTAATAGCAAAGTACGTAAACTAAATTGTTTTTGTTTAAATAAGCAGCTGAAGGATTTCATAGAACAAATAATGATGAAGTATGCAGCCGCAGCCTTAAGGGGTGATCACACAGAAATGAGACGCTAGAGACGCGGACGCTTCAAAGACGCTAGCTACTAGCGTCTGACGCTCAAAACGTTGAAAATATTTTAACTTTTCAGCGTCTATGCACTTCTAAAAAGAAGCGTCTACAAAAACTCGCGTCTAAAAAGACGCCAGAAAAATGCCCATCTAAATGGATGCTTAAACGCTGGTCAGACACGCCGTATCATAGGAAAACAATGGTTTTACAGGCGTCGTGTTACTGGCGTTTCATCTCGGCGTGATCACTCCCTTACAGGACCTTTATAGAGATGGTTTATATGGACCATGGACACTCATCAAAGAATATGTAAACAAGAAGCATATACATTTAGTTTAAGAACTGTTATGAATGCTTAAAATAAGCCAGTACAAGGAATAGGATTCTGAACCCCCTTAAGAAGGCAGCAGAAACCCTCTCAAGATGGATTGGTGATATAATGTTCTCCTAAGCAAGTATATTATTACTGATGTATTTTAGTCGGTAATCTCTGGTGAACTGTCTTGTGTGCATTGTGTTGTGCTTTTTCACAGTATTGTGTTTGTGTATTTGGTTTTTGTAGTGTCATTAAAATGTAAAAAAAATGTTATGCCATTGTTGTTTAGAAAGCACTGCAGACACATACGTTTTGTGTCGCACTTAGAGCACCACACAACACCACTCACAACCTGTCTTAATCTTTATGAAAATCCATTTTGTTTCTTTTGATTAATGAAACACTTCAGAATCATCAGGTCTTTTTTTTTGTTTCTCTTGTTCACCATGTTGGTATACCTGAATGAATTATGCTTTGATGCCCACAGTTTTCTTAAATGAACTGGACAATTAAACTGTGGACAATCTAACCATGCTTAGAATGTGTAGTATGTCCATACTGACAAGTTTAAACATTTATATTTGTATGCACGATCTAAGCAGCTTAGCAGCTCAAGTTGCTCAAGTGGGTAGATAACCCAGTGGGCTCTGAGAGGTTTTATACATCCAAATACATTTTTTTTTTCTTTTAAAGATAAGTTATTACGATTTTTTTGCCTTTACTAGACAGTACACAGATAGGCATGAAAGGGAGGAGAGAGAGAGAGAGAGAGAGAGAGAGAGAGGGGACGACATGAAGCAAAGGGCCACAGGTCAGACTAGAACCTGGGAGGCTGTTCAGGAACCTACAGTATATGCCCACTTGGGGCACACACTCTACCAGGTGACCTACCAGGGTGCCCCCACCCAAAGAACTTCTATAAATATGGACTGTTCCTTAGTATTAATGGCAACCAGACTAGGTGTCTAACTGAGACCTGGATTATTTGACAAAACGTGTAGCCACACCAGTGAAGTTTTACAGTACAATAAAATTAGATTAGATAGGATCAGACAGTTCACCCAACAAAACAGTCCTTAAACAAGCATTATTTTTAACATCAAAAAACACATGGTGTTAAAAGGCAACTTCACCAAAACTGAGAATTCTAATATAATATTTCCATGGCCTTGGAAAGTTCATGTGTGAACATGAGCTGCTCTCTCTCAAAGCCAGAAACCAAAGAAGGAAGTCTCAAATTTGTGACGTCATAGGGTATACAGTCTGAAGCTGCTTCATAGGCAATGAATGGAAGACTGTTTTTTTTTTTGGACCCACAGATTGTTTTCTTTTTTTATACCCAACTGAGCTTTATTCTATTGTAGTGTTCTCTATTGTGAAAAAGAAAGTACCCATACACTCAAAACATTCCCCTGGCTGCTCTCAGCATCATCTAGAACATCTTCCACCATCCACTGTCTGTGGAGCAGTTCCACACTTCATACTAGAGGTCGACCAATAGTGGATTTTTAAAGGAGCTATATGTAAGAAATCTAAAGCAAATAGTCATAAAATCCTCCTAATATGTCACAGAGACAAAGGAATAAAGTTCATATAACATGCTGATCTCACCGACAACAATAGTACAGCCAGAATATTCGCATTTAAAAAAATATTTTACGGTCCACAAATTATGTTTATGTTTTGAATTTGTGTTTTGGCCTGTTGCGCCACCCACCGCCGTCTACCAGTCACACAGTCAGTAGAGTCTCAGCATCAGTTACAGTTACGACTGAGCTACAGCAGCACGGCAAGCAGCATTAGCAGTGTCCCAGTACATAGCATTAGCAGCCGGCTCCTCTGCTGTATCCCGGCAGCAGCATTAGCAGCAGAGAAGCCGGACTTGCTCGAACGGTCCACTGGAAAACCGAAGATCAAGGACGTGGCGACGCGGCCCTGCCACGGCAGCCGCCCGTGGGCAAACAAATCAGTCTCCAGCGTACTGCTGTCCAGCAACTTCAAATCTGTAGGGGAGGGGGGGGGGCAGACACGACTCGCAGCAGTATTTTGAATTTGAGTGCAGTAACCATTTTGGCCACATTCTTACATACAGCGTCTTTAAAGGCCAATATAATAACGATAGTTTGGAGTAGGAAAAAAACAATAGCCGTTTAGCTGATAGTTAATCGGCCGATTCTATGTATCTACTGGCACAGAAGGGCTCTTTAGGACTAGGTACATACAGTACATTTGTGCACAGTAATGAGCACGTGAAATGTCTGTCTAGCTTACATATGAGGTGTCTCAAGATTTAGGAAAATATAATATTAATGAACATAATAAAAGAAAAAAGTCACTTGACATGCTGCTGTTTTGTGCTATGACCTATTGAAGTGCTCTAAGTTGTTATTTATGTGACAACGCCTGAGGCAACACAGGCTCCGCTCCAACTGAGTGTGTGTACAGTGCCTTGCTGCGCTGCTATGTGAGCAGCGTGTTTGTCTGTGTGTAACAGCAGTCTGTTGATGGTCATTACACACTGTCCATAACAATAACTATGTCAACTAACAAACTGCGCCGGGCTCGGGTCAGGTTTGGTCAGGAAAATGCTCTAGCGTGCTCACCTGTGTGTGGCGGAACTCCGCCGTGCGTGATGCAGAGAGCAGAGGAGAATTGTTAATACGTGACCATGTAGAGACAGAAATGACACGATGACATAACACGATAAATAGTATATTGTTATGTTATTATATGAAGCATCCGTCGCGCAAAATAATATAGCTTTAGTTTATGAAGAGATAAGATGGAGCTCTCTCCTCTCTTCGCTTTACTCACAAGTGTGTGAATTAACCTGGATATGAGGCGTCCGTAGCGCCAAATAATATAAAGATAGCTTCTGACGAGCTAAGACGAAAAAAAAATAAAATAAAAAAATCAGTCATAAATCAATCATAATCAATCATAAAAAACATGCACAGGGAAATATGATGCACATTTATGCTTGTTGAACAAGTGGTACTTATTTCCTCCGACAAGGAGGTTATGTTTTTTGGCTTTTTAACTCGTGAAGGTTTTATTGCACTTAAAATCACGCTTACCGCTTCTATCCAGGTGGACTCCTCACGCCTCCTTTCCCCACAAACATATACTGTTCAGCTGCCAGTATCTAGTTTAACAGAGGAATTTAAATGTACCAAGGTCAGGACAGAGCTCTTGTTATCTGGGAGTAAGGATGTGGTAGTTAGGAGTGTGGTTCCAAATCCAACCAAGGGGAGGAAGTGGAACCCAAGATCAGCAGTTCAGGAGGCAGAGGCAGCTCTTAGACATGCAGAGATTGTAGGTAATGTTCAGTTTGGCCGGGGAGGCCTGGGGCTTGGCTCAGGTAAACCGGTATGGAATACAGCAGGCCTCAAAGATAAAAGAAAGCTGGTTGTTGAACAGATACGCAGACAGGAAGAGATAGTAAGGGGTGCAAAGGCAGTGGCCCAGGCTAAACAGGGACAGTGGTTGAATTGGGAAAGTGTAGAGAAGAGGAAGCTTAGTTGGAGGGACCTGAGGAGTATGAAGGAGAATCGTATTAGATTCCTGGTAGGGGCTACATACGATGTCTTACCAACCCCCCAGAACCTAAAACTGTGGGTAAATGAGGACCCATCATGCCCATTGTGTTCACGTACCGCAACTTTAAAGCATATTTTGTAAGGCTGCAAAGTTAGCTTGTCACGAGGCCGATATACATGGCGACATAATCAGGTGTTGAAATGTTTAGCTGCAGGCATCGAAGGGAAACGAAGACAGGTGAATTCAGAAGGTGTTAAGGATAGGAGCTTAGTAATTCAGTTTGTCCGTGAGGGAGAGAAATACAGAAGGGATAAGTTAGTGAGGAGGCAAGGGTGTGGCCGCCTGGAAGGTGCTTGTGATTGGGAAATGCAAGTAGATTTAGGGGGAAAGCTTGTTGTTCCTCAGGAAATAGTCTGTACCAGGCAGAGGCCTGACTTAGTGTTGTGGTCAGTGAGTCAACAGATAGTTTATTTCATTGAGCTGACAGTTCCTTGGGAAGACTCAGTGGAAGAAGCATATGAAAGAAAAAAGCTTAGATATGCAGACTTAGGAGCAGAAGCTGAGCAGCAAGGATGGAAGACTAGGAACTACTAAGCAGGGCACATAACTCCTTGAGATCAGGTGGAGAGATCCACTTCCTGTCAGGAGAAATCCAGGAAGAGGAAGTATTTAAGTGTGGGAGTGGCCTATTGGAATCCATTTTGTTTGAGGCCATGCGGCAAGGTGAGTGTGCTTGCTGATCCTGTAAGTCCAGTTAGCTCCTTTAACTTTAGCTTATATTGTAGTTATGCTATGTAGTGTGTGAAATAGAGTATGGTGAATGTGACAGGAAAGCTAGTATCAGCATTGCTTCTGCCTGGAGCTCGCATAAACGGAGCCTGGGTTTGGTTGAAGGTGGCAGTGCTGTTTGGGCTGAGATCACTGTCTAGCGTCCTGGAGGTGTCACTGTTGTGAGGGCTCGTCTTGGGGAGGTAGACTGTACAGCCTAACCCAGCGGGGGAGTGTGATAGCCTAACAAGGCTTCCTTCCCTGGGTCTACCTCCTCTGTGGTAGTATAGGTAAGGTAAAGGAGGTTGTTCGGTTAGTGTGGGGAGCAGTGAGACCTGGCATTAGGGGAGTGTCTCTGGGACGCCAGAGATCACTGTCTAGCCTCCTGGAGGTGTCGTGGGACCAACTACATGAAACACCGGTGAAAGGAGGTTCCCACCCGATGACCCCAAAGACATGTTAGTTATCACTGCTCACTGGTCTGTATAGTTAAGCCTTGCCATAATAGCTTGTCGTAGGGCTTAGGAGGTTATTCACTGAGTGCTGATCCCTTTTTTTTTTTTTTTTTTTTTTTTTTTTAGAGCACAAACTTCTTGTGTTTATTTGAATTCAGAACCACAGAGCTCCACTGCCCTCCTTTCTCGCTCTTTCGCTCTCTCTAGCAGCCCCTCCCCTCAGTGAAATGAGAGAGAGTGGGGGAGGAGAGGAAACAGCTTGTTGCGCTGCAGGGGAAAAAAAAACTTTGCAACCATCGGCAACTATCGGAGCCTTTTTTCACCGATAACAATAGTTCGAAAATATCCTATCGGTGCCGATTAATCGGCCAAACAGATTAATCGGTCGACCTCTACTTTATACCCTATGACATCACAGATTTGAGGTTTAGCACTTTAGTTTTGGGATTTGGGAGAGAGTCGTTCATTTCTACTAATATTTTTGACTGTCTTAAACCATAGGAATAACATGTATGAATCTTGAAATTGGTCTAGTTTCCCTACTTAGTCTTAAACATTAAAGGAGTGTGATCATTTAGGTTTAGCTGAAAACAATCACCTAACTTTAAACTGCACCCATCTTAATTCACCACTGTCCCATACATTTACCTAGAGAACAGTAGCTGCACCATGTCAACCAGTGTATGTTCGGCTGATTTCCTGAGGAGCTCTACAAACACAAAAGAGAGACAGACATTACAACCAATCTGAGTAAAACAAAGAAGCAAATACTGCAGAGACAGCCAGACAGAGAGACATTTACATCAACTTCAAATACAGGCGGGTTTATTTGCGTTCTTTTTCAGGATTTTCAACTGGGAACGCCCACTCAGCAATTAGCAAAAATCAGTGAGGTAGGTAAGAGTGTCAATTGCTGTTAATAATAGTAACTGAAAGGGTCAGTTAGTTGGTTAGTTAGTAAAACAGTCTAGAGTTTGCTTGTAATACTTCTTAGAAACGTCTTTCACGTCAGACATAGAGGTTAATGAGTGTTTATTGCGACTCACCGCTTAGGCGCATCTCAAAGCAGATCCTGAAGCAGGACTGCATAATCTCACAAACAGACTCGTTGGTCAGATGGGATCCAACTGGTGTCAGCAGCAGAGTCCTCAGCACCTGAAACACAGTATGATATGTCTGTACTAAATTCCTTTGTCATATCAGTGACGTTTATCTAGCAAGTAATTAAGATGAGGAATTGGAACTAATCATTAGCTGAAATTGTCAAGTGAAATCACACTAATACCACTGCTACATGCATGTTTTTTCCCCCAGCACAAACATATACTGTTCAGAACCACAGAGCTCCACTACCCTCATTGCGGAGGAACCAAAAGGAGCTTGAAAAATGTGTAGTTCACTTTCCAAGCAAATGCTGGGATTTAATTGGACATGAAGGGAAACCATGCATACCTCTGCAAAATCTGTGCCCAGCTAACCAAATTTTAGAGATACTGATGACACTTAGAGCGAACATAGTGAACAAAAGCATCCTGTTTCCATAGATAGTGCTAGGTGATATACTGAATATTCAAGACAGTTTTATGACAGACAGTTGGAGGTAGAAACTGATATGACAATTAATGCTCTTGTGCATTCATTTGGTCATGTGTTTACATTTATGTACATTTTGTTTCGAGCTGAAACAAGGCCGTCATATCCAGCATCAAATCTGACCTTCTCATTGTTACACGATTTCTGATCGAGCAGGGGAAAAAAAGGGAGAGAGAATTATCTTTTTTCACACTTAACCATCTTGTCCTGCTCTACTCATGACTCTTTACTCACAAAAGTCTTGTTCCAACTACATTTTTAAGACCCCAAAAATTCAATTAAATTAACACTTGTGTCTCAGTTTCAACAAAACATTAACAGTAAGCTTCACAAAGGTCTCAGTTATTGGAAGGCTGCTGCACTGTACTGCATTAATTGTACAAGGACTGAGACAACATGAACCTCATTTGACGGGTCCATCAGGTCAGTTCAAGACCGCTGTAGTTACTGGTAAACATATTGTACCTGTAGAATTTTCATGAGGACCACTTCATCGCTGGCAGGGTCTGTTCCCACAAATCTAGCGTGTGTGACTGCATCTGCCATGTTCTCAATGGCTTCTGCTGCTGCTTCATGGTTAGCATCTGTAAACAGAAAAGAAACACACAATTCTCTCAGACAACTGACTCAGAAAATTCAGACTTGATTAGCTTGATCTTGACAGCGTTTAATAGGGAAGAACACTAAGAGGAAGCCAAGTTACTGAGGGTAGCCGGAGTCTCAGAGTTGGGATTGATTGTGCATATGGAAAATCTGACAAATGATTTGTGTGTTTATGATTAGCCTGCAGCTGAGGCAGTGTTAGTAAGTGTGGAATACATTCAGTGGCTACTTTCAGTAGATAGGCCTACATCTCTATCATCTGATGCAATCCAACACAACAGTTCCACCATAAATTTGGCCTTCATAAAGCTTGAAAGTTGAGGCTCTGGTGACACAGTCAGTGAGGTTTAAATCCAACTACATGGTGATTGATGAGATCATACATACAATGTGGTGGTGTTGAACTGGAAAACCTTTTATTGAAAGGTGCTTTGAATGCCCATGTACTTACTACATGAGGGAAGCTGAGTATTAAGCCCCTTTCCCATTGCACAAAAACCCGCCAACACCCGCTAACACCTGGCTTTTTCAATGTAATGGGAAAGGTCACGATCCACATTCATGCTCGGGGCAAATTACTTTGGATAGTTACGGTTATTTACATTGATGGAAACACAACACTCAGGTGAACTTACCAATTTTAGACCCTCCACCATATAAGAAGTAACCACTGTCAAGTTTTCACATGCTGCTCTCTACTGTTTACTAACCTGTTTTCTGCACCGTCTGTGACGTCAAATGTGACACACTAAAAACAACCCCTTTTTCAACTCTTTTTTTTTTGCCACTTTCCGACATTCTATAGACAATTATTATTAGCTGTTATTATTAGTCATATTTCTACTACCATTATACACATTGATTATTATTGTCATGTACATATACTATCACATGTTAATATATAGTAACAACAGATGCTACCACATTACTGTTATTATTATTATAATATTATTACTAAAATTAATGTTCTTTCTCTGTCTCTCTTTATGTATCATTTTGTCATATGAATTACTGTAAATTTATTACGTTGATCTGTTCTGTACGACATCTATTGCACGTCTGTCCGTCCTGGAAGAGGGATCCCTCCTCAGTTGCTCTTCCTGGGGTTTCTACCAATTTTTTCCCCATTAAAGGTTTTTTTTGGGGGGGAGTTTTCCTTATCTGCTGTGAGGGTCCTAAGGACAGAGGGATGTAGTATGCTGTAAAACCTTCTAAGGTAAATTGCAATCTGGAAATCCATCGGTTTAAAAAAAAAAAAAAACAAAAAAACTATATATCTATATATATATATATATATATATATATATATATATACATGTATATATGTATATGGATATATATATATATGTATATATATATACATGTATATATGTATATGGATATATATATATATGTATATGTATATGGAGATATATATATATATATATATATATATATATATATATATATATATATCAATATATATATATACAGTATAGGCCAAAAGTTTGGACACACCTTCTCATTCAATGCGTTTTCTTTATTTTCATGACTATTTCAATCAATCAATCAATTTTATTTATAAAGCCCAATATCACAAATCACAATTTGCCTCACAGGGCTTTACAGCATACGACATCCCTCTGTCCTTTGGACCCTCACAGCGGATAAGGAAAAACTCCCTAAAAAAACCCTTTAACGGGAAAAAAACGGTAGAAACCTCAGGAAGAGCAACTGAGAAGGGATCCCTCTTCCAGGACGGACAGACGTGCAATGGATGTCGTACAGAACAGATCAGCATAATAAATTAACAGTAATCCATATGACACAGAGAGAGAGAGAGAGAGAGAGAGATGCAGGTAATGACAGTAGCTTACAACAACATTAATGAAAGTAATAATATTATAGTTATAGTTCTGGTTACTGCAGTACAATATGTTGAAAGTATGTATTAATACCTGGCAGTATACATGTGTGACAATAATCATATGTGTATAATAACAGAAGAAGTATGACTAATGACTAATGATGGCAGCAGCAGCAGGAGGCATCTGGCGGGACCACGGCAGCAGCACAACCACACACGTCACGCTGTCCAGGCACCGCTGTGATATGAGTTAATCTGAGAGACAGTGGAGCACAAAGGCTCCGGAGAAGAAGCCGAGTTAGTGACATCCAGAATGGCCGGGTTAGCTAGATGCAGTAATAGGATTCGAGAGAGAGAGAGAGAGAGAGAGAGAAGGAGAGAAGGGGCCCGGTGTATTATAGAGGGGTCCTCCGGCAGACTAGGCCTAAGTCAGCCTAACTAAGGGCTGGTACAGGACAAGCCTGAGCCAGACCTAACTATAAGCTTTATCAAAGAGAAAAGTCTTAAGACTAGTCTTAAATGTGGAGACGGTGTCTGCCTCCCGGACCGTAACAGGAAGATGATTCCACAGGAGAGGAGCCTGATAGCTAAAGGCTCTGGCTCCTGATCTACTTTTGGAGACTTTAGGGACCACGAGTAACCCTGCGTTCTCAGAGCGCAGTGTTCTGGTGGGATAATATGGCACTATGAGCTCTCTAAGATATGACGGAGCTTGACCATTTAGAGCTTTATAAGTTAACAGTAGGATTTTAAATTCAATTCTGGATTTTACAGGAGCCAGTGCAGAGAAGCTAAAACAGGAGAGATATGATCGCGTTTCTTAGTTCCTGTTAGTACACGTGCTGCTGCATTCTGAATTAGCTGGAGAGTTTTAAGGACTTACTAGAGCTACCTGATAATAGAGAGTTACAGTAATCCAGCCTTGAGGTAACAAAAGCGTGGACCAATTTTTCTGCATCTTTTCGGGTCAGGATAGGCCTAATTTTCACAATATTACGCAGATGAAAAAATGCAGTCCGTGAGGTTTGCTTTAAATGAGAATTAAAAGACAACTCTTGATCAAATATTACTCCGAGGTTTCTTACGGTAGTGGCAGGGGCCAGAGCAATGCCATCTAGAGAAACTATGTCATCAGATAAAGAGTCTCTGAGTTGTTTGGGGCCAAGAACAATAACTTCAGTTTTGTCTGAATTTAACATCAGGAAATTGGTGCTCATCCAAGTTTTTATGTCTTTAAGGCAATTATGGAGTTTAGTTAATTGATTGCTTTCTTCTGGCTTCATTGATAAATACAACTGAGTATCATCCATAACAATGGAAATTTATAGAGTGATTTCTAATGATGTTACCTAAAGGAAGCATATATAGAGTAAACAGGATTGGTCCAAGCACAGAACCTTGCGGAACTCCAAAACAAACTTTAGTACGCGTAAGGATGGTTCATTATGACGTCAACAAATTGAAAACGATCAGATAAATAAGATTTAAACCAGCTTAGTGCTGAACCTTTTAAGCCAATTAAGTGATCCAGTCTCTGCAGTAGAATTTGATGGTCAATTGTGTCAAACGCCGCACTAAGATCTAATAAAACAAGTACAGAGACAAGTCCTTTGTCTGAAGCAATCAGAAGGTCATTTGTAATTTTAACTAGAGCTGTCTCAGTGCTATGATGCACTCTAAATCCTGACTGAAATTCCTCAAATAACTTATTATACTGGAGAAAATCACACAGCTGGTCTGCGACTACTTTCTCAAGGATCTTTGACATAAAGGGAAGATTAGATATTGGTCTATAATTGGCTAACACCTCTGGATCCAGGGTGGGCTTTTTTAGTAGAGGTTTAATTACAGCTATCTTAAAAGACTGTGGTACATAGCCTGTTAATAAGGATATATTGATCATATCTAATATATGAGTGTTAACTAAAGGAAAGACCTCCTTAAGTAGCCTAGTTGGGATGGGGTCTAAGAGACACGTTGATGATTTGGATGAAGAAATCACTGCAGTCAATTCTTGAAGAGAAATTGGGGAGAAGCAATCTAAATATATATTAGATTTTACAGCTGTGTTTGAGGTTAGATAGGTACTATCTGAGGGCAGGAGGTCATGAATTTTGCCTCTAATAGTTAGAATTTTGTCATTAAAAAAGCTCATAAAATCATTACTGCTAAGGGCTAAGGGAATACAAGGCTCAATAGAGCTTTGACTCTCAGTCAGCCTGGCTACAGTGCTGAAAAGAAACCTGGGGTTGTTCTTATTGTCTTCTATTAATGCGTAATAGTTTGCTCTGGCATTGCGGAGGCCCCTCTTATAAGTTTTGAGACTGTCTGTCCAGATTAAACGAGATTCTTCCAGTTTGGTTAATCGCCAATTCCTTTCAAATTTTCGCGATATTTGTTTTAACTTACGGGTTTGACAGTTATACCAAGGAGCGAACTTTCTTTGTTTTTAACTTCTTTTAAGAGGAGCTACAGAGTCGGCGTTGTTCGTAGCGAGCCTACGGTGCTATCAACAAAATGATCAATTCGAGAGAGGTTAAAGTCGGCACGGGAATCCTCTGTTACTGAAGGTATTGGTATTGAATTTAACGACGAAGTAATCTTTTCCTTAAGTTTTGCGACAGCACTATCTGATAAACATCTAGTATAGTAACTGTTGCTGAGTGGCGTGTAATCAAGTAAAAAGAAATCAAAAGTAATCAGATAATGATCCGATAGCGAGGGATTCTGTGGAAAGACTGTTAGGTTATCAATTTCAATTCCATACGTCAGAACTAGATCGAGGGTATGGTTAAAACAATGAGTAGGTTGATGTACACCCTGACTGAAGCCAATGGAGTCTAATAATGAGATAAACGCGGTAGCCAGGGAGTCATTATCAACGCCGACATGAATGTTAAAATCGCCTACAATAATAACTTTATCTGATTTAAGAACTAAACTGGATAAAAACTCTGAGAATTCAGATAAAAATTCAGAATACGGGCTAGGAGCACGGTACACTATAACAAATAAAAGTGGCTGCGAGGTTTTCCAGGTCGGATGTAAAAGACTAAGAACGAGGCTTTCAAATGAATTATAATCTAGTTTAGGTTTAGGGCTGATTAACAGACTAGAGTTAAAAATGGCTGCAACTCCCCCTCCTCGGCCGCTGCCTCGGAATGTGGGTATTATTATGACTGGGAGGAGTGGACTCATTTAGACTGACATAGTCATCTGGACACAGCCAGGTTTCAGTGAGACTGAGTAAATCAATATGATTATCTGATATTACTTTGTTTACTAACACTGCTTTAGACGATAGAGACCTGATATTCAACAGTCCGCATTTAATTCTCCTGTTTTGTCTTTCTGTCACAGAAGAGGTTTTAATTTTTATGAGGTTGTTATGCACAACTCCTCTTTGTTTAATTTTAGATTTAGATAATTTAGGCGGTCGGGGGACAGACACCGTTTGTATAAAACTATTAAAACTATGGCTGGGTAACTGAACTAGAAGCTCAGAGGCGTTTAGGACTGCGTCTCGGAGTCCTGGTCTCAACTCTGGGTTGTCAGGGATTTAAATTACTAATAAAGTTTGCCAGGTTCCTAGAAATGAGAGCAGCTCCATCCAAAGTGGGATGAATGCCGTCTCTCCTAATAAGACCAGGTTTTCCCCAGAAAGTTTGCCAATTATTAACAAAACCCACATCGTTTGCTGGACACCACCTGGACAGCCAGCGGTTAAATGATGATATGCGGCTAAACACGTCATCACTGGTCAGATTTGGGAGGGGTCCAGAGAAAACTACAGAGTCCGACATCGTTTTTGCGTATTCACACACCGAAGCAATATTAATTTTAGTGACCTCCGATTGGCGTAACTGGGTGTCATTGCCGGCGACGTGAATAACAATCTTACTGAATCTACGTTTAGCTTTAGCCAGCAGCTTTAAATTTGATTCAATGTCGCCCGCTCTGGCCCCAGGGATACATTTGACTATGGCCGCTGGTGTTGCTAACTTCACGTTTCTCAGAATAGAGCTGCCAATAACCAGAGTTTTATCCTCAGCGGGTGTGTCGCTGAGTGGGGAAAAGCGGTTGGAAACGTGAACAGGCTGGTGGTGAGCCGTGGGCTTCGGCTTGGAGCTATGCTTCTGGCGGCAGGACTCAACCTCCCGGCTGAACGGGAGTTACCGGAGGACAGTTAGCAGAGGCTAAGGCTATGCTATGCGGCTCCGCACCGCTACAGGGGACTGGCTAACTACCGCAGCTGCTGAATGGTTTTCCATGGTGCGGAGCCGCGCTTCTAATTCACTAAGCCTCGCCTCAACGCAGCAAATAAGCTACATTTGTTACAATTACCACTGTCGCTAAAGGAGGCAGAGGCATAACTGAACATTTGACACACCGGGCAAGAAAGAGCAGGAGAAGGAGAAGCCATGGCTAAGCTAATGTAGCTAACAAGGCTAAGAGCGTGCAAACAACAGCTAAGAGATTAGCGAGAAAGTCGTAGAAAGGAGGAGAGCTATAGGTGCTTAAACAGAACCAGTGTGGGTTATGACTTGAAGTAGACGTAAAAGCAGCGTTAAAGCAACTGAGGTGAGAAAGCAGGCAAGTGGAATTCACCAGAGCAGTACAGAGACGCTGTCACAGAAACACCGGAAATGACACAACTCGCTTACCGCAATACGTCAGCACGTCAACCACTATCATGATTTACATTGTAGATTCTCACTGAAGGCATCAAAACTATGAATGAACACATGTGGAGTTATGTACTTAACAAAAAAAGGTGAAATAACTGAAAACATGTTTTATATTCTAGTTTCTTCAAAATAGCCACCCTTTGCTCTGATTACTGCTTTGCACACTCTTGGCATTCTCTCGATGAGCTTCAAGAGGTAGTCACCTGAAATGGTTTTCCAACAGTCTTGAAGGAGTTCCCAGAGGTGTTTAGCACTTGTTGGCCCCTTTGCCTTCACTCTGCGGTCCAGCTCACCCCAAACCATCTCGATTGGGTTCAGGTCCGGTGACTGTGGAGGCCAGGTCATCTGCCGCAGCACTCCATCACTCTCCTTCTTGGTCAAATAGCCCTTACACAGCCTGGAGGTGTGTTTGGGGTCATTGTCCTGTTGAAAAATAAATGATCGTCCAACTAAACGCAAACCGGATGGGATGGCATGTCGCTGCAGGATGCTGTGGTAGCCATGCTGGTTCAGTGTGCCTTCAATTTTGAATAAATCCCCAACAGTGTCACCAGCAAAACACCCTCACACCATCACACCTCCTCCTCCATGCTTCACAGTGGGAACCAGGCATGTGGAATCCATCCGTTCACCTTTTCTGCGTCTCACAAAGACACGGCGGTTGGAACCAAAGATCTCAAATTTGGACTCATCAGACCAAAGCACAGATTTCCACTGGTCTAATGTCCATTCCTTGTGTTTCTTGGCCCAAACAAATCTCTTCTGCTTGTTGCCTCTCCTTAGCAGTGGTTTCCTAGCAGCTATTTGACCATGAAGGCCTGATTCGCAGTCTCCTCTTAACAGTTGTTCTAGAGATGGGTCTGCTGCTAGAACTCTGTGTGGCATTCATCTGGTCTCTGATCTGAGCTGCTGTTAACTTGCCATTTCTGAGGCTGGTGACTCCGATGAACTTATCCTCAGAAGCAGAGGTGACTCTTGGTCTTCCTTTCCTGGGTCGGTCCTCATGTGTGCCAGTTTCATTGTAGCGCTTGATGGTTTTTGCGACTCCACTTGGGGACACATTTAAAGTTTTTGCAATTTTCCGGACTGACTGACCTTCATTTCTTAAAGTAATGATGGCCACTCGTTTTTCTTTAGTTAGCTGATTGGTTCTTGCCATAATATGAATTTTAACAGTTGTCCAATAGGGCTGTCGGCTGTGTATTAACCTGACTTCTGCACAACACAACTGATGGTCCCAACCCCATTGATAAAGCAAGAAATTCCACTAATTGACCCTGATAAGGCACACCTGTGAAGTGGAAACCATTTCAGGTGACTACCTCTTGAAGCTCATGGAGAGAATGCCAAGAGTGTGCAAAGCAGTAATCAGAGCAAAGGGTGGCTATTTTGAAGAAACTAGAATATAAAACATGTTTTCAGTTATTTCACCTTTTTTTGTTAAGTACATAACTCCACATGTGTTCATTCATAGTTTTGATGCCTTCAGTGAGAATCTACAAGTCATGAAAATAAAGAAAACGCATTGAATGAGAAGGTGTGTCCAAACTTTTGGCCTGTACTGTATATATATATATATATATATCAACAGGTGATTTGCTTCTCTTTTATTAGCAGAATCCTAAACGATATATATACATACATAGAGAGAGAGAGAGAGAGAGAGAGAGAGAGAGAGAGAGAGAGAGAGAGAGAGAGAGAGAGATATCCCAGGGTACATTTGTTCTATTTTGGAACTGTTTAAATGTGTAATTTGTGGTAGATATTATCTTGCTGTACTATTAATATTGTATACAGAATCTGAATCTCACTCTTACTGTTGTTGTTTACATACTACAGACATAAGAGATTATTTTTATTTAGTTTTTACTGAATATTTGAAGGCAAACTGTTAGGTTGACATTCTACGTCCTTAAATTGATAACAATTTTTTTTTTTTTTTTTTTTTTTACTCATTTGTCATATTATCAAGAATATCATTAGCTCAAAAATACCTTAAAATATTGTGACATAATTTTAGGGCCATATCGCCCACACTGTCAATACTGCAGTTATTTATCCATGGAACCTATCTATGAATGATTCACAGTCAAAAAGACAAGTGTATAAGAATATTACACTACAACCTCTATCAGCAATGGGGTAAAGAGCAAACCTGCAGAGGCCTAGTTATATCTGCAGTAAGAAGGCTTTAGAAACACAGCAGGGTGGTGAGACTGTGGTGTGAACTCCCTCTCCTTCTCTCATTGCTTGGTAGACTTTAGAATAAAACAGGACAGGATACATTGGTAGGCTGTCAGGAAAAAGATGTGGAGCAGTGTATGACTAGCCCTACCTGTGAAACATATGGTTGAAACCCACTCCAAATATTTAAATTCAATTTCTGAATGGAAGTGAGAACTTTGGGCACTGAAAACCATTCTGGGCCAGACATGACAATAAATCAGACTGTGTCACCATTCCAGCACTACTGTAAATGTAGGCTGAGAGTGTTAGTAAACTCACAACCAAGAGCACAGTGCCAACAGCTCAACACATAAACAAAACAGGACAAATCTGGTACAGTCTATTCACATTTTCCTTCAAACCCTGGGATCTAATGGCCAGATGTGGCCTTTGTTGGGGGCAGGCTGAGACAAATTGGCTGTCAGAGCAACAGGAGCCAGTGTTTTTGAAACCTGAGTGGCTGGCCAGCTCTCTGCCTGGAGCCAGCCTGTTTTCCTTTCCCATCGCCCTCAGGAGCAACAATTCATTAACTAATAAGCACGGGGAGGAGAAAGAGAGGGGAGCGGAAGGATGGAGGGAGAGACTGAGAAAGGGAGGTACAGATGAGGATTTTATAAAGTAAAGCAACAATGCAGCCTGTCAACATTAAGACTCTGAATTGTGGAAAAGATGGGCAGCTCAGGGTTTGAAGTGACACTGAACCTTAATGTGTGAGCATGTGATTACTAGAAGACAATGTTATTTCTTTGGGAATTACCCACATAGCAAATGTTTGGGACATTTTGGTAATTAGCAGCTGTTGTGAAGACCTGGAGTGCAGAGAGTTTATCAGTCAGAAATCGGTTAATGGCTTAGAACTGGTGTATGAGTGATTAAGACAGAGAAATGTTAACACCCCATCAAAGGCGAGGATGACAACAAGCAGGGAAGTTGTACTGAATTCATCCAGTGTTGAGCCACAGAAACTGAAACCACAAGGGGATCTAGCAGAATGTTAATATGTGGTATAAAACACTAATCCTTCTCTTGGCACTATCTATACAAGTGGCGTCCAAAGCAAGGATTTGGGGGGAGTCATTGTTAAAATAACACTAAGGAAAGGAGAGGCTCAATATGAGTAGTGCGTGTGTGTGTGCCTGAGGGTATGTGAGCAAAGTCAATAGAGGTTTGAACCAGCTGCCACATGAAGCAGTCTAAGTCATATCAAACTCTGGCCACAAAAATCAAAGACATGGCGTGAGTGAGAGCAAGCCGAGTGGGCCCATTGGCTGCTTTTTACAAGGGCAACACACAAAAAGCTCTGGAGCTGCACTCTGCATGAGGGACAATAAGATAAGATAAGATAAGGTACACCTTTATTGACGCCACAATTGAGAAATTCCAGTGTTACAGCAGTCAAGGGTAAAGAGTCAAATTAAAGATTTCAATATTAATTTTTTTTTTTTTTAAAAACTAGGCATGCAGAAAAAAAGTACAAAAAATACAAGAAACAGCAATAAATAATAATAATAGTAATAATAATAACAATAATAATGAGCAGTGGATAAAAAGTGAGCAATGGATTAAAGTGAATACTGAATGTGCAAATAAACAACAACATGGGGGACAACAATGCTTATTGTGGTGTTTATAAAGTGTCCATAGTGTCCCTAAAGTGTCCATGGTGCAGTTTACTGTGAGCAGTGCTGGTTATGTAGCCTGACAGCAGCAGGCAGGAAGGACCTGCTATAACGTTCCTTCACACACTTTGGGTGAATCAGTCTATCGCTGAAGGAGCTCTCCAGAGCTTTTATCTCCTCCTGCAGAGGATGGGAGTCATTAGTCCTCAGAGATGACAGCTTGGCTGTCATCCTCCTTTCTCCCACCACCTGCACACAGTCCAGAGAGTATCCCACGACAGAGCTGGCCTTCTTGATCAGCTTGTCCAGTCTCTTCCTATCTGCAGCCGAGACGCTGCTGCCCCAGCAGACTACTCCGTAAAAGATGGCTGATGCCACCACAATGTCAAAGAAGGTCTTCAGGAGCACCCCCTGCACTCCAAAAGACCTGAGCTGCCTCAGCAGGTAGAGTCTGCTTTGGCCTTTCCTGTACAGTGCTGTTATGTGATTAGTCCAGTTTATTGTTAAGATGAACACCCAGGTACTTATAAGATATCACCATCTCAATGTCCTTTCCCTGGATGTTCACCGGTGTTGGGGGGAGGAGTCTGCGCCTGCGGAAATCCACCACCAGCTCTTCGGTTTTCCACGCGTTGATCTGAAGGTGGTTCCTCAGGCACCAGTCCACAAAGTCCTGGTTCAGTTCTCTGTACTCCCTGTCATCTGCATCTGTGATGAGGCCGACTATGGCAGAGTCATCAGAGAACTTCTGCAGATGACAGGTGGGGGTGTCGTATGAAAAGTCTGCAGTGTAGAGGGTGAAGAGGAACGGTGCCAGCACTGTCCCCTGCGGGGCCCCCGTACTGCAGACAACCAAGTCCTATACACAGTCCTGGGTCCTGACATACTGCAGCCAGTCCGTGAGGTAGTCCAGGATCCAGGATGTGAGGTGATTAGCCACCCCTATGTGCTCCAGTTTGTCCCTCAGAAGCGCAGGCTGTATGGTGTTGAAAGCGCTGGAGAAATCAAAGAACATGATTCTCACAGAGTTTCCGGGTTTCTCCAGGTGAGCTCCAGAGTCTTCATGAGGTGTGATGTTAATGCCACCGGTCTGAAGCTGCTGTAGTCCTTGGGGTGCGGAGTCTTGGGCACAGATACCACGCAGGATGTCTTCCACAGCTGTGGCACTCTCCCAAGCCTCAGGCTCAGGTTGAAGATGGTTTCAACTATCCCGCACAGTTGGTCTGCGCAGGACTTCAGGAGCCTGAAGCTGATGCCGTCTGGACCCGCAGCCTTCCTCGTCTTTATCCTCCTCAGCTGATCTCTCACCTGACAGGTAGTGAAGGACAAGCTGGAGCAAGGGGGCTGTGTGCTGAGGGGTGGGGGTGATGAGGTGGGGGGAGGGGTGGGGGGTGGTGAGATGTCCGGGGGAGCGGGGGTGGGGGAGGTGTCGAAGCAGTGTGCCAGGAGTGTAGGTGGGGGGGAAGGTGAAGGTGAGGATGAGGGGGGTTGCAGCCGTGATGTCTGGGCCAGGGGAGGGGCAGACTGATCAAATCTATTGAAGAGCAGATTCAGATCATTCACCCACTGCTGGTCGCTTCTGGCCTGAGAGTCTGGATGTTTTTGTCCTGAGATGGTTTTCAGACCTCTCCAGACTCCGCTGACGTCACTCTGCTGCAGCTGTTCCTCCATCTTCTTTTTATATTCTTCCTTTCCCCGCCTGATGTTTCTCCGTAGCTCCTTCTGCACGGCCTTCTGCTCCTCCTCTCTCCTGCTCTCAGTTTCTCCTTCAGGAGAGCTTTTAACTCTGGAGTAATCCAGGGTTTGGTGTTGGAGCTGGCATAAAATAAATCCAGTGTTTTATTGTCTCTGGTGTGGCAGGAAACATACTGGGTGAAGGTGGGCAGGGTGGTGGATGGACAGGCGTGATTGAAGTCCCCAGAGATCAGAAGGAGGGCCTGAGGGTGCTGTGTTTGCAGCCTACTTGTAACAGAGTGGAGAATATCACAAGCAGACTCAGCCTTTGCAGACGGGGGGACATACACTGCTACCATAATGACATGAGAAAACTCCCTGGGTAGATAATATGGTCTCATGCCAACAGCCAGCAGCTCAGTGTCCCTGCAGCAATGCTGTTCCTTGATAGTGATGTGCCCAGAGTTACGCCATCTATCTTTCACAAACACAGCCAGCCCTCCTCCTTTCCTCTTACCGCTGTCCACTGTCCTGTCGTGGCTGATGAGCTGGAATTCGTCCAGCGCAATACATCTTTAGAAACCAAACAAAGGGACTGCTGCATCATGAGATAAGAAAATATGTTTGTTAACCTATTCATCTTCTGAATGGCACAAGATCAACTTTCAGCTGCTCTGCTCTGCTCCCACTTTTAGCTACACAGTTGGTGTGCACAATAGGAATTGCACCGAATTAATTTATTTAACGAATATAGGAGACCTAGTGCCTTTTGTGTAAATACAATCAAATCAGCCAAGTATTGGCCACATACAGGAAATTACAGACATGTTTCCCTCAATGTACGTTAATAAAGTTTAAGAACCATTTCCAGGAACAACAGGAATAGACATACAGTCAAAAACAAGGACAATAAGGCTGGCGTAACACATAAACGTCAAATAATACACACATGAAAGTGTTAATGTTATCGCTGTACAAGAATACAGTAGTGCAGAGAGTTCTGGAATAAATCATGAATGAGTAATGTATTCAGTTGCTTCATATACATGAGGTGGGTAGTTATGTATGGTATGTATACATGTACATCACCACCCATTTCATATATATAAAGTAACTTAATACACTCAGGGGTGACTGTGGCTCAGATGTAGAGCGGGTAGCCACTAATAGCAAGATCGGCGGTTTAATCCCTGGCTCCTCCAGTCCACATGTCTTGGTATTAGGGCTGGGCAGTATGACAAAATTTTCATATCGCGTTTTTAAAAAAAATCAGTTTCACGGTATTTGACGGTATTTTGCTCGGGTCGGCCCACTTGACATGCTACTGTGTTGTGCTATGGCCTATTCAAGTGCTGGAATTTGTTATTTACGTGACAACGCCTGAACGCAACACAGGCTCCACTCCATTAGTGCCGTGCTCTGTTATAATTGTCTTGGACTCGGGTCATCTTCGGTTAGGAAAATGCAGCCTGACCTGTTTGTGTGCGCATCGGGGTGAAACTCCGCTGTGCGTGATACAGGGGGCAGAGGAGAATTGTAAATGCGCAACCACGTAGAGACAGAAATAACATGCCGTCATGTAAATAAGATAAATAACATAAGGCTATTTAGTTTGTTTAATAAAAGGACAAGGTATAGACCTGTTCTACAGGCCAAATAATATACCGGTAGTTTCTAAAGAGCTAAGATGAAAAAAATAAAATAAAATCAGCAGCGGTGGTCTTATTTCAGTAGCGGTGGTGCGCCGCTACTAGTTGCTCTTTTTGGTATGAGTTCTTCTGGGTCATCGTGTACTTCGCTTTCAGAACTGTCTCCAGCAGCCATTCTCGGCTGGCTTTAGCATGCCTATGGTATGCAGCGGTGAAATGGGCCCGCTGAAACACTTTTCTGCTGCACACGTTTGGGCTATTTACCGGTATTGCGGTATATGAAAAATTCATATCATAACAAAAATAAATACCGGTTTTCGGTACGAACCGGTATACTGCACAGCCCTGCTTAGTATCCTTGGGCAAGATACTGAACCCCAAATTGTTCCCAATGGCTGTGTGTGAATGGTTACTGAGTAGCAGGTGGCATCATGTATGGTAGCCTCAGCCCTTGGGTGATGGTGATAGTAGTGTAAAAGTGCTCTGAGTGGTGTAAAGACTAGAAAGGCCCTATACAAGCGCACTACTAGGGATGTAACAACACATGTATTCGTAGTAAACCATTCGGTGCAAGGCTTTCGGTTAGGTAAGCATTACAAACCGACAATATGTTGAATTATCCTAGGGCTGGGCAATATGGCAAAAAAAAAAATCTCCAGTTTTTTCACAAAAAATCCGATTCACGATTTAAATCGATTTTTTCCCCTCCTAGTTAAAAAAAAAAAAAAAATTGCGGCCTGGTAGCACATACCTGGAGTCCAAAACTTTCAGCATGTGAATAAACCCTGGCTTTTTCACAGTAGCCTATATATGGGCACCATATCTCTTGCAATATACATGGCAACTGCATCTGTGATCGCTTTCCCCCAGACCCCTTTCTTATCATAGGCCTACGGCAGAGTTTTTCTGGGAGACACACTGGGAGGTACCTATGCTAAGCTAACTTGATACAAGATGATTAGTAACACCATTACCAGACCAGAAATTGAAGATCCTCCATTAACATACAGGTCTGCTGTTTGGAGCCACTTTGGTTTCTCTGTGAATTATAAAGACGATGGCGAGAGAAGTGGTGTCAAAGCATTCAACTGAGCACACTAGCAATTAGCTTGCCTTGCTCCATTAAAATATTGTTAACTTAAACATGTCCCAAACTAAGGTAAACATCTGCTCCTTCTAAAGATGATTTCTGATTTCTGACTTATTAAGAGATACTAACACATTTAGCAAACATTACACATAATTCAGTATTAACTGTAGCTGCACTGAAAGTGAATAAATGTGATGTTTCCCAGCTAACCCCTTTGCTCGTCTGTGTGAATGACACAGTTTTTACATTTTTTTAACTTCTGATTAATTAAAAACTGTGTTCTGAATGAAACATGATGCTGAATTTAGCAGCAGACTTCAGTAATAGTATATTGAGTAGAAGTAAAAGAAATAACTTTTGGCATTCATTTTTTTATATGATATAAAGGAAGTAGGGTAAATCAGTAACATATTCTCAGCCCTAATGACTAAATACATGTTTCAAGGTATGTTGCTGAGTATATTTTATAACGAGCAATTTTCCGATGTAGATTGAGAATGAAGTCAGAGGGGAAAGACAGGGATATGATGTACTGATGTTGAGTGATGGACCTGTCAGTCAAGGTGTCATTCTCTTCTGCAAATTAAGTTGTCATTTGTTAAATATTTGTTAAAAAGTAAATCAGTATTTGCTGAACTGAAGGCAAATTATCTAGTGCCCTCAGGAATAAGGTGGATACCTCTCATTCAGCAGCTAACAGTAGCTAATGTTAGCACAAAGCATACACCCACAGCAGTGAGCAGTAACTGTTGGCGGGACTGAAAGACTGAAAGGTTCGTAAGTGACGGCTATTTTGCTTGTGTACATGATTGTGGCATTTAACAGAGATATGTATTCTAGGGCTGAAACAATCCCTCTGTAACGATTACTAAAAAAAAAAAAAAGATTTGCCTCGAGGCTTTGTTAAATCCAGTACAACTATATATCACTGTGTTTCGCATGACACACCAAAGACCACTACAGAAAGTGTAGAGTGTGAGATCATTACAAGATAAAACGAAAACAGTTCAGTATGTATTGCAAAACAGAGTTAGCATACCACAACAGCACGTCCTCAATGCTACAAACATCTAAGTAGAAAACATTCAGTGTATGCAAGTTCAAGTTCACGTACCTGACACAACAAGGTGAATAAAATGCTGTAGCCAATTTGTTTAAGCCCTTGCTACATTGATGTTATTATGTTAGTCACACACACATTAACTTGTGCACAACCCTCATTCCGTCATTCACTCATTCACACACTCATCTACACAGAAAATAAAAAATGAAATAAAAATAATTATACTCTCAAGTCGCAGAGTTTTACTTTTGGACAGCTTTGTGCAGAGGGTTCCACCATGTTCAACTGAGCAAGCAGCTGACTGCATCATTTGATCTGTCACAACTGTTTATGTGCACACTGCAGACAAATGTTTTTGCAATTAAATGCAATTTTTGCAATAAAAATGTTGAATTTTCAAAAAAGGAAACTATTTTTTTGCTCAGAGCTTTTGTATTATTTTCTCTTTTATATATTACTCTTGAAAAAAACATGTCCCACAAAAAAAAGTCTAATTTAAATGAAAAATCAATAAATTCATCATCATTTAAGGAAATGATTCCTTCGTCGTTAAATTTAATACCATGTCCTTCAGTAACAAAGGTTTCCCATACCGACTTTAAACTCTCCCAAATTGATCATCTTATCGATAGCACCGTAGGCTCGCTGCGAACAACACTCGACTCTCTCACTCTCAAACCCATAAGTTAAAACAAATATCGCAGAAATTTGAAAGGAATTGGCAATTGACCAAACTGGAAGAATCATGTTTAGTTAGGGCAAACAGTCTCAAAACGTATAAGAGGGGCCTCCACAATACCAGAGCAAACTATTACTCAGCTTTAAAAAAAAAAAAAAAAAAAAAAAAAAAAAGCAGCTCAGCAGCGGCTCCACTCCCTTCGCAGACTCAGGAAAACAGGCCTCCCCACCACATACCTCACCACCTTCTACAGGGGCACCGTGGAAAGCATCCTGACATATGGCTTAACCTCCTGGTTCGGGTGCTGCAGCGCGCAGGAAAAAAAGCAGCTCAACAGACTGGTCAAGACAGCCAGCAAAATCACTGGTGCCCCACTCCCCTGCCTGATGGAGCTACACCAGCAGCACTGCATCAGCAGAGCCACCTCCATCATCATGGACCCACTCCACCCCTCCCACCACATCTTCTCCCTTTTGCCATCAGGGAGAAGGTACAGAAGCATCACCTGCAAAACCAGCAGGAAGCTGAAAAGCTTCTTTCCACAGGCCATGAGACTTATCAGTGGACTGCCCTGCATCCCCACATACACACCCACACACACTCTTATCCTTGACAGCTAGTCACCTGCCAAGTCAAGAGACTGAATGCACTACCTGCACTTTGAAAGAATGGACTACTTCTATTAACTAGATAGAATTTATACAGATTGTTTAGTTATAGTTATATTATATATATATATATATATATATATATATATATAGTTTAGTTTTAGTTATATTCATTATTTTACTATGCTATATTTTATTTTGATTTTATTGATGTTTTTATTTTTGCACTGTGGTCACTGACTGAGAAACATAATTTCGTTCTCTTGTGTATGAAAATGCACAGTGAAAATGACAATAAAAACCTGAAATCTTGAGCTTTAATAGAAGAAAATAAGAACAACCCCAGGTTTCTTTTCAGCACTGTAGCCCAGAGTCCTGCACTGGGTCGGGTACCCGCGGGTTCGGATCTGGGTGGAAAAAAATAGCATGCGGGTCAGATCGCGGGTTTTAGATAAACACATCAAAATTAATATAAAATAATAATAAATAAAATAAAATAAAAACATAAGTTAGTTCGGTAAACTACAGATAACTATCTTGGTCATTATTTACTCTCTGAGGATCGCTTCCGCTATTTCACAACGGTCATTGGTTCAGCTGTTTACACGCGTTTCACCATCTAATAACACAATCTGTGATTGGACGAGAGAATCAACATGGCTGCCACCGTCTAACAAGCGCCGCTTCCAAAACAGTAAACAATTATTTAGGTATTTGAGAAATAAGTGGATAAAACGTACAACTCACTTTATAATGTTTCTGAAGTGTTTCCCTGATGGATTACTTCTCTCCTTGATGCATTCTAAAAACACGTGATGGCTCGTAACTGCTGAACGTCGCTCTGGACAGAAAGTAAGTCTATTATTACACATGAAAAGTTCCTTTACATAGATTAAAAGTTTAAAAGCATTAAACGTAACAAACGAGTGCTTTTACGCTCATATGGAAGAAGAACACAGAGGGTTGATGATGGAGCTGAAGTCAGGTTTTTATTGTGAGAGCTGCTTCATTCAGGTCGTTGTTTACTCACTGGCACTTTAACTGTGGCGATATGCTGTTCAATATTCAGCCAACATGACCCAAAATGATTACTTTAAATCTGGATTACGGGTCGGGCTGCGGGTCGCGTTTCAACGGGTCGGACCGGGTTGCGGTACTAATTGGCCCGATGCGCGGGTTTGCGGTTCGGGTGCGGTTTTGTACGTCCCCGGGTTGAGGCGGGGCGGATCTTGAAAATTGGACCCGTGCAGGACTCTGCTGTAGCCAGGCTGACTGAGTCACAGCTCTATTGAGCCTTGTATTCCTTTAGCCCTTAGCAGTAATGATTTTATGAGCTTTTTTAATGAGACCTGTATATCTAGATTGCTCCTCCCCGATTTCTTCTCAACAACTGACTGCAGTGATTTCTTAATCTAAATCATCAACGTGTCTCTTAGACCCCATCCCAACAAGGCTACTTAAGGAAGTCTTACCTTTAGTTAACACTCACTTGTTAGACATGATCAATATATCTTTATTAACAGGCTATGTACCACAGTCTTTTAAGGTAGCTATAATTAAACCTCTCCTAAAAAAGCCCACCCTGGATCCAGACGTGTTAGCCAACTATAGACCAATATCTAATCTTACCTTTTCTTTCAAAGATTCTTGAGAAAGTAGTCGCAGACCAGCTGTGTGATTTTCTCCATGATAATAATTTATTTAAAGAATTTCAGTCAGGATTTTGCATCATAGCACTGACACAGCACTAGTTAAAATTACAAATGATCTTCTGACTGCTTCAGACAAAGGACTCGTCTCAGTACTTTTTTATTAGATCTTAGCGCAGCATTTGACACAACTGACCATCAAATTCTGCTACAGAGACTGGAACATTTAATTGGCTTAAAAGATTCTGCACTAAGCTGGTTTAAATCTTATTTATCTGATCATTTTCAGTTTGTTCATGTTCACGATGAATCATCCTTAGGTACTAACGTTTGTTTTGGAGTTCCACAAGGTTTTGTGCTCGGACCAATCCTATTTACTCTATATATGCTTCCTTTAGGTAACGTCATTAGAAATTACTCTGTAAATTTCCATTGTTATGCGGATGATACACAATTGTATTTATCGATGAAGCCAGGAGAAACTAATCAATTGTCTAAACTTCATAATTGCCTTAAAGACATAAAAACCTGGATGAGCACCAATTTCCTTATGTTAAATTGAGACAAAACTGAAGTAATATTTGACCAAGGATTGTCTTTTAACACCCATTTAAAACAAACCTCATGGACTGCGTTTTTTCATCTGCATAGTGAAAATTAGGCCTATCCTGACCTGAAAAGATGCATAAAAATTGGTCCATGCTTTTGTTACCTCTAGGCTGGATTACTGTAACTCCCTATTATCAGGTAGCTCTAATAAGTCTTTAAAAACTCTCCAGCTAATTCAGAATGCAACGGCACGTGTACTAACAGGAACTAAGAAACAAGATCATATCTCTTCTGTTATAGCTTCTCTGCACTGGCTCCCTGTAAAATCCAGAATTGAATTTAAAATCCTACTGTTAACTTATAAAGCTCTAAATGGTAAGGCTCCATCATATCTTAGAGAGCTCATAGTGCCATGTTATCCCACCAGAACACTACGCTCTGAGAATGCAGGATTACTTGTGGTCCCTAAAGTTACCAAAAGTAGATCAGGAGCCAGAGCCTTCAGCGATCAGGCTCTTCTCCTTCTTCTCCTTCTCGGGGGAACCCCTATAATACACCGAGCAACCCAGCCTCACCCAGTGCTCAGTTGCTCTTCCTGAGGTTTTTACCATTTTTTTCCCCCATTAAAGGTTTTTTTTGGGGAGTCTTTCCTTATCCGCTGCGAGGGTCCAAAGAACAGAGGGATGTCGTACGCTGTAAAGCCCTGTGAGGCAAATTGTGATCTGTGATATTGGGCATATAAATAAAATTGATTGAAATTGATTGATGATTTACATACTTACAAAAGTTAAATCTGAAGGAAATGCATATACCAAAGTCATTTTTATAACCCACTTTTAACTGTTGTTTGGCAAATCTGTTTAAATGTCTGGTCTGTAGTTAAGAGGTCCATGTTATTGTACTTGTCCTCAACAAGAGGTCACAATATTGACCCACCCAAGAAAAACTTAAAAAATATATATAGCATTGTACAAATATATATGTCAAATAAAAAAGAATGGTTCTATATTTATAAAACAATGCTTAAAGTGTACATCAAACAATATTTTCCTTAAAGATCCGCCTATCAAAGTTGTGTCCTCAAAATACATTCCCTTTTGTCAACTCTGTCACATGTCAACTCCGTCAGGTTTATGCTTGACGGAGTTGACATGTAAGCTGTTGGAGTTGACAAATCCACCTATAACCTCTAAATATGCGAATATAATATTAACTGTGAACATAGTAAATTGTTGTATTGTATTTCAGGGATTTATTTATGTTTATTTTAGCATAAATTACGTTATCTAAGCTCGTACTAGATACCCTACACTTCTGACTTGTAGAGCATGGACAAGCTTTGTGGTCTACTGATTATCATGTAACTTTCCCAGCATTTATATTATATATTTATATACATACATATGAAATTGAAGGGCCAGTGTGTTGATTTTAGCATCATATAGTGGTGAAACCGAATTTTACACTGAATGGCAGCCTATGCGGAGAGTAGATATAAAGGGCTTGTTCTGATGTCAGAAAATTTAATATTTGTTATTTTCTAATTTCACTAATTTAACATGACTAAAAATGCTACATTAAATTTCTACCTAATCCATTTCACCACTAGATATCACCAAAAACATAGATTTTGAAGATAGTTGGAAACTGTGTAATTTCCAGGATGTTTGCCAACTGTTAGTTGTTATTTATGTTCAATAAAAGAGAAAAATAGTTTGTTCTTCATCTATTGTCACCTCAATCTGTTTAAAGTCACATTTGTTTATTAATCAGTAATGCACAGTTTATTGTCAACACCGTAAGTTTTTGTAAACACCGTCAGTTCTTAATCAACATCGCCAGATGTATGTTTTTGTTGATTTTTGAAAAAGAAAATGTTAATTCTTTTTTTAGTAGATGTTGCTTATGTAGTAAAGGATTATCTAATCTGCATCATCTTATGTCTTATTTATCTAAGAAAATTGTTTTTATGGTATTAAAATTAAAAACAAAGATTTAAATGCAGACATTAAGAGATTTGGGTGTTCAGAATAGCGTGAAATCACAACACAAGTTTATATATTGTATTTTATTACATGTCAGTGTAACTAAACACTATTCCAATGTATGTCAGGACCTAAGATTCTTTTTGGACTGGAAGAATTATAATTGTAGACTTTTTAGTGGTTCAGACGGAGTTGACACACATCAAGCTCTACAGTGAAACATGTTTACTTTCCTTAAAAAGTATTTTTATTTAGAACCTGTTCCTTTACATAGTTAAATAGTTAAGACTTTTCTCTACAAAAATATCCAATTCCAATAAATATAGTGTGTATTTAAAAAAAAAAAAAAATTCAAAACCTGTTTTGTCCCTTATCTTAAGAATAGGTGACATACATTCTAGTGTCAGTAGTAACGTAGTTTTAATATAGCAGGGGAGGGGTTATGTTGCGAGTGGCTTCAGTGTGCCTTTCCTCTTTGTTTATCAACATTATTCTTTTTTTCCCTCTCACTTTTATTGTGATGTATTTTTCCTTGTATTTTCATAATGCTAATTATAAACTTCTCCCTTTTATTGCAACAGACATTTTATTCAACAATAACAATTTATTCGACCCTAAAATCACAGGCAGGCTACAGCTGTACTCTAAGCTCATCTCTTCTGGCAGTGGCTGCACCTTAAGCCTCAGCTGAGCCTCACTCTGAGCCCTATGTGGGCTAGTGACCATGCCGCTGCTAGCAGCACAGTGAGGGGCTTTGCTGACTCTGCTGGGCAAGAGAAAAAGAAGGAGAACGAAGGAGGAACAGGGGAGAAGAGATGAGTAGTGGGAAAAGAGAGGATACAGCAGGGATGTGGATATCTGTCAGCACTGAGGCTTGGGTTACTACTCCCTCCATGCCACTAGACCTCAGGCAAAAGATTGAGAGAAATTACCTCAAACTAAATGAAATGGGTGAATGAAATAAGTGTGTGTGTGTAGGAGATGATTTCCTTTCCCTTCCTCTCGGGCCTTAGTCAAGTAATGATAAAAAAAAAAGTAAAAAAGAATGCAAGGGACATGTTGGAGACACGAGAGGAAAAGGTTCGGGGTGACACACTGGAGGGGATGATGGTATTCAACACAACCCCCAGGATAAACTGGAACACAACCGGCTGCTGGAGGCAGTTTTCTCACTGCAGGATTAGAGAGGACTGGTTGTGTAATGTGTGAAAACCTAAACTGACCCTAAACACCAACACACTCTATCCCTTGCTGAAAGCTTACAAGACATAAAATGGTATCATGAATCATTCAACAAGTATCACAATGAAGTACTGACATCTTGTCTGCATACACCAAACAGTATATTTCTCATTGTAGGGAGATAAAGCAAAGATCTGAATATAAAGCACACATGCAAACCTAATGTTCAGAAACCTTGTTTAAGAAAATCTGAATCCAGAGGATTTTTTGTATTTCTTACTAGCCAGGAGATGGCAGTACTTGATAAGACCAGTGTTGTGATACTTTCTGTCCATTTACCACTCATATCTACTCTGAAGGCACAGTCAGTTATATCCTAACATCAGTTCTGATTTTACGCTAACACAATGAACTGATATATAAAGTCAGCACATTAATCAGACATTCCCTTGGAGCATCAAGAGATGTGGTTTTATTGGTGACATGTTTGTAATTAATGTGACTATCAACAGAATATAAGTATTTTCATGATTAGCCTGAATCGGTGTTAAATAATTTGGTTATTGAGGCACAGTATATTATAAAGGCACCATAATAGTACAGTGTATAACAGGGTCCCTACAGCTTAGGGCATGTTAGATTTTTTTTTTTAATTGACTTTTTTAAAGCCACAAGTAATTAAATATGAAACCAATTTAACAAAAACTTAAATTAGAAAAAAAAAAAAGTAAGGGGGTAAGGGACATTTTTGCACAAGTGTTTACTGTGACTGTAATATAAAACATGATTTTTGTTGGTTCCGCTACCCTGGTCTGTCTGACATTAATGCAAGAGGCATTTGGTAAATTGTTAAAAAAGAATAGATGCTACCAATTATTTTGAGATTTTACAATGCAGCGTCAGTAAACAAGGATTCCTAGAACTCTACTTTCAATGTCCCAAACATTTTCTTAGACTTCTGAAAGACTGAGTTAGGACATTTTAATACCAATCAGATTAATAAATCCAATACATATATAGTTAGTTAGCTTTAAGGTTGAAGCTTATGGTCCTGGTTTTAGTTAGGGGCTTTGTTACATTTTGCTTCTTGCCTACCTCATTTCCTTTGTGATTTATATGACTGCTGCTGTAACACTGCATTTTTCCTTATAGGATTAAACAATTTAATTAGCAATTGACAAAATCAATTAATCATTCAAGAAGCAATTAATCTACTGTATCTATTGCATCTGCCCTATCTATCTACCTACCTAACCTTGATTTAGGAAATGAAAAATAAATTTAACAAATCTGTCATGTGTCTGTCGTATGTATTCTGTAGAACAAAATATTGTCATTTAAAACAAAACACATACAAAAAGAATTACTTACTAAAACTGTATTGGAAAGCTGTGTAATATTTCGCCATTATACAGATGACTAAAACATACTGCTTGGTCTCAACTCTTGTTGAAAATCTAAATCTTACACACAGTCACTCCACTTTCATAGAAAATTATGTCTCAAGTCTCCTCTGCGAGCCTCAGACACATTCTTCACTAAAGATCGTGTTTCAATACTCTTTGAACTTGCATTCAATATCACATGCTCATAGCCCTACCCCACCCACACTACCAGAAAAAAATGTCATTGCTAAGTAAAACAAAAGGGTAGGCAAGTAAGTTCGAAATATTCTCATATTTCTTCATCTTTTCAACAACTGGAGATTGAGTGTCGTTGCCTTGAGAGCAAGTGTGCTTCATTGGTAAGATTGCAACCCTTAGAACAATGCTGATGATATGCTGGTGGTGGTACAATGGCGTCGGTATGGGGTGGTGGGGATTAAGGGAGCTGGTGTCAGGCCTGGAGTGACAGACAGAGGCTCTGAGACTCGGGGCGATTTGCGAGGGGATTTTTTTTTAACAGAAATTGTGTGTACATCTGTGTGAGCCTTGGCAGACAGATCCTCATGTGTTCAAGAGAATGTTTAACATAGGCATGCATGACACACTGTTTTTGAGAAATTTCAATTCCAATGTGAAATCTTATCGTCTATGGTTGCTCACTTTAACATAGTAAAAAAACTTTAAACTATTTTAAGGACCCAGAAATTCAAGGTGCATTCTCAGAAGCTTTTCAACGGTGTGCAATGTTCCTGTAATCTTAGACTCTTATTTAGTCAAGCAATGGCTGCAGCTGTTTTGACAGCAATATAACTATGACTCAGCCCCTGCTATTTAGACCAGCATCTGGTGATGCATGCTCATTTCACAGTTAACAAAACAACTGGCATACACTGGGCCATAATTCCATGATGAAGCTAAACAAGCAGTCCTGACCGTGTGACACCACAAGTCAACTTCTGCATCGATGATGAGAGTAGACCATTCCTTGCATTCCTAGACTGATATGATGATGAGCAACAGAATTGGCTAAAACGAAGCTTCCCAACAGGAAACTCTTCTACACTTTCCAGAGTACCAAGATGATACATAGGCACCCTGAACTGACTTCAGCTTGTTGAAGAAAACTAAAGACATCCAACTTAAACCTGTCTGCTTTTATGCAAACTGTCTAAACCAGCATTTGTCATTATAACATGCTCTGGCATATTAAATAGTAGCCTACATCAGCAACATGTGCCAACTGTGTCATGGCCCTAAATCCAACTTGTACTCCGATACTGGATCGGATCAGCCCATCCCTAATATATATATATATATATATATATATATATATATATATACACAGTACAGGCCAGAAGTTTGGACACACCTTCTCATTCAATGCGTTTTCTTTATTTTCATGACTATTTACATTGTAGATTCTCACTGAAGACATCAAAACTATGAATGAACACATGTGGAATTATGTACTTAACAAAAAAAGGTGAAATAACTGAAAACATGTTTTATATTCTAGTTTCTTCAAAATAGCCACCCTTTGCTCTGATTACTGCTTTGCACACTCTTGGCATTCTCTCCATGAGCTTCAAGAGGTAGTCACCTGAAATGGTTTTCCAACAGTCTTGAAGGAGTTCCCAGAGGTGTTTAGCACTTGTTGGCCCCTTTGCCTTCACTCTGCGGTCCAGTTCACCCCAAACCATCTTGATTGGGTTCAGGTCCATCACTCTCCTTCTTGGTCAAATAGCCCTTACACAGCCTGGAGGTGTGTTTGGGGTCATTGTCCTGTTGAAAAATAAATGATCGTCCAACTAAACGCAAACCGGATGGGATGGCATGTCGCTGCAGGATGCTGTGGTAGCCATGCTGGTTCAGTGTGCCTTCAATTTTGAATAAATCCCCAACAGTGTCACCAGCAAAACACCCCCACACCATCACACCTCCTCCTCCATGCTTCACAGTGGGAACCAGGCATGTGGAATCCATCCGTTCACCTTTTCTGCGTCTCACAAAGAACCAAAGATCTCAAATTTGGACTCATCAGACCAAAGCACAGATTTCCACTGGTCTCATGTCCATTCCTTGTGTTTCTTGGCCCAAACAAATCTCTTCTGCTTGTTGCCTCTCCTTAGCAGTGGTTTCCTAGCAGCTATTTGACCATGAAGGCCTGATTCGCGCAGTCTCCTCTTAACAGTTGTTCTAGAGATGGGTCTGCTGCTAGAACTCTGTGTGGCATTCATCTGGTCTCTGATCTGAGCTGCTGTTAACTTGCCATTTCTGAGGCTGGTGACTCGGATGAACTTATCCTCAGAAGCAGAGGTGACTCTTGGTCTTCCTTTCCTGGGTCGGTCCTCATGTGTGCCAGTTTCGTTGTAGCGCTTGATGGTTTTTGCGACTCCACTTGGGGACACATTTAAAGTTTTTGCAATTTTCCAGACTGACTGACCTTCATTTCTTAAAGTAATGATGGCCACTCGTTTTTCTTTAGTTAGCTGACTGGTTCTTGCCATAATATAAATTTTAACAGTTGTCCAATAGGGCTGTCGGCTGTGTATTAACCTGACTTCTGCACAACACAACTGATGGTCCCAACCCCATTGATAAAGCAAGAAATTCCACTAATTAACCCTGATAAGGCACACCTGTGAAGTGGAAACCATTTCAGGTGACTACCTCTTGAAGCTCATGGAGAGAATGCCAAGAGTGTGCAAAGCAGTAATCAGAGCAAAGGGTGGCTATTTTGAAGAAACTAGAATATAAAACATGTTTTCAGTTATTTCACCTTTTTTTGTTAAGTACATAACTCCACATGTGTTCATTCATAGTTTTGATGCCTTCAGTGAGAATCTACAATGTAAATAAAGAAAACGCATTGAATGAGAAGGTGTGTCCAAACTTTTGGCCTGTACTGTATATATATATATATGTGTGTGTGTGTGTGTGTGTGTGTGTGTGTGTGTGTGTGTTTATGTGTATGTGCTATCTAAGCAGCTAACTAACATTAGCTAAAGCTGGAAGCTAACAACCCAGTGGGCTATAAGATGTTTTATACATCTAACAAACCAGAAACAACCAGACCCAAAATCTAAATTACATCTTTGGTTCTTCTGTAGAACTACAGAAGCTTCTTGGATGAGGGGTTAAATGTCTTCAACAAATTCAAGCAAGTCCAGTTACCTTCGATATAGTGTTTACCATTACCATGACCTGGATGACTGAGACTCTTCACCTACATCATCCTGACATCATGCTCAGAAAGGGTGATAGGTGTGAAAGGTGCACTCACCCATCCATTAATCTCTGTAGCCGTTTTTGCTTGTTGGCTGCTGATGGTCTCAAACCAAGAATTAAAGTTACTGAGCTCTATCACTACAGATACATCAGCACTTTAAAAGGAGGGGTAGTGGCCATACTCTGTCATACTTCTTAGACCTTGCCACACGCTTCTCACATTGCCCTTTGGAATTGTAGTTTTGGAATTTCTTCCTGATGTGCCTTGTTGCCTCTTTTACTGCTCTTCTTACATTGTTGTCTGCTGCTTTATAATTCGTTTTGTTTTCCGACTATAGCCCTAATGTGAAGGCTGTGCAGCCTGCAGGGCAGCCTCTGATTGGCCTGACCATGTCCTGACCTCTCATGTCACTTGGAGCATGTGTCATAGTTTGTCAACATACTTTGACCTCAGCAAATTGGCCGCATGGTCGCTCTTTCCAAACAGAGAAAGTAGCCACCACTGAATGCTGTATAGCAGTGATCCAGAGTCCTTACTCCCACTGTGGCACAGTTAACATGTTGATGGAAGTCAGGCCTAACCTTCTTCAGGTTAGCCTGACTTAAATGTTGCAACAATGAGCACAGCGTCAGGGTCAACAGTCTGTAGACAGTTCAGGTCTTTGCAAAGATCTGACAAGGCAGCCTCTGTATTCACTTGTGGGGGAATGTGCACCACTGTGATAATGACTGATGTACATTCCCTTGGTAGAAAGTGCGGTCTGCCTTTGACTGTCAGTGACTTCAGAGCCGGTGAGCAAGAAGAGACTTCACTACTCCAAGGCCAAAATACACAACATATATTCAAACGTGTCACCAGCTTGAGATAAATGTCAAACCTCAGAAGCAACCCTTTCTCACAGCTTTGTCTTGTGCCCTAAGGTTGCATCTTTTTGGTCCGATGTTTTCAACAGCATCTCAGAAATTATTTATATTTTACTAGAACCAGAGCCTATGTTATTCATTCTGGGTGTATCTGAAGCGTTAAGACAACTCTCCACTGCCCAACAAAAATTCCTCTCCTACTGTATCATTACAGCAAATAAGCTATTACTAATGTCATGGAAAGGAACAAAAGTTCCAGCCTACAATATGTGGCTACGTGACCCAGTACACTACACTTGGAAAGGATATGTCTTGAAGGGCAGACTCCCACAATATACCACAATTTGGCAATGTCTCAAATCACACCTCACACAAGATGCAGTTCCTCAGTTGTAACCCACTCCTCTACAATATTTCATTCTGACTATGACTTCATGAGTGAGGCAAGGGTAAAGGACAAGGGAATAGAAAGGGTTAAAGAAGTCCTGTATCTAGACTACGTTTTTTTTTTATTTCTTTTTTAAATTTCCACTTTATTTATTTAAGTACATTTAATACACCTACAGTACAGGCCAAAAGTTTGGACACACCTTCTCATTCAATGCGTTTTCTTTATTTTCATGACTATTTACATTGTAGATTCTCACTGAAGGCATCAAAACTATGAATGAACACATGTGGAGTTATGTACTTAACAAAAAAAGGTGAAATAACTGAAAACATGTTTTATATTCTAGTTTCTTCAAAATAGCCACCCTTTGCTCTGATTACTGCTTTGCACACTCTTGGCATTCTCTCCATGAGCTTCAAGAGGTAGTCACCTGAAATGGTTTCCACTTCACAGGTGTGCCTTATCAGGGTTAATTAGTGGAATTTCTTGCTTTATCAATGGGGTTGGGACCATCAGTTGTGTTGTGCAGAAGTCAGGTTAATACACAGCCGACAGCCCTATTGGACAACTGTTAAAATTCATATTATGGCAAGAACCAATCAGCTAACTAAAGAAAAACGAGTGGCCATCATTACTTTAAGAAATGAAGGTCAGTCAGTCCGGAAAATTGCAAAAACTTTAAATGTGTCCCCAAGTGGAGTCGCAAAAACCATTAAGCGCTACAACGAAACTGGCACACATGAGGACCGACCCAGGAAAGGAAGACCAAGAGTCACCTCTGCTTCTGAGGATAAGTTCATCCGAGTCACCAGCCTCAGAAATTACAAGTTAACAGCAGCTCAGATCAGAGACCAGATGAATGCCACACAGAGTTCTAGCAGCAGACCCATCTCTAGAACAACTGTTAAGAGGAGACTGCGCGAATCAGGCCTTCATGGTCAAATAGCTGCTAGGAAACCACTGCTAAGGAGAGGCAACAAGCAGAAGAGATTTGTTTGGGCCAAGAAACACAAGGAATGGACATTAGACCAGTGGAAATCTGTGCTTTGGTCTGATGAGTCCAAATTTGAGATCTTTGGTTCCAACTGCTGTGTCTTTGTGAGACGCAGAAAAGGTGAACAGATGGATTTCACATGCCTGCTTCCCACTGTGAAGCATGGAGGAGGAGGTGTGATGGTGTGGGGGTGTTTTGCTGGTGACACTGTTGGGGATTTATTCAAAATTGAAGGCACACTGAACCAGCATGGCTACCACAGCATCCTGCAGCGACATGCCATCCCATCCGGTTTGCGTTTAGTTGGACGATCATTTATTTTTCAACAGGACAATGACCCCAAACACACCTCCAGGCTGTGTCAGGGCTATCTGACCAAGAAGGAGAGTGATAGAGTGCTGCGGCAGATGACCTGGCCTCCACAGTCACCGGACCTGAACCCAATCGAGATGGTTTGGGGTGAGCTGGACCGCAGAGTGAAGGCAAAGGGGCTAACAAGTGCTAAACACCTCTGGGAACTCCTTCAAGACTGTTGGAAAACCATTTCAGGTGACTACCTCTTGAAGCTCATCGAGAGAATGCCAAGAGTGTGCAAAGCAGTAATCAGAGCAAAGGGTGGCTATTTTGAAGAAACTAGAATATAAAACATGTTTTCAGTTATTTCACCTTTTTTTGTTAAGTACATAACTCCACATGTGTTCATTCATAGTTTTGATGCCTTCAGTGAGAATCTACAATGTAAATAGTCATGAAAATAAAGAAAACGCATTGAATGAGAAGGTGTGTCCAAACTTTTGGCCTGTACTGTATGTTTTGTGTTGTTTTCATGTTTTTGTTCATGTCCTCCATCATCTGTGAGTTTATCATTTCAAAACCGTTTTCTGTAAAATGAAATGAGAGCTAAAACTACAACATGATATATGAAACTTCATCTTTGGCTCAATAAAAACCACTTGGGGAAAAAAAGATTATCTTAAACATCCCCTATCATTAATTAAAGGACAGTTATTCTTTTCAATGATCATGTGTGACATTGAGGGGCTCTTTCTGTGTCTCTGTACCAACAAATTTCACAGAGTAGCAGCAGACTCATGTGGTTAAAAAATGGGCCCAGCTCATGTTGGTTCTGCAGGTGCATCTGTATGATCGTCCACTTGCACTTCTTTTATGGGAATAACATCACTGGCTGTGGGGTGTTCATACTTTTTAAAGACTTTTTTTCCATGTTACCAAGACATTAACGCTTCACAGATTAGAGTGAACAGAAATAGCGATCAACTTCCTGGACCTGAACCATGTTCATTTTCACGTTTGGCAAGTGTCTCAAGCTTTTGACTGGTACTGTAGGTACATATCTTTAAAGATGATTGTCAAAACTCCGCAAACAGTTCATCAAGTTCACCAGTAAAAAAGTTGCAGGGCCATGAGTTTTTGAAAACATACACAACTTAAAATTAACAATGTGTTTGATTGTTTTTTAAGAATTCTTACCTATAATGCCAAAGGAAAGGAACTTGTTGACGGAAGTAAGGGCAAGGCCTGTTATTGGTCCAGTGGTGTCCTCAGAGCGGACAACTTCTAGGAAGGGCCGAAGAAAAACATTGGGTTCAACATCTGACAGCTCTGAAAAAGAAGAAAAACACACACAACAGTCAGTCATGAAAATCATGAGATTACCAAATACACCATTTAAAACACTTTTGTCCTGAACAGTTCTCTGGGGAACACACACAAACAAGAGAAGTATTTATAAACTAAGCACAAAAAGTAAGGGAATTTGTGTTTGGTAGATTATCTCTTTGTTGTAACAATGCTTCTTGGCAATAAATCTTATATCATTAGAAAGCCAGTTTATTTCCCTTTTAAATGGTGCCACATTTGTAAGGAACATGCATTTGTGGGATGAGCAGCAGAGCTGAGTATGTGGGTTGCGCCAATGAAAAACTTGCCAAATCTTCTCTGCCGATGCCAAGCAGCTTTTTTTTGCTGTTGACTCTTGTTTGGTGGATTGGATGATTGAAGTCTGAAGAAACAAGGCATATTGTCAATTTAACAATTTATTCAATTAACAAACAGGAGCATCAGTTGAAGAACCATACACAGCCACAACAGCCTGGCGGAGGAGCCATCGATGGAGAGGGAGAAGTTTTGGGTGGATTTCATGAGAGATTTTGGGCCGATGATGATGACTTCTGATTTGTCACAGTTAAGTTTATTTAAGTTTTATTTCGGTGATGCAGCTGGTGAGGGTAGAGTGAGTGGCAAGAGTGATGGATTTGGTGGAGATGTGGAGCTGAATGTCATCGGCAAAGCAGTGAAACTGAAGTCCATGACGGCGGATTGTGTTACCAAGGTGAAAAATATACAGGATGAAGAGGAGGGGGCCGAGAACTGAACCTTGGGGAACACCTTGGCAGAGGGGAGCAGTGGGGGATTTGCTGTTGTTTATGCTGATGAACTGGTGTCTGTCAGAGAGGTAGGAATTGAGCCGGGAGAGAGCAGTGCCGGTGATGTTAAGAGTGGTTTCAAGGTGGGAGAGAGGGATGGAATGGTTGATGGTGTCGAATGCTGCACTCGGATCAAGTAACATGAGTATGTTGAGACTGCCGGCATCAGAGGAGAGGAGAAGGTCGTTTGTGACTTTGAGGAGGGCTGATTCAGTGCTGTGGTGGGAAAGGAAACCGGACTGGAATGATTCATAGAGGTTACTGGCAGAGAGGTGGGCTTTGAGTTGTGAAGCAACAGCACGTTCCAGAAGTTTTGATAGAAAAGGGAGGTTGGAGATGGGTCTGTAGTTATTTGGGATGTCAGGATTGGGGGGGAATAGAGAAGAAGAAGAAGACAACAAAAAGACTGGACACTAATGCATAAGATAACATAACGTTACAACAAAATTCAACACGCTCATAAAGTTATTTTTAGTATGACTGTTTTGACCACAGGTAACAGCGCTATGCTACCTCACGACTGAATTTACTACATGACGTTAGCTACAGTAGCTGTATAGTAAACTCATTTAATGCTAATGACAAGTTAGCATGTTAGCATGACTGACTAACTGGCTATTATATCAGAATCATATGACATAACATGACTGAATGTGATGTGACATGAATAAAACTTTCATAAATTTCCTTGTCAATAAACATGACTTCTGCCACAGTCATGACAGATTTTCGACGGCAATGCATGACCCAATGCTACTTCAGAACGTCATCAAGGTCGGTCTGTTGTTATTGTTTTGACTGAGAACTGCAGAAATGACACTGTGGGTTTAAAACTTGTACAGAAAATACTGACCACAGTTGAGATTTTTGTTTTGTCTATTTATTCTGTTTCCATTGTCCCTTCCATTGTTATTTATTGACATTATTTTGATTAGAATTGTTTTCAATCTTCTTCAGATTTGTGAAATGTTCTTCTGTTTGGCAAGTGTCCTGACAAAAAAAATAATAGTTTAAACCACAATTAAACTAGATGTCTGTTATCTTCAACTTTCACTCAGGAGAAAAAAAACACCTCTTAAATTGAAAGAAATAATGATTTTAATTTTTTTAAATAATCATCGATATCAAATGATATCAAATTTTTATCGTGGTAACATTTTCAGCCATATCACCCAGCCCTAAGTATTTATGTCAGTAAGTCACACCAAGTAATTCTTATAGCTGATTAAATCCAGCTGCAGTTAAAGATGCAACAGATCTTCCTCTGTAATTAGTTCCCAGAGAGGGAGCTTCACTGGGCATTTCACTCTGGCATTTCAATCACTTTTGGCCAACCAACCCTGACTTCAAAAGTCTCTTTCTTTCTCTGGAGAATTCAGAAAGGGGGTCAAGAGGGGGAAGCAAAAATAAAAAACAGGTAAAACAACAATGGGGGAAAATTAGTGGAGTCACGCATGCCGCTGTGAAATGTGCCAGAGGAGTGCTTGCCACAGCAATACCGAGAGGATTACGGCTTTCTCAAGAGCAGCTCCACTCAAGACAAGTAAAAAACAACCTGGACATCAAACGCGCTTAGGAAAGTGTCCAACCATTTTCCAAAAGTGCATGTGACCGCTGTGCATTAGTTAGTGGAATCCAACACCCAGCTTGTTTAGAAATTAAATATGAAATGATTTGGAAATTTACACAGTTCCTTCATGGGCTGCCAGGTCATTCAAAAGCTTTGCTTTTAAAAGGAAGACTCTTGCTCACTGCTTTACTGAATATTTGTTTATCTTATGTTTTATTTGGTTATTGTTAAATGTGAAAGCTTGAAGCAGTTTTGAAGCAGAGTGTAAATTTAGCAACAATTGCACAAAAATAAACACTTTTCCCTTTGAAGGCAATAAGAGGAACATAAACTTGTGAATTTAGCTAAATAGAAATGGTTTGTTAACTTGCTCTGTTGGTTCAACCTGTCCATCAGCTGCCCGAAAACTTTTTAAAGACGGTTTTTGTGTCCCATTATTTTACAGTGTAGTAAGGGTGGAAGAAGGGTGCTCAAATGAATCTGTCAATAGATCCTGATGAAGACTTCATCAGAGGCGATCACCCTGTAAGTGCTGTGGCTGCGTTCCCAAAGACCACAGATTGGAAAACTCAATTGTGTTGTATTGATCCAGCTGGCCATCGGTGAACACAGGGCTGACTGGAGCGGTCTGTCGGTGGCCACCGCCAATCTTCTTAAATAAAGTCTAAATACAGGCTCTGTACTTCAACTCAATCTCCGGGGCTTGTGGAGTGAAGTGAAATAAATAATGACAGCTGCAGCCTTGGTGAGGCAATCATTCTAACACCAGGTTAACCTCTGGCTGACATTGACCAAAATAAAAAAATAAATAAAAACACAGGATTACACTGGCTCACCCAGGCGTTCACATTGCCATCTAAGGGCTGGGTGTTCTGGGTACAAGACCTGATATTAGAGCGCATACAAGTCCAACTCAAGTTCAGCTTAATTGGTTAAAAAAAAAAAAAAAAAAAAAAAGGTTTGTGAAATGAGCCCATTACGATTCACCATGAGCCTAATCCTATCTACCTTTACCATGCTGGAGCTATAGTGAGAGTATCCAGCCATGTGTGGATTACCTCTCCAAATGACCCCAGCAACAAGAGAGAGGAGAGCGGGGGTGAACCTTTGCCCCCAAGAGAGCACCTCAGGATGAGGCAGCTCACCACAAAACAGAAGCCATCTTTAACACATGCACATCTATTGGTACTGAGGCAGAAAAGGCTTATAACACAGGAAGCAACAGCAGGAGATGAATCTGAGCTGCAGATTCACCTTATTGTCCAGACAACAGTAGAAAAAGAGACTGCACAGGGAGGATCAAGAAATGAAACAAACAATATCTACATCCAACCAGGCCACCTAGATTCAAAACATATAAATATTTTAATGTGGAGGCTCCAAAAATCTTTGCAGGGTTTTCTTAGCAGACTTCAGAGTTGTACAAACAGGCCGTCTTCACAACTGTCCCTGGTCTGTGGTGTGGTGCAGCTGAGTGCAATGTATCTGTCTGAGATGGAAGTTCAGCATGCCAAGATGGCACTAAAACATTCGAAAGTGTTACTATACTATACGTAGTGCTGCACAGTTAAATATTAATCACAATCATGATTTTGGCTTTCAACAATTAAATGAAGGTGATGGAGTGCGATATTGACATTTAAAATGCCTTGCTTCCTGGAAAACTCTGCAGTATATTAAAATCAAGTCCCAGACAAATTTCTCTTACAGTTTACATTCAGGTCTGTGAAAACATGGATGCTTCCCCCCGGCAGCACAGGTGATCTATACAATCAGCACAGTCATAAATTCAGTATGACCAAATGTCTCTCCTTTTGTTCCTGAGATATGACGTTGAGTAATGGCCAAAAAAGTGTAAAAATGTTCTTAATAGAAATTTTTTTTTTATAAATGATCAAAAAATATATATATTGGGAAATGTTAAACATTTTCTTACTTGCCAAATCCAAGAGAGAAACAACACTGGATGACTTTTTTGGGGATTACAGTGAAATCTAATTAATTTTGTTGAAAAACAGTTTTCGGTGTGATTCCCTTTGCATGACATAAACGTTGATTATTTATGAACATCACTTATGTTTAAGTTGTGTTAAACAAACTGACAAAGGTGTCGAGTAACAATTTCAGTCAAGCGGGATAACACTTATTTTTACCCCCTTAAAACACACAACTTTATTTTACAGAGTTAAGAAAACAATAATAGCATGATGTTAAGTACTGTAACAGATCATCAGACATTGCAGCTTAAATCACATTGCAACATTGCAATTTGGGTAAGGAATTTGAATAATTAGGGTCACATCTAAAGCAAACACATTAAAATGAGATTCTGTAATTGCGTTTTACTTTCTGAGCTCTAAATATTGGTTACTGTGTCACTTCATAAATTTACAAAGTATTATTTAAAAAGGTTTAATATGATATTCATTTGAGAATTCATTGATGTTTAACCTACTTTAATTTTTGGTCAACTCAAAAACCTAATTTGTCATTGGGCCTCATCCTTGACTCAAATTGGATGTGTGTGCCAAATTTGAAGACATTCTCTAAAAGTGTTCTTGAAATATAAGATTCACAAGAATGAGATGGTGCCAGGTCACAGTGACCTTGACCATTAACCTTTAACTACCAAATTCTATTCAGTTCATTGTTGAGTCCAAGTGAACGTTTGTGCCAAATTTAAAAAAAATAAATAAATAAATCCTCCAAGCATTCTTGAGATATCACACTCATGGGAATGAGACAGATGAGGCCACAACTACCTTGACCTTTGACCTATGACCCCCAAAATCGAATCAGTTCATACTTGAGAGAATATTTGTGCAAAATTGAAGAAATATATTCAAGGTGTTCTTGAGGTATTGCGTTCACAAGGGACAAACAGATGGACAGACGGACAGGCGGACAGACGGATGGAAGGACATCCCAAAACACAATGCCTCTGGCTACGGCTATCGCCGGCACAGAAGCATAAACAAGTCACAGAGAAAGCATATATGATTTGTGGACAAATATTTAATAGTGGTTCTAGAAGATATAAAATCTATGCATCTCCTTGCACATAGCAGCAGAGGAAAGAAGAAATCTGTTAAGAAACAACCTTGTCCAGGTGTTACAGCTCTGAGACATCCCTGCAGTATACACCTCTGTGTGTGGCATATGCAAACAAATCTCAACTCTGGCACTGACCCGCAGTTGATAAGCTTTAGGTGAAAATGGACAAAACAAAATGACACCTTCCAGAAAGGTACAACAGAGGCAGAAAGAGGGAGAGCAGCAGTTGAAGGAGGGATGAATCCCCCCGTTTGACCGACGCAGCGGCCCAAAACCAAACACTGATGGTTATTGATCTGGACCTCCTCAGCTGCTAAAATTAAGAGGCAGGGTCCTTGGTTGCAATGCTGAGGAGAGAGGCAATGCTTTAACAAGACCAGCAAGGCTAAATGAAATCCAGGGAGAATTCTGCTGTTCATCTGCTGAACAAAGTCTTGCACGACAGTATTCTTATCCATCTGTCGGGAGAAGTTTGATGAATGCCATCTCTCCTTAGCCCTCGGCCCCCACCCTTGCTTCATTCATTCTTCTCTCCTGCCCTCTGTCCCTGTATTCTCCTGAATGAATTTGACACTTGTACAAGGGGGCAATTAGGATGAAACAATGCTATGGAGCTCTATATGGTCATTTCATTGAACCACAGCGGTATTTTATAGATGTTTGAAACAATGCCTCTGTGCAACCTAAACAGGCAATTTGAAAGCCCCAGAGAAATTAAAACTTTTCTAAAATGCTTGGGAGGATGGCTGTGGTGGGTACTGCTGGTGAGCATTTCCTAAAGGGCTTCATGGAATATAGTTTGCATTTGTATTTACAAGAACACTGGATTGTTACTGGATTGTCAAAGGAGGAAGAAGCAGGAAATCAACAGCCTTACAAGCACTTATAAGGTCATAAAGCCTTATCAATCACTAAGCCAATCAAAACAATTCTATACATTGCTTCTTCAGATAAGTATCAAGTGTAACAGCTGCTAGTGAGGTTGGACCGAATGCCATGGTTCTTATATTCAAAGCTTCTATTGAGGTTTTCAGGTGAGGCTTCAAATGTCATCATATTCTATGATGTCATCATGTTTAAAAAACAAAATAAAATATCCTCAAACAACATCCTAAATTTAAATAAAATTATTAACTACATTGAGTTAGTCTGTTCTTCTACATTAAATCAACTTTCCTTCATCCTCTAAGCAAATGACCATGTTGAATTGAAATTAGTTTATCACATTAAATGTCCGAAATTGTATGAAATTGCTCCAGTGCGTTAAACCAATCTTTGGAATTTAGGGTGTTGTTATACTGCTGCAAGACATAGCATGCTACAAGTGGCTCTACTGCTAGCATAATCAGGCTTGTTGTTAGCATAGGAGCTAACTAGAATTACTTCCCCACGGTTGTATGCCTCTGCGCACCAGTCAAGCTTCTCCTAAAGTTTCCATCCATGTTTGTGAAAATATGGATGCTTCACACACATCTTCCCCCCGACAGCACAGAAGATCTATACAATCAGCACACTTTAAAAATTAATGTCACCAATTCAGTATCTGGCCAAATGTCTCCCCTTCTGTTCCTGAGATATGATGTTGAATAATGACTCAAAAAGTGTTGAAAATTGTCAATGGGCTGCATAACCCGATCAAAAGGAGTAAAATTATTGCTAAAATGAAACGAGAAAAGTTGCAGGTAGTTTTTTGGCAAGAGACTCATTTGTCCTCTTCAGAACATGAAAAATTTAAAAAACTTGGATTTCAAAATACCTATTACTCATCTCATAAATCAGCCCGCAGGAGGGGAGTGGCTATACTGATCCCTAATGCAGTAAATTTTGAATTTATTTCAGAAGTGAAAGACAAGGAAGGGAGATTCGTTTTAGTAAAGGGTAAATTAGACAATGAAGAAGTAACTCTACTTAATGTGTATGCCCCCCCTGGGAGCAAAAAAATATTCTTCAAAAAATTATTTGAATTGATAGTTTTGGAAACACAAGGAATTCTAATTTGTGGTGGTGATCTTAATGTCCAACTGCAACCAAAATTAGATACATCTAATCAGCGCCAAAAGAAAAGTCCTAATGCCATCCTAGTTCAGAGGATGCTTACAGAGTTGGGTCTGATAGACGTGTGGAGAGAGTCTCATCCAGGAGAAAAACAATTCACCTATTATTCCCCATGTCACTCAGTATACTCACGAATTGATTATCTGTTTATGTATAAGTCAGATTGGCACAGAGTCAGGGACTGTAAAATTGGGATTAGGGATGTATCTGATCATTCAGGGGTGTACCTAACCCTGCACCTAACTAAGCAACGGAAAAATACACTTTGGAGACTTAATACGAGCATTTTAAATGACAAAACAGTTCAGAAACAGATTCAACAGGAATTTAAAACATATTTACAAAATAACGATAATGGGGAGGTGTCTCCAAGTATTTTATGGGACGCAGCAAAGGCAGTTGTTCGAGGCAAAATTATTGCCCTCACAGCTTTTCGTAAAAAGGAAAAACAGAGAAGACTTGTAGAACTACAAGCGGAAATGAAGTCATTAGAAACTAGACACATGGAACGAAGAGATCCACAAATATTAATTCAAATAAACAAAATTAAACAGGATATAAATGGCATATACGATGAAGAAATAGAAAAACAACTTAAATTCACTAAACAAAAGTATTATGAGACAGGGCATAGGGCAATGAAACTACTCTCCTGGAGGATTCAAAACAACGGGTGAAAAATATGATTTATAAGATTAGAAACCCCAAGACACAAAAAGTTTGCAGTGAATCAGAGGACATTCAACATGCTTTTGAACTATATTATAAAGAACTATATAACCAACCGACCATGGTAGATATTACAACAATAGAGACTTTTCTAAGTTCACTAGATTTACCATCTATAGGAGAACAACAAAATAAAGAAATTATGGCTGGGATAACGGCAGAAGAACTGAACAAAGCCATTTCGAGATTGAAAGCTAATAAGGCTCCAGGTTCGGATGGCTATCCGTCTGAGTGGTATAAAACATTTAAACAACAGATAACACCTGTTCTGCTTAACTGTTTCAACCATATACTGAGAACAGGAGAAGCCCCCCAATCATGGAAGGAAGCAGTTATCTCTATCATCCCGAAAGAAGGGAAAGATAAAAATGAATGCAGCTCATACAGACCAATATCAGTCTTAAATGTAGACTATAAATTATTTGCTTCAATCCTATCTAGGAGACTGGAGTCCATCGTCCCGGAGCTGGTAGATTTGGACCAAGCAGGTTTTGTATTAAACAGACAGACACAGGATAATATAAGGAGAACTCTACAGGTGGTGAGTCATATTCGGCTTCAAAGATGGTTTTATTAAATGTATTAGAGCATTATACTTTTCTTCAACAGCCAGGATCAGGGTTAATGGACACCTGTCGCAAACTATTCATTTGGAAAGAGGGACACGCCAAGGCTGTCCCCTGAGTCCGACCTTATTCGCATTATTTATTGAACCCCTTGCTCAAGCAGTTAGAGAGGACTCTGGGATAAAGGGGACTATGATTAGAGGAGAAGAACATAAGATTTGTATGTTTGCGGATGATGTTTTGCTTTTTATTACAAGCCCAGACTCAAGCATCCCAAAATTGATGTCCCTGCTAAAAGAATATAATTTATACTCTGGATATAAGCTTAATATCCAAAAAACCCAAACCCTCACATTTAACTATATTCCCCACCCAGATATTAAAGGGAAATACAATTTTAAATGGGACTCGCCCAAAATAAAATATTTAGGAATAAACCTTACTAAAGATATGTCAAAACTTTTTGAAAGTAACTACGGCTCCATTAATAAGGAGATCAAATCTGATATTTCTAGATGGACACTCCTCCCACTGGACATGAGTAATAGAATAGAAATCATTAAAATGAATGTGTTGCCACGGCTTCTTTTTCTTTTCCAGTCTCTGCCACTAGAGGTGCCCCAAAAACAATTTGATGAGTGGAATGCCTGGATCTCGAGGTTCATTTGGAGCAGTAGAAGACCTAGGGTCCAGTTCAAGATTCTGCAGCTAAAAAAAGAGAAGGGAGGGAGAGCTTTACCATGTTTACAGGATTATTATTATGCTGCACAGTTGAAACCCTTAGTATACTGGTACTCTCCAAATTGTGAATCTAAATGGAAATGCTTGGAAACTACACAGTTAAAAATTCCAATTCAATCTATTATAGGAAATAAGAACCAAGCAGAAAAATATTATAACAGTTTGAATCAATGGACTGTATTCACTCTCAAACTATGGTTTAAGGTTTTGAGGAAGTTACAAATAGAGAAACAGGCAAGAGTCTTGAATTGGATAGCATGTGATCCAGAATTTGAACCTGCTAGATTGGACGGGGGCTTTAAACAGTGGGTTAGGAGAGGATCACATCCTTTTGTTCCCTCATTTCAAACAGTAAATTTCAGAGTTATGAGTCTATTTCAGCCACATTTGGACTGGAGAAGCAGGACTTCCATAGATACCTGCAAGTCAGAGACTATTATATTAAAAAATTACAAATCAAGGAGGAGAAGGAATACAATTTAATCTCTATATTTCATGAGGCTTATGAAAAGAAAGATAATAAAAAGTTGGTCTCAAGAATATACGGAAGTATCCAAGCTTCTAAAAATCATTCTACGTTTTCCATTAAACAGAAGTGGGAGAAGGAGTCAGAAACACAAATATCAGAAGAGACCTGGATAGAAATATGTGAGACACAAGCAACCACTACAAACTGAGATCTCTACGAGAGTTTGGCTGGAAGAATGTAGTGAGATTTTTTATAACTCCTAAAATAACAGCACTACGAACAGGCACACAGAGCCGAGGCTTTTGTTGGAGACAATGTGGAACCCCTATGGCTAACCATGTTCATGTTTTTTGGTCCTGTCCGAAAATCCAGCCATTTTGGAGGGACATATTAACCGAGATAAATAAAATTATAGGAGTGGATTTAGAATTTTCTTTTGTTGTTTTATATCTCGGCAAAATTCCGAAAACAGTTTTGCATAAGGACAGATACTTGTTGAAGATTCTTCTGGCTAGCAGTAGGAAAGCCATAACTAGAAGGTGGATGCAAGTAGATCCTCCAACATTGATCCAGTGGCACGGGATCATTCATGAAATTTACTGTATGGAGAAACTTACTTTTATTTTAAGACTCCAATTGGAGAAGTGTATGGAACGCTGGGAAAAATGGATCGAATATGCGCCTTGAAAAGTGTGACATTTGACTATGATGTATATGTATGTACAGTATGTATGTGTAATAGAAAGCTTTGATTTTAACTGTACCGCCCATGATGATCTCATGTTCTATTTACATGTTGATAAATAAAAAGTTAAAAAAAAAAAAAAAAAAAAGTGTTGAAAATTGGGATCTAACAGTGAAGATGACCTTTGACCTTTTGGCAGTGTTGGGCAGTAGCGTCACTACAGTAGCCGACGTTTGTAGTTTAACTACATTTCTCAGTAGCTTGGTGGTAGCGTCGCTGTTTTCTGAAACAAGTAACTTCTCAGTAGTTAAGCTCTTTTATTGATCACTTAGCGCAGTAGCGTCCACACAAGCTACTTTTCCAAAATCATTCCTTAAGCTCAAACGAGGCGGGGATTTCTGTTATGGACTGAAATAAAACTGTCAACGCTACCACACAGAGTCACTTCCGCATGAACCTGACGGGGGACAGCCCTCCATTCCGAAACCTCGCCGTTCCGAACGACTCTAACTCTGAAATTGATTTTCAAGTCCATATCGTGTTTCCTGCATCAAACACTGCCGCCTGCTCTCCGGCCGCACTCGCACAATTCTGAAATTCGTTGTACTACAAAAGCTTGAAATGAACGTTCAACTCACTGTTTTTTATTGAAAATATGTCACTGTCTTCATTTATTATGTATAATTTTGCTAGCAGCAAACACATTTAAAGGAGACGCTTGTCAAGTCTTTTTTTACGCGCGCCGTCCGTGGTGCTGAAATCCCCTGCTGACAGCAGACCGGCGGAGAAAAAAAAGACATTTCTTTGCGCTGTGCTTTCAGAAAATAACCAGGGTTAGGATAAGAAAGACCAACGGTCTGTACAGCAGTTCCACTGTGTTTGCCAGGGCATATCAGGCTGTGTGATTCTGCACAAAGATTGGTTTAACGCACTGGAGCAATTTCATACAATTTCGGACATTTAACATGATAAACTAATTTCAATTCAACATGGTCATTTGCTTAGAGGATTCAGCTGAAGCATAATGAGTGTTATATGTCATTAAGATGAAGTATTTGCTTGTTTTGTGGTTAATTATGCACATAATCCATTTGACCCCATCATGAATGGGATTTTTATTCTTTCCTGCAGACAGAGACAAAAGGATCAGTGCGCAGCCTCCGTTTCCTTTGCGTCCGTCTCATTCATTCAAACTTTGTAACCACGGTTGGGATTTGTAGGGGACATGTGTATGCTGCTCACTATAAAATGTGTTTACTAAAATGTGTTTACTAGCCTCATTTCTAGTCAAAACAAATATCTTTAGACTTAAAAAACAGCCTACTTGTTTCAAGCAAATTTTCACCATGGAGCAAGTTGGGGTTTTTTTTGCTTGCAATAAGAAAAAAAACTTGGGGCGTCGGTGGCTTAGAGGTAGAGCAGGCGCCCCATGTACAAGGCTGTTGCTGCAGCGGCCCAGGTTCAAGTCCAGCCTGTGGCCCTTTGCTGCATGTCATCCCCTCTCTCTCTCTTTCCATTTCACACTTAACTGTCCTATCCATTAAAGGCAAAAAATGCCCAAAAAAATATCTTTAAAAAAAAAAAAAAAAAGAAAAAAAAACTTGCTCCATTGACAGATTTTTTTCTCTACTTATTTCAAGTGAGAATTTTCCTGAAACAAGTGAAAATTGCCTAAAAACAAGTTACTTTTTAGGTGTTTAGTTTAGTTTTATTCACACATCATCCAGGAAGTACAATACAATACATGGTGCATACAACAAGTATTTTTACACAGTCGGATGTGTGAAAAGGGTCACCCCAAAAAAGCTATTTAAAGCTTTTAATAGGGGGCCCTGTTTTCCATGAATATAGGATATTGGCCAGATATCCTTATAATATGGACAACATACAGATAATAGACACACAATAAACAATAGACAGTCTCAGTATTATGGTTACATTGGGTTTGATGCGAAGTACAGTAGCAATGTTAACCAAGAGAAATTAATAGATGCAGTAAGATGATTCATACAATTATTAATCAGCACATTAAACATACATTGCTAGGAGTTGAATTTTTAGTTTTGCCTTGAAGATGGAGATGGAATGTGACATTTTTAGTATTTCATCAAGCTCATTCCAAATCTGTGGTCCTCTGCACACAATGCTGAAGCTAGTACATTTTAGTCTTCGTTTTTTTCCAGTGATTACATTTTTATTCCTGGTGGTGTAGGTGTGCCTAGGAGCACAGATTGGGATGAGGTCACATAGTTTATGGTTTAGTTTGTGGTCAGTCTGGTACATTACACAAGCATTCTGAAAGTAGTTGTACTCACGAAGCCTCAGAAGATTGTAGCGGTGGAAAATCATTTTAGTGGGAGCGTTAAACTCAGACCATGTTAAGGCACGTATGACTTTTTTTTGGAGTATCTCAAGCTTTTGTAAATGAGTTGGAAATGTGTTACACCATATGATATTGCAGTATTGTAAGTGAGGTGCAAACAAAGATTTGTACAGAATGAGAAGTGCAGAGAGTGGAAGGAACTTAAAGAACAGAGTAGCATATTTGGACAGTTTAGTTGTGAGACCATCAATATGTCTTTTAAAATTAAGGAACTCATCAATGTGGATCCCCAGGAATTTTGTAGAGCTGACTCTTTCAATGTTTCGTCCGTTTATTTTTGGGAAAATTTGTTTAATGTCATTTTTTTTATGAGAGCGGAACACAATGTAGTTTGTTTTATTGATGTTCAGAGAGAGTTTGTTGCATTTAAACCATGTGTCTATTTTCACTAACTCACTATTTATGATTTGTTCAAGCGTATTTGGATTTTTGTGGGAGAAAAACAAGTTTGTATCATCGGCAAATAATACTTTATGTAGTATGGACGAGGAATTAACAAAGTCATTTATGTACAGTACAGGCCAAAAGTTTGGACACACCTTCTCATTCAATGCGTTTTCTTTATTTTCATGACTATTTACATTGTAGATTCTCACTGAAGGCATCAAAACTATGAATGAACACGTGGAGTTATGTACTTAACAAAAAAAGGTGAAATAACTGAAAACATGTTTTATATTCTAGTTTCTTCAAAATAGCCACCCTTTGCTCTGATTACTGCTTTGCACACTCTTGGCATTCTCTCGATGAGCTTCAAGAGGTAATCACCTGAAATGGTTTTCCAACAGTCTTGAAGGAGTTCCCAGAGGTGTTTAGCACTTGTTGGCCCCTTTGCCTTCACTCTGCGGTCCAGCTCACCCCAAACCATCTCGATTGGGTTCAGGTCCGGTGACTGTGGAGGCCAGGTCATCTGCCGCAGCACTCCATCACTCTCCTTCTTGGTCAAATAGCCCTGACACAGCCTGGAGGTGTGTTTGGGGTCATTGTCCTGTTGAAAAATAAATGATCGTCCAACTAAACGCAAACCGGATGGGATGGCATGTCGCTGCAGGATGCTGTGGTAGCCATGCTGGTTCAGTGTGCCTTCAATTTTGAATAAATCCCCAACAGTGTCACCAGCAAAACACCCCCACACCATCACACCTCCTCCTCCATGCTTCACAGTGGGAACCAGGCATGTGGAATCCATCCGTTCACCTTTTCTGCGTCTCACAATGACACGGCGGTTGGAACCAAAGATCTCAAATTTGGACTCATCAGACCAAAGCACAGATTTCCACTGGTCTAATGTCCATTCCTTGTGTTTCTTGGCCCAAACAAATCTCTTCTGCTTGTTGCCTCTCCTTAGCAGTGGTTTCCTAGCAGCTATTTGACCATGAAGGCCTGATTCGCGCAGTCTCCTCTTCACAGTTGTTCTAGAGATGGGTCTGCTGCTAGAACTCTGTGTGGCATTCATCTGGTCTCTGATCTGAGCTGCTGTTAACTTGCCATTTCTGAGGCTGGTGACTCGGATGAACTTACCCTCAGAAGCAGAGGTGACTCTTGGTCTTCCTTTCCTAGGTCGGTCCTCATGTGTGCCAGTTTCGTTGTAGTGCTTGATGGTTTTTGCGACTCCACTTGGGGACACATTTAAAGTTTTTGCAATTTTCCGGACTGACTGACCTTCATTTCTTAAAGTAATGATGGCCACTCGTTTTTCTTTAGTTAGCTGATTGGTTCTTGCCATAATATGAATTTTAACAGTTGTCCAATAGGGCTGTCGGCTGTGTATTAACCTGACTTCTGCACAACACAACTGATGGTCCCAACCCCATTGATAAAGCAAGAAATTCCACTAATTAACCCTGATAAGGCACACCTGTGAAGTGGAAACCATTTCAGGTGACTACCTCTTGAAGCTCATGGAGAGAATGCCAAGAGTGTGCAAAGCAGTAATCAGAGCAAAGGGTGGCTATTTTGAAGAAACTAGAATATAAAACATGTTTTCAGTTATTTCACCTTTTTTTGTTAAGTACATAACTCCACATGTGTTCATTCATAGTTTTGATGCCTTCAGTGAGAATCTACAATGTAAATAGTCATGAAAATAAAGAAAACGCATTGAATGAGAAGGTGTGTCCAAACTTTTGGCCTGTACTGTACATACACTCATCCATTCTGAAAACGGCCCGACAGACATACACACATATACCCACACACTCAGACACATAAAAACATTCTGTGGACATTACCAACTGTATTGTCACAGAGCAGACAAACAAACAAGGAGGGCCTCGTCCTACCCAGTCAAGCCGGTAGTATTTAGGCCAATTCCCAAGCCAAAACTGAGAAAATAGATGTGAAGGAGAGAAGAAAGAGGGGGAGTGATGAGATAGGGAAAGAAAGAGAGAAAGAAGATCATTCACCGTCTTCCAGGATCGGCGGTTGTCATGACAACAGAGAGAGAGAGACGCGTTTTTTGGTGACGTCATCATCATGCGTCTGTGTTTACCGTTGTGGGGAGGCAGCATGCTGCAGCGTTGACAGACAGTTCCTCCTGGCGTTCAGGAATAATGTTTTCATCTCCTCCACTGGGCCAGTAAGTTGTTCGGGGGTTCCTATACAGTTTACCGTCGATGTAGAGCTTGTCAATGAACAGACGAGCAGTCTTTTTGGCTTTCCTCGCCTCGGCAATGATCGGGTGAAGCAGTCTCCGTCTGTTCATGATCTCCGGCGGGAACTGATCTCTGATGGAGTAGTTGGAGCCTTTTAGCTCTTTGCCCCTCGACATGACGGCAGACTTCATCTTTGAGTCAATGACTTTAGCCACAGTGGGACGGGGCCTCCTCTGTTGGTCAGTTTTGATCCTCCCGAGGCGATGCACCCTGGAGAAGCGAACAGCTCCGGCGTCCTGGAGTTGAAGTTCAGCTGTCAAATGTTTGAGGTTGTTTACTTGGGTACTTCGGACCTTTCGCACCTCGATGAGTGAGTTGTTAAACTCCACAGAGTGCTTTAGTACTTTGACATCTGTTGTCAGTTGCTCAAGTAAATCAAGCTTCTTGAGTTGTAGTTTTATAGATGTTATAGACTCACTGATGTCACAGGATTCCATTTCGCTTGAGCTCGGCTTAGCTCGGGTGTTCTTGGCCTCAGATTTGTTGTTAGGTATAACGCTTTTGTGGTAAAATGCGTCAATGTAGGCTTCCAAATCCTCTATTGGTTCATCAACAGGTGAATCCAGTTTGATTTAGGTTCTGATCACTGCTCAAACTAGATGTGATGGCATAATTGGGAGGTTTTTTGGCACGGAGTACAGCTTAGCACTTCAGCCATGTGTGGTCGGCCATCTTATTTATACTCATGAGTCACTGATGAGTCTCATTTCAATTGTAATGAGATTTGTTTTGACAGAAATAAATATTCTTGGTAAGATTTTGAGTTTTTGCAGCGTACATACACATACATACACGCATGTACGTTTTTGACCATGTTGTGACTGTTTGAAGCAAGTCTTCATTCTTGCTGTTGTCGTTTGAGTCGTGTTGGGAGTTAGTGCAGCTCACTGTTCAATAAACAATTGAACTTAACTTTTTTACCTGCCTCTCTGTTTGACTGACAGTTTTATTGATCAGTAAGATAACACTGACTTGGCACGAAGTTGGTTCAATTTAGTAAAAAGCTTGGATGTAGTTGTACTAGTTACTTTCATTTTGCTGCAGCTTAGCTTGCTACATTTCTGAGGGTGATAGCTTTGATGTAGTGAAGCTTCATTTAATATTAGAGTAACTAGTAGCTTAGCTCACTTTCCAAGTAGCTTGCCCAACACTGCCTTTTGGATATATATAGATATTTGTGTTGTCCAAGTTCTACTGGCCTTGGATGTGTGGCAAGGGGCATTATCTTGTTGAAACATCCAGTTCTTACCTCGACGGAACAGTGCACACGCAGAAGGGAGCATGTGGGTTTCGAGAATGGTACAATACTCGGCGGTTTTGCCTGCACATGCGGATCAGGATGCGGTCATTTCTTGCTGAAGAAACCCTTGGACGCCCAGATCTTGGTTTGTCTTCCAAGCTGTTGGTTCGTCTGTATTTCTGCAGAGTGTATCCAACTGCTGAAGGACTGCATCTGCACTTCCTGGCTATCTGGCGGCAGCTGTACCCTTCCTGGCTGAGAATCTTTATTTTCAGGCATGTTTCCTGCAGTAGGTTCCTTGTTTTAGCCATTTTTGTGTCTGAAGAACTTTCAAATGTGCTGGCTTTATGTAGACATGAAGCTTGGCAACCAAAATTGTGTCTTTTAATAAAAAGAACGACCTTCATCACTGGTACCAAAATGACCCAATACTCAAAATTTCTTATGTATTTTTATGGAACCAATCAATTTTAAGTTTTTAATGGCTTTTTTAGGATTTATTTAGTATTTGGGCTGTGACTGTACTAAAAGAAATTGCACTTGAAGGCCTAAGAGTGATTCTTAATGCAATATTTCACAAATGCATGGGGTGTCCGAAAACTTTTTTCCACCACTGTATGCAAACACAAAACACAAGGAGGACTCGCCCTGCTTAATTTTATTAATTATTACTGGGCCACAGGAATATATTCAATTGGCTCATGGCTAGATGATACTGCTTTACTTCCTTGTGGGATGGAGATGGAGAGGGAGGATTGCTTGCCGTTTTCCATGGGTGCAGTGGCGCTATCCCCAACTCCACTTAACAAAACATATTACAAGAACAACCCCGTAATACATAGCACAATAAGAATTTGGAAATAAATATCAAAACACTTAAATCTTAGAAAACTTTCATTCAATCTACCAATATCAGCAAACCCTTCCTTTGTTCCCTCCACCCTAGATGAAACATTTAATACATGGAGAGAGTCTGGCATACGTAATATTGGGGATCTGTACATAAATGGATCATTTGCATCCTTCCACCAGTTCGAACAGAAATTTGGGCCCAATCCCAATACACCCCTTAACCCTACCACTTGCCCCTACCCCTCCGTTTTGCGGGTTCACACATAGGGGTAGGGATGTCCTGATTCTCATTGAGGCAGAGGGGAAGAACAGAGTGCTAGGGCTATATGGGCTAACGGAGTTTTTTCAGAGGCACAATTCAAAGCGAATGCTACAAGAAATCTCCCAGAATGCCTTGTGAATCACCGGCAAGATGGCAGGGAAGGCTTCAGAGGCAATGAAAGAAAACCATGAATGTAAGTATTTTCATCGTAACTAAAGATTTAAAGACAATGATAACCATCGGAAATGTCGTTTCAATGTATTATATACATTTGTTCTAACAAACATAAAAAAAAAAAAATCGCTAGTTGTGAGGTTTCCCCGGCAACATACTCGTTGCGTCTTTTTATGATGTCACTGACGACTAATGATGACGTTTCCGGGTATGAAGGGTTGTCCCATTTCATAGGGGAATATTTCAACCCCTACCCCTTGTAACTTTCAGAAGTCAGAAGTTATGTAAAAACACATCTTAACCACTTTGAAAATGCTGAGCCTGACAAGCTGGACAGTTGTTTAGAAGGGGTCTTGGGATCTGACCATGTGATATCCCATTTACATGATGCGCTACAACATATAAGCTGTCCAATGACAAATGCTATCAAAAGTGAGTGGGAAAAAGAATTGGGCACACAGATCCAAGATGACATTTGGGAAGAGAGCCTAGCATACATCCACACCTGTTCTACGTATAAATGCACGTCACTGTCTCATCCAATTTAAGATTATACATAGATTACACTATTCCAAGGAAAAGCTTCACAGAATCTTCCCAGAAGTCTCCCCGCTGTGCGACAAATGCAGTTTGGAAAAAGGGAATCTGCTGCACAGTTATGCTCTCCGTACAAAATTACAGGGATTCTGGACTGACATATTCACCCGGATGTCCAAAATACTTGCAGTCAAGATAAACCCAGATCCAATTTCGATAATTTTTGGATCATCCAAGGACATAAAGAAGCTAAGGCCTCCACAACGACAATTCGTAGCATATGGACTTATTATTGCAAAAAAATTAGTTCTACCATTTTGGAAGGATAAAGAAACCCCAACACTGAAAATGTGTATCACAAACCTAATGGACACGCTTCACCTTGAAAGAATCCAATTTGCAATCAGTAATAAGTTGGAAGTAGGGGTGGGTGATATATATCGTTAACGATAATATCGTCATTGTTGTTTTAACGATGTGCAAATTTACGTTATCGAGTATGCAAATGACTTCACAAAAACAACCAAAAACACACGTTGAAAGGTTGAAACCCCACACATTCACTGAACAAGAGTTACGTAACTTGCGTGCAGCAGCACGCCGCAGTACACCTAGGTGATCACATGATCTCTCACTGGCACCTTCCCAGCAGGTCAGCCTGCTGCTAAACAAACATTAGCGAGACAACATAGCAACACCGCCCACAGATGCTCCAGCAGCTTCGGAAGACGTGGGTCAACTGTAGTGATAGGTCCCAGCCTGTCAGGCTAAAGTTCGCAGTACCTGAAGACCGTCTACAGAGCTACCTAGCCTAGCCACAGTTAGCTGAACGAAGCGGCAACATGGCACAGTTTCAAGTCTCCCCGCTGGAAAAGTTCACCTTCAAGGCTGAAGACTGGCTTAAATGGATTAAACGCTTCAACAGATTCCGCATTGCTTCTGGGTTGGAGACCCAAGCAGAAGGGAATCACAGGAATGTGATCTTTGAGAGAGCAAAGTTTAATCAGCTGCATCAAGAAACGGGCGAGACGGCCGACAGTTTCATTATGGCGCTGCACTGCCTGCCTGGCGGAGCACTGCGGTTACGGGCTCTACATGATGGGATGGTGAGGGACAGGCTTGTGGTGAGTCTGCGGGACAAACGCCTATCTGAACAGTTGCAAATGGACCTGGAATTGACGCTACAAAAGGCCGTCACCAGAGTCAAACAGAGAGAGCAGGTAAAAAAGCAACAAGAAATGTTAAGAACATTTTTCCATTAATATCATCCATGAGAACCAATTAATGAGCTATAACTCAGGCTGTTAAAAACACATATTTAAAAGAATATCGTCTAATTATCGTTATCTTCAAAATCCCCCAAAATATCGAGATATTATTTTTTGTCCATATCGCACACCCCTAGTTGGAAGATTTTAATAAGATCTGGTATCCTCTGGTTTCCCACCTAGCAGGAGACACAGGACCCTAGCAGCCCTGTGAGGGATTATTTTGTGTGTGTGCTCATTTTTTGAAATGATCTGATTATTATTTTATTTTATATTTTATTTTTATTTTTCTCATGTTTTCTTTGCTGTTATCGAGAGTGATGGTGCGGTACGGCGGTACTGTTTTCCTACCTCTATTTTTTCATTTGGAAAAGAAGTGTGTGAACAGTTAGTACCTTGTACATTTGAAAGCTGCTTCACAATAAAAACATTTGAAACAATAAATAGCACTCTGTCATAGTGAGGATAAGTATGTGTGTTCTGCCTCTCCATCATCTTTCACTACCAGTCTTCCATGCTTTGTTTGCCACAAATGATATTAACGATGACACTGCTGAAGACCAAACAAACAGACAGCACTGGTGGCAACCTCTGACCTCAAGGGCTCTGTTCAAACTGCCCTTTGAACTTCATGCTGATCATTAAGACAAACTGGAGCTCCTGTGTGTGGAGACACGACTCCCTTGTTTAGGTAAGAGAGAGTATGTGTGTGTATGTTTGAAGGGGAGGGTTGGGTACAGTTCACATATGAACCGGTACCGTGCCCAGCAGTACCTTTTGTTGATTCGTTATTCTTCTGTAATAACAGAAATTCCACTTTTGAACAAGCTGCAGGGGTCTCACTCTCTCTTTCTACAATACTCTGCATCCGTCAACATAATTCTGTTGCTCTGCTCTTTTCTAATTATACGTAGATCTAAGTCTCTGTCTGACTGTCTGTGTGCTTATCTCTCTCACTCTCTGCTTAGACAAAAGTGGCAAATATGTGGAATAAGTACAGCTTAAAAAACAAACAGCAGTGATAGGCTATTTCTAAAATAAAATGGAAAAAAACTGTCTGCACTGCAGCAGTTCTTTTTCAGTTCCTTGTCTTAAAGGGCTGTCTAACAGCAAGGTAAAGCAGTGAAAATATTCTAAATATAACATATTCTTAATCTGATATGGATTTTTTTGGTGGCTAAAATATGTTGTGCTGCTGCCCCCATCCACAGCAGCATGTTGCTTAACTTTCATGGCTGTACCCCGTCTCATTCTCCAAACTGGGGACGTGCCAACTGCCATCTACTTTATGTAATACACGGACTATGGATAAGTACCTCATACAGTGCCACTTCAAAAATCTAAACTATCTCACTTGATGCCGCCCCCTTCCTGTCACAGGAGAAAGCCTCTGAAATAGCATGCAGACCTTGGATTTCTAAACGTCTTGGCTAAGAATCGGCAATTTGACCAAAATACAGGACACTTCCTTTCAACGGCATTATGTTTCACCCTTAAAAAACGGAGAGCCAGTAAAAATACAGTAGGTGCATTCAAACAGCATGACTTCATCACCAAACCTTGCCTGGGCCAGAGTCTGTCAGCCACTGTGCTGCTTTGCACCTGTTTTTCTGTACATAAAATGTATTTTCTATGCTGCATACTTTGCACAGAGGCCACATTATTTTGGCAGGGAGCTGGCTGAGCTCCAGCGTCCACTTAATGTGTTCCACAGCCTGCTACAACAAGTATAGCAGCAGCAGTGATAGTGTATGTTTGACCCTGTGTTTTATGGTGGAGGCCACAGCTCTGGGATAGAAGCTGTTTTTCAGTCTATTGGTATGGTGGCACTGTGAGCTCAAAGAAGAAATTCATTAGTATATCTTTCATGTAAAATAACTAATAAATTATCTTTAATTGATAAATATCTTTGTCCTTCCTTGGAGCTGACAAAACATAAACTCTTCAAATGTTTCTTCAGATGACCTTCCTTGCCATAAATGCAGCCATCTAGTCCAAATCATTCCATTTCATATGATGCATAAGTGTTTGCTTGTAGAGTCACAGCGATGTGCCCTTCAGATGAGGCAGGCTCGTATTATCACCTCTATTTCCAGAAAAACAAACAGTGGAGAGCAAGACGCACAATTTCCATCCCATCCTTTTAACCATGTACCCTTGCCAATGTCAGCATGTGTCTTGGTTAAGATGTAAGGCAGAAGAGAAGAAGGGGGATGAGGATGGGATTGGGAAGGCAGAAGGAGGGAGGGAAGGAGGGAGCACACACTTGGGGTAATGAGGTTTGGAGGGCTCGAGGTTGGGTACAGTATAGGGTTAAGCTGCAGATGGCATCCATTTGGCAGGATAAAGCAGCACACATGCTCCGGCTTGGACTAGATTTCACACCCCTCTTGATGAGTACCGCTATCCACAATTGTGGGAAAGAATAAGGAATGGAGCGCCAGAGAAGTTTGGTGAGGTAGTAAAGCAACTAAAGGGTAGCTTCTCAAGAAAAACTGAATGCAATGACAATAACTCACACATATGCACAGAATATTGTCATTTTGGCTGACATGACCACCATATACCAGCATAGAGATCCATGCCACAGAACTAGACAAAGAAAAGGACAAGCAGCGTTTGCCTCACTCTCAAAAAGGGCAATTACAGCATTTTGGGGGCACTTTTAAAAATAAGTAATTAGTGCATTACATTGCTTTTTTAATTGAAATGAGTCCAGATAAAAATGCACAACACTACAACACTCATGGTGGCATGGAGGAAAAACAGAATGTGGACAGATAGAAGCTGATGAGAGAAAGAAGGCGAGAATATGTCAGATGTGGGGAGAGAGATAACAGACTGAGGCGAAGCAGCAAACAAGACAAATCTGTGGTGTGAATGTGTGTGTGTGGAGGAGTGGGGAGTTATCATTCTTATTTGTTTCACCTGCTGCACTCCTTCAGCTCCCCACTAATGGCATTCCCATGGGGTAGAAGATTCCAGAAACCACGCACTGTACAGACCAACTATGCTGTGTTCACACAGAACACAACGCACCACTGCCACAGAGGCTCACACAGCAACTTCATTCTGCCGGCTTCTACACATGGACAATAAGAGCAAAAAGTTGGTGTGTTTGAAAAGCTGTGTTTAAATGAAAAACCTTCACAGGAAACACTCCACTATCACAGAGCAGTATTTACATTAAGTGCTTTTTATGTTGATGTCAGTACATTCAATAAAATCTGGGTTGAAACCACTTAATGAACCAAGGATTTCAAAGGCTGATACTGGTGATATTCTTAATATTTCATCCAATGACTCAGAAATCTTGATAGGTTTTCAATTCTGTAAGTCCCCAGGACACACAGGTGGCCATTTGAGAGGGTCCCCGATAAAACTTGTTTTTTGACAAATTGTAGTATTAAACTTGTGATGTTATATGGTTTTAATTCTGGTTATATTCACAAATACATAGAGAGTTACAGAAAATGCTGTAGAAAACTTTCAATCTCTGATGAGATAGACTTTGTCATCCACCACTAAAATGGGTTAGTGTTTAATGTTTATTTCTATACTTCTGCTTCCCATTCTGGGCGGCACGGTGGTGTGGTGGTTAGCACTGTCGCCTCACAGCAAGAGGGTTGCCGGTTCGATCCCGGGCGTGGGAGCCCTTCTGTGCGGAGTTTGCATGTTCTCCCCGTGTCAGCGTGGGTTCTCTCCGGGCACTCCGGCTTCCTCCCACAGTCCAAAGACATGCAGATTGAGGACTAGGTTAATTGATAACTCTAAATTGTCTGTAGGTGTGAATGTGAGCGTGAATGGTTGTCTGTCTCTATGTGTCAGCCCTGCGATAGTCTGGCGACCTGTCCAGGGTGTACCCTGCCTCTTGCCCGATATTAGCTGGGATAGGCTCCAGCCCCCCCACGACCCTCAAGAGGATGAAGCGGTTAGAAGATGAATGAATGAATGAATGCTTCCCATTCTTATTTCTCAAACATTTTACCACATCAGATTATCACCATTTTAAGTAGGGATATAAATGATTAATGGGCTGATAGCAGTTGATAATTAACGTGATTAAAAATATGGCCTAATGAAAAAGATGGGGGACATGTGGTGCTGGGATGCAATGGTCCTCTGTAAAATATTGAACCGTTCAGTCTGCCCTGCACGGATCAATACGCCCTTATGGACCACGGGTTTTCGGTTTTGCAATTCATTTTGCATTGATGCTTTACAGGCCACTGTGTGTGTGTGTGTGCCTGTCCACAGGCCGAGTCCATGGATGTATAAAGAGAATGGCCAAGTCAGCCTGCTGCACAAAAGCCCTCCCCGCGACTTAATGTCCAATCACTATTGTGGCTCCACCCACTCACCCCCTAACACTGTTGTAACTGGAGCCGGGGAAAGTGACGCTCGCCCCACACAGAAAAGAAGTGGAAAAAAACAAACATGGAGAGCCATGGCAAAGGTAAGCGGAGGAGTTGAGAGACAAGTTTGAAGACGCACCTGCTTCATACAAATCTCCGATGTGGGATCATTTCAGTTTCGCTGTTGAATAAAACGACGAGGGAGTGACAACAGTTAACAGAAATTCTGCAAACGTTGCTTGAAACATGTCTAGTGTTTCCCCTACCATTATATTAGGGGGGACGCCCGGCCCGTACCTTGTCCTTTTATTACACAAACTAAAACTGTCTCTACACGGTGCGCATTTACAATCCTCCTCTGCTCTCTGTGTCGCACACGGCGGGCAGCATGTCAAGTGCAAAGTGAAGCAAAATAAAGAGATCATTTTTGGGGAAAAAATTTGTTCTCTTTACACACAAAACACGTACCGAAACCGAACCGAAACCATGGCCGGGCGCCTGCTGGAGATGGATAGGGCCTAATACTTTACATACAAATACCATTATACCATACAGAGAGAGAGACAATGGTGGTGCAGTGGGGGTCTGGGTGTCCTCCCCCAGAAAATTTTGGACGTGGTAGATGTGATTTCCTGTATTCTGGTGGGTTTACAGATAGCATTCTGGAGATGGGCAATACCTACATTCATTCAAAGCCACCCTGACTCGCAAGGCCTTCACAGGTGGACCTGCATTCAGCTCAGAGTGACTGAACAGGGCTTGATGCTAACTTTTTTCCCAAGGAGCACATGTGCTCCTAAGTTGAAAAAGTAAGGAGCGCACAAAGAACTTTAGGGGCACAATGTAAATTGATCAAATAATGTGTTTTCCGTAATAAACGTGATGCAAATAGACATTTACAAGCAAAATTATTTAATGAATTTGTATACAAAATGTACAGAAAGGTAAAATCATCAAGTTTTGAATAAGTATTGCAATTTAATTTTGTCTTTTAATGTTATTATCTTATATATATATTATCTTTGCAATATGATTATCTTATGTAATGTTAATGCTATCCTAAAACATTCTCCAGGTCCTCTGAAACTCTGCAGGACTCATTTCCACCCTGCCCAGCAGCGGTACCGTGGCAAACGGTCCCTAACTGCGGGGAGAACGGAGCAGGCTTCCCCGGAGGTCCACTGCTTTTCCCGGTCCCTCTTCTCCGCCACACTTTGACTTATTCCCACCCAGCCGACAGCCTGGCCGTGGAGAAAGTTCCCTAACAGCATCAATAAGTGATTAACATAGGGGGGGATCAAAATAAAATAAATAAATAAAATAAAAATCAACCAGCCACCCTCCTCCCCTGACAGTCCCTTCGTAAGTAAAGAACAATCCCTAAAGTGCGGTGAGGTTTGTGGGCCGTTACCTGCCACAGAGACAGAAATGTGAACAGCTCATTTCTCCTCTGACACACCACATACCTGTGCGCCGCCAAGGCTTGGCTGTTCAGGTATTTCTGGGCAGTCATGACGCCAACGAAAGAGGACGTTACTGGACCTGGAGTCGGACTTCTCTGTCGCCGGTAAGCCGTTATCTCGCGCCGCAGAGCAGTATGAGCCTTTGCCCTATTCCTGTCTGTGACCCCCGTTCAACCCACAACCGCCGTGATAATAGGGGCGCCCCAGCGCCCACTCCACTAACTTGACGTGGAAATGAGCGGTAGTCTAGAAAACTGCCGAGTTTTTTTGTTTGTTTGTTTATTGTTGTTTGGAGAGCGCTCGTGCGCCCTCACATAGATTGCGCCCTGGGCAGTCGCCCACATTGCCCATAGCAAAAACCGTCCCTGCCTACGCCACACTTTGACTTATTTCCACCCTGCCGACAGTGGGACTTATATTAATTGTGCCGACAGTGGCTTGGAAAACCGCCCATAACCGTGTCACACGGCGAAGAGGGAAGAGGGAAGGCAGCTGGGGTTCTTCCAGTATTTGCGGTTAGATTATCATATTTTTTTTATTGACAAAAATATAGGCTGCTTCAGCTGATTTTTTATGTGCACATGTGCCCCTAAATATTTCTTACAGTTCGCACACACCTATTTTTAGTCGCAAATGCGAGCGAAACGCTCGCACTGTCGGGCCCTGCTGAACTAGTGAAAACAAGAAACTAGGACTTGCCTATGTGGCATATAGCCCATTACTTTATAGACACAAGACCCATTTTGGATTTAAAGCAAAATTCATGGTTGAAATGGTTGAATATATTTTGATTAAGATCTAACTAAAATAATATTTTGGGAATAATAATATATTTTGTGTATTATTGTAAAGAGCATTTCATGATATATTTCTAGACTATGCAAGTCTAAGAGTGCCTAGACCTAGGCCATTTTATTTCATTTTTGACATTTACAAAGCTCTCCAAATGCGGAAAGTAATCGCAAACAGTAGTAGTGAAATTGCTGTGGAAATTAACCTCAAAGTCACTTTTATGCTATAGGTATTTTCTCTCAGCCAGTTATAATCTCTCCCCACCTGTGAAGACCATGCATGATCATCCTTGCTGGCCTCTGGTCCACTGTCTCCTCCCTGACCCTGCTCTTTCTATTGTGGCAATAAAGATTTAAAAAATATGTGCAAAGCAACAGTGAGCACAAGTTCTCATTAAGGAGGAGTGGGATTTTTCCTAGCATGAAATTAGCTAGTGAGCGATTCAATATAGGTAACAATAACATTAGTGTTCTTGTTAATTAGCTTAACTTGATATATTGGCATGATGGCATCTATTAATTAGTCATCATTTAGCAAACATTATCTACATGCAACAGCATTACTCAACTTACACGGTTTGTTTGGAAGAAACTGTGCAAGGTTTTTTGCTTCTTGCTGGCTGGCTAACATTGTTAATACACAGCCACACTGCCCAGCAGCACACGTCTCGCCTGTGCGATTGATTCAGATCACAACATGACAGCGTAGTTGGCTGACTGTGAGACTAGAGCTGCCCAATCAAAGCGCAAATATGGACTGCGCACCAATCAGAGAGTAGTTTTCCACAGAAACATTTGGTTGCACTCCATTTCACTCAACTGTTACGCCAGTCAGGCGGAGTCTGCCCCTCTCCTCTCCTCTCTCTGAAGTCTGACTGCAAAATTCAACTCCACCCACCCGGTGCGCCGGCTGTTTGAAATTAATTTCAAATACTCAGCTGCCAGCCTTTTTTCCAGCGTTTGTCGCTGGCATGAGAATTGGTTGGGCAGAGTGAAACCGTGAGATGGAAGGTGAATGCATGTGTCACACGCCAGATGTGTGAGAGTTGGCAACCCTGCGTCTACTCTACTTCAACGCTACTTAGCTCTCTCTCTCTCTACTCTACGGGTAGACTACCGCATCCACCTGTTGCACAAAATGCACACGGCATGCTGTTTTCTCTCAGTGTCCGATAGCTGGCGGTCAAGCTAACACAAGCTAATCATTCAAACGCAGTTCAATTGTCCGTTTCTGTTGCACATTCACCCACACCCATTTGGATATCAGGCTGTAACGGACACCTAACCAACATGTGCTTGGAAGTAGTGTGTGTTGAAACCCTGTGTGTGTGTGTGTGTGTGTGGGTGTGGGTGTGTGTGTGTGTGTGTGTGCATGCTGCTTTCAGACCCTCCCCACTCAGCTCTTATTGGCCAGCGGAGTTTGATAACACTATATTATTGGTGGAACTACCCATGTGCTTCACTGAAAATCAGAAGATGATCTGTTAAACGCTAACTTATGCCAAGTTGTTGTCACACACACACACACACACACACACAAAAAAAAAAAAAAAAAATAATAATAATACTAGAACTGTCCAGAGTACTTTAAGTCCTGTGGAAGTGGCTGCTAGACGTGTTTGAATCACCAGCCAAAAAAAAAACAAAAAAACAATAGTAATCTACTGATTTGCAGGCTAACCCTGCTAAGCAAAAAAAAAAAAAAAAAAAAAAAAAATGGCTCAAGCAATTTCATTCGACTTTGAAGTCTCCCACTGCTGATTAAAATCTCCAACTTTCAAGGAGCAGCACTCATTCATATATAATTTCAATTTATAAATGCACCTCTGATTGACATGATAAAAGTGCAGGGAACAACTAGCAGAAGATCCATAGCAGACCAGAGTGACTCAATGAAGTAATACCAGTTAACTTGCATAGTTAAGTTTCAGACAGCTGAAACTTGAATTTGAGACATTTGTGAGACAGAGGGAAAATGTTCATAGCTCTGTGGTGATAGCCCAGTATTACCCTGAAGATATCCTAGTTGATACCTGGTTTCATATTATAATATCACTATCAATACATTGCTCAACTGAAATGGGAGTCAGGACATGACAGTACACCACCAGATCCACTCTCATGAGACAGTTGATGCAAACCCCTACCCTGGAAATCCAGAGTTCTCGCGAGAGCACAATATGAATTTGCTCAGCGAGTCACTCTGGCAATCAGTAATGATGCTCATTACCCATGCCCTTGTAGCCGAGCTGCACCAATCACATCGGTGTATCTGATATAGGCAGGCCAGAGGCGAGCTAAACAGATGACGACAGCGCTGCGACGACAAAGTCCAGAATCAGTCAGTAAACATTGCAAGATGGCTACAGATGAACACCTGATGTTTGAAAAGGCTTTGGCCGCTAGAATGAACGAGTTAGACTTGGCTTTTTCTCTAAAAGAGGAACAGAAGACAGCGCTCAAATCTTTCCTTTGCGAGAAGGACGTTTTTGCTGTTTTGCCGACCGGATACGGCAAAAGTCTAATCTACCAGTTAGCTCTGCTGGTAGCGCTCTAGATACGTCACCCCGTGTATTGTTCTGATTGGTCATAGTGTTATCCAATTGCGTGCAGTGATATTTTCAAATGCATGCTTGGTGCCGCCCCTCAAGTTGAGCCATTTGCATTACTCATAGCCAGACCCTAAATCTTTCTAGATTTGGGTCTGGATTTCCACGCTAGCAAACCCCATCAAGAGGTCCAAAACTGGGCATCCTCCAGAGTGAAATCCTTGAAGGGGTTCTACTGACCTATCTCAAAGCTGTGGTTGATATTCTTAACATTACAATCACAGTCAGCTGTGCCATCAATGGTGGTGGTTTAACTAGTTTTGAGGCTGGGAGAGGATAACTCTCAAAGGGGATTTATGGTTGTGCGTAGACCCTACACACGTAGCCTACATATGTCGCCCTTGCCATTGTGAGCATTTTTACTTCTGCAACTGTGTGTCTGTGTCACTCTACAGTTACACCTCCAAAACACTGGTCAGCAGCGGAGGTTTCTGTGATGTGCTATAAAGATAATTGATTCAAAACACACCTAAAGCAAACATTAAATATGGCTTAATAGAGACAATTTCAAACACAAGTACACAAATTGGCTTCACTACAACTCGCAGCATTCACAGACAAACACTTGTGTTCATCCAGAAACATTTTCCCCACAAATACAACATGCTAACGTTATTAGCACAAGCCTATGGCATTTTACATCGTATAAATTAGCCTAGCAACTAGCGATCTTCTCATCTTCTCACATAAAACCAAGGACAATGGCAACATTTAACAAAGGTAACAGCACACAATTTGGCTCTATTACAACTCACAAAGTTCACTGACAAAACAACTGTCCTGTATGAAACACATTTTTTAAATAGATAAAACATTGTAACGTTATTAGCACAAGCCTATGGCATTTTACATTGTATTGATTAGCCTAGCGGCCGGCGATCTTTCCCTCTTTTCACATAAAACCAGGGACAACAGCAACATTTAACAAAGGTAACGGCACACAATTTGGCTCCATTACAACTCACGAGGTTCACCGACAAAACAGCCGTCACACTAAACACGTATTCCAAACAAATACAAAATGCTAAGGTTATTAGCACAAGCCTATGGCATTTTACATTGTAAAAATTAGCCTAGCGATGAGCGGTGATTTCCTCCTCTCATATGAAGCCAGGATAAAACCCGAAGTAAAAATCCCTGAAGGACAAATCACACACAAGACTTAAAATGCTATTTTAATGGAGGTCTTACTGTACACAATTTTCTGTTTCTTATCTGTGAACTAAAAGGAAATATAGCTGCTGCGCAACAATGGTTGGGGCCGGGCAATTTTAGGCAATTTTCAACAATTTTAGGCAAATTTAGGTCTGAGCAACAAGAGGCAGAATAGGAAGATAACAAAAAAGCTGCCATTACAATGTACATTTTGCATCAGTTTTGGCTTGAACTCACAACCTCTGACACAGAGGAGCATCTTCTATCTAACTGAGCTAATTAGAAAGTGACAACTCATCTATGGCTTCACAAATTGACTAAACCAGCCACCAGGATGACAGCAACTGTTAAGGCAGATTTCAAACTGCTGTCATAAATTCAATTATCAAGACAAAAATCTGAAAATACACATACTGAATCTAGACAGCATGGAGATGTTCTAAATTTGTTTTTAAACAATGATTGATTTACTCCATAAGTGAAAAACTCATGTGTAGAGATGCTCTATACCCATTGAGAGCAATGGTTAACATGAGGACATAATTCAAAATGCTGTCAAAAATTCCAATTTGATATAAAATTCTGATATTTGCCAAACATCATCTACAATGACATGAATTTTTTTAATGAACACTGAAAACTTATTCAGCAAGAATTTGCAAGTTTATGTTTACAGTACTGTTTACAGTCAAACATTTTGATGCACTGTAGGCTCAATTTTTGATAAATCAAAAATGTGTGGAGGACAGTATGAAGATGCTCTGTAGCAAGTTTGGTGTCAATTGAGCAAAAATTGTGGGAGGAGATGGGTTTAAGAAGGTTGACAGTTTTTGAAAAAAAAAAAAAAACAGTCATGGACTTCATAATTTGCAATAGGTTTAAATGTATAAATGTTTCTTTTGGTGAAAGTTGCAAAGCTCTAGCACATACGGTCAATTTGTTGTGAATTTTCAAAGTTTTGAACTTTAGACGCTTGCTGTAGTGCCACCATCAGGACTACTGACTTGTGTTTGCAGCTGAGCAAATCTGGCATAGGGCTGGACCTTTGTGCAAAGTTTGGTGATTTTTTGCACATGGGAAGTAGGATTTCCTTGTAAGAAGAAGACAGACCGAGCAGGAAAACAAGAGGGTCCTGGCAGGACTGCCTGCTCAGCCCCTAAATACAAGCTTCGTTTCCACTGAGCGAAATGGTGTCAGTATACAGCGACAGACAGGAGGTCTGCGTCACTGCAATGCATAGTTACAATTCTGGGGAGGTGCACATTAGGCTACAGCGTAGGTTACGGCGTATGCCCTACATCGACGTGGAGCCTACGCCATAGCTATGGCATCGATTCAACACAGAACTATAAAATGCGTGTAAGCCAATAAATCAACACATAAGCCCTAAACTGTAGAAATGTCTGTGTGAAGAAATTATCTGAGTCTAGGAATTGTGTTCAATAGTATTTTGAATAAAGATTTAGAACAGAGAGAAGATCTGACCATCAAAACATCATAATCTGAAAGCCACGCCCCCAAAGGGGAAACGAGGCCCGCTTTCCCCTCACACTTTCCCCCTCCGTTTCCAGCCTGTTGAGTTTTCCTAAGTCCAAATGCCAAAAAGTTGCTGTGTGGTGGGCTGCACGGCCAATAAGGCTAAAAACCCAGAGCTTAGCTTTAATCAGCTGCTGAGCAGAAAAAAACGGAACCTTGTAGAAGACAAAAGTGGACACAGGCAAAAAACGTGAGGCTTCAACAGGGAAGAAATTGTGGGATCCTGACACTCGGTATGCATATGTGTGCAGCAAACACTTTGTCAAACCCTCCAAATGTATTTTTTAGAGTAACAGCTAACTGCATTCACGTATGTTAAGCTAAAGCATTGACAGTATGAATGCAACTTCTGTTATAATTGTGCCCAGCGCTCCACGATTCAAGCAGTCAATTCCAGCGGTCTGCTCTAGCACTTCTATCAATCTACCAGCATGTAGAGGCATGTCTCAAAACAACAACATGTGCCGGTAGTAGGAGCAGGCTGACGGCTGAGCATGCCAAAATGCTCATCTTCTTAAAAAAGAATTTCCACATCGTGCTCGGACTGCAGTAAGGGGAGAATGTGGAGATGGGGGAGTAGCGGTCGATTTAGTTAAGTGACTGAGTTCTGCTCATGTTATTTCCAAGATGAGCAAGGTAAGGAGAAGGGACACTGAGGTAGACCAGTAATATTAAGCTTATCAATATACCATTGCCTCTCTGGTAGGCATAGCATGCTAAAATAATCATTTGCCATCTTATTATTAGCTAATTATTAGCTAGCTATAGCTAATAATTTTAGCTAGGTAGCTAGCAATTCAGTTGTGGAGACTTGAAGGAGCGTCTGCGGAGGTAGAATGACAACGGACGAGCAAAGAAGCGGAGGGGAAAGTGGGCCTTGTTTCCCCTTTGGGGGCGTGGCTTTCAGATTATGACGCGTTGCGCTCTGTTTCTATACGCCAACATTTTCAAACTCATTTTGGCAAACCGTCAATGCCCATACCAATATGTAATTATGTCTTTCCACCCAGTTGCAGAGAACATAAAGTCTCCCTGTAGTGGAATTGACTATTACCTCATTTCGACAGTCATGGGCTGGCTTTGCTTAGCTTACCATGTTGGAGATGTGAGTGATGACGTTTAAAAGCAGTGGGCTGATCATCGGCTTAAGTCCCTTTGTTGCATGTGTTTTTCCACAGCAGAGCAGGCAAAAGAAGTTTACCTGTTGGAGGTTAGCTGTTTGCAGAGGTGCAGTAAGAGCCTGTTGCCTGCAACTCTTCATCTAATGTCTCACTGTTGCTGTTTCTGCTCTCACTTTCCCCCCTTGCCATTTCTGCTGTCACTTTCCCCCTTGCCTTCCCCCTCTGTTAACTCAGTAATAACGCATTTCCTATAGATTCTTCACAATAAAAGTCCCCTGTTATTTTATTATGGATAAACTTTTATTGTAAACCACCAAAATCAGGAAATCTTCTTCTAATACAGCGGATAGCGAACATAAATGGTAAAATAAAGCAGATATCTAGAGTAAAAACAGGACGCAGGAGAGAAACTAAAATCCAAACCACAGCGCCATCTCCGGTGCAGCTTGGTGTGGCATGGCGCATCAAAACTGACAATGGAAACACAAATTTACGCATTGCAACCAAGAGTGACAATGACAGAAGGGTACATTATTATGCCTACTCTTATTGTTATGGCCCTGGTGGCAGATGCAGACATAAAATATGATTAGAGCTGAAACGATTCCTTGAGTAACTCGAATAACTCGATTACTAAAAAGACTCTAGGCAAATTATTTGCTTAGAGGTTTCGTTAAATTCAGTACAACTATGCAGCGCACTGAATTTCTCATAAATGTTTATTTCTGTTAGACAACCCGCTTATGTTACTTCCGTTGTACAGCTATAAATTAATCGTCAATAATCTGTCTGACGTGTTATAATGAAGATTGATTTATCACTGCCATGATGGTTTGCAGGCAGGGCTACATGTGATGAATTAGTGGCACAGCTGGTATTAATAGCCACAGCCGTGCGTAATGGTTGCGCATAATGTGTCAGAGAACCATGTTGGTGCGAGACAGTCTGTAAAACTGCACTTCTTCTCTGCCGTATTTTTAACTGACAGATCTAATGAGTGGTGGAGCGGGCACAGATATCGATATGCAAACTGACTGAAGGGTGTTGCATCAATTTGTGTCATGTGCGCCCAGCTCCACAATGACTGAGATATAAGTGCACATGAGGCTTTATGAATCCATAAGCTCCATAAGTTTAATATCCGGGCGTAAAGGGACCTTCAGATAACTATCAGTCAGTCAGCAGGTCAGTCAGCGGGCTAACAGTGGTCCTGAGTGGAGTCTCCGTAATTATGGTAACAATGATGCTGAGTGACAGACCTGTCATTATGGAGGACAGACAAGCGTGAAAGGGGGAGAGAGTGACATGCTGCAAAGGGCCACGGGCTGGAGTTGAACCTGGGCCGCTGCGGCAACAGCCTTGTACATGGGGCGCCTGCTCTACCACAAAGCCACCGACGCCCTGAGACATTCTGCTCTTGATTTAATATTTCTCCAATGTGTCTCGTTAAACTCTTTCCACAGAAATACGGGACAAACTGCATCCCATACTGAATCAGTAAGGGATAGTACATTTTATTTTTCAATGTGGGACAAGGGGCAACTCTGTCGTCTCATGCCTCGGTGTGGCGCTGGCATCAGTCACATCACTTATCCTAAGTTTTACTATCCTTACTTTTATCCCGACTTCCACAGGAAAAGAGTTTGCTGCATTTCAGAGTTTTTCCTGGGAAAAAGAGTTTGTAACTTCTATGGGTGCTACCGCGCTACTCGGTCAATCAATTAACTTCACTACTGAAAAGCTATTTGACTCAGAAAGTAGTGACGTCACCACCACGCTACTGAGAATGCTGTTAAATTCATAAGGTTGCACCTTGTAGTGAGCTACTTCCCAACACTGATTATTCCTGACAGCATGAGAAATAGCGGCATAGCATGAGTGCATATGAAATCGGTTGTTTGCATGACTGGTTGACAGCTCTGACTTTCAAAAAAGGAAACAAAAGTGTTGCTCATTTCTCTCATTTCAAGAGACTTTTCTTATTTTCTCTTTTATATATTGTCCTTAAATAAAGCTAAAGTAATCTAATGAAGACACAGTATTTTTTATCCGACTACTCAATTAATCGCCAGAATAATCAATACTTAAAGAATTGATAGCTGCAGCCCTAAACATGATGCTTTTTTAAAATGTACACTAGGCAAAACAAGAAAACTACTTTAACTCAGGGTACATGTAAAACATGCCATACCTATTTTTAAGTAACATTTTCAAAAAAAGCTGTACAATTCATCCCACACGAACAGACTTGGATGATGGTCTCCCTAAAACAATCCTGACAATAGCCAAAACCAAGGCATATCTGACCTATTTCAACTAATTAAAGTTGCATAATTAAAGCATCATCTTATTAGCCAATTCCGATATTTCATTTTCACGCCGTTACCTGCCGATACCAATGACATGCTGATATTATCGTGCATCCCTAATTGGACTTCATATGCATTTCATTTAACACAAGTCTATGCATATTAAGCCAACTTCCCACCATGCATTCACACGAGCGACAAATGACTCTGCAGTAGTAATGGTATTTATCGGCTCCAGCTCCAATCTGCTCCAATCAGCAGCAATGGAAATACAATGGAAAAGGATGTGCTAATTTTGGCCCCTTTAGCAACATACAACGATAGGCCTCCACAAAATACTGTCCATCTCTGTACATGCAGGGCTCACACATCACTCCAAATTAGTCTGCACTGAGTTTGAGAGAGAGAGACTGAATAAGAGGTATAACAAAGCAGTCAGCGCCAAAACATTTTCACTGGCCTCAATGCTGCTTTCTACTGTTTACTACTTTGTTTTCCAGCCTGTCTGTGACATCAAATGTGACACACCAGGGGGAAAAGAAACAAAGGAAGGCATCCCTGTCTGTTGCAGAGGTATGTACAAAGTGCTGGTCTACAGTCAATGGGAAATACTTACATAAAAATGAAGTTCTTGTAGAATGTGCTGAGGGATTTTGACAACATACAGGAGACCAGGATTCAGTGGAGACCCAGTCATCCTATTTCATCCCTGCCTCAGTGTGCAAACCCCTCATTTGAAAGTGACCACAACACATCTCATCACTATTAATAGGCTGATACCACTGTATTTAGACATGATGCTCGCTTCATACCCACCCAGCGCTGACAGCAAATCCTTCGTGTACGTTCAATACATTGCAGCAGTTAGGTAAGATGGCTTAGTCTCAAGTCACCTAATGACTACATTATGAGCCACAGCATTATGAGGGATTAATACTAATCTTGGCTGTTTTACCCTGGGCTGAGGGAACAACAGAGCAGTGCAGTTCCCCTGGCCAGCAGCTTGTCAGCCAGATCCCAAACAAAGCCAATGTACATTACTGAGTTGGTTTTGCATGCTGATCACTGCCAAAGAAACATCAAGCCAGCAACAAAAGGCTCGGAAGAGCTTCTACCTAGTTCTAGTTTATTTACTTTATTAATCCACCTGAGGGGAAATTCAATGTTTGAGAGAGAGAGAGAGAGAGAGAGAGAGAGAGAGAGAGAGAGAGAGAGAGAGAGAGAGCGATACATATATTAGGGCTGGGCGATAAATCGATATAATCGTTTAATTCAAATTTGTAGTTTAAGTCGATTTGTTTATAAGAAAATCGAGTTTCTCTTTAGTGCTTGATTAGGCTATTTTTAATGAATATATTTATTGGTGTTTTTTTAATTCATTATTGTGGATAACAGATTTTGCACACAGCTATCAACTATACATGCATATATATATACATACATATACATATATATATATATATATATATATATATATATACATATACACACATACATATATACATATATACATATATATACAGTACAGGCCAAAAGTTTGGACACACCTTCTCATTCAATGCGTTTTCTTTATTTTCATGACTATTTCCATTGTAGATTCTCACTGAAGGCATCAAAACTATGAATGAACACATGTGGAGTTATGTACTTAACAAAAAAAGGTGAAATAACTGAAAACATGTTATATATTCTAGTTTCTTCAAAATAGCCACCCTTTGCTCTGATTACTGCTTTGCACACTCTTGGCATTCTCTCGATGAGCTTCAAGAGGTAGTCACCTGAAATGGTTTCCACTTCACAGGTGTGCCTTATCAGGGTTAATTAGTGGAATTTCTTGCTTTATCAATGGGGTTGGGACCATCAGTTGTGTTGTGCAGAAGTCAGGTTAATACACAGCCGACAGCCCTATTGCGCTACAACGAAACTGGCACACATGAGGACCGACCCAGGAAAGGAAGACCAAGAGTCACCTCTGCTTTTGAGGATAAGTTCATCCGAATCACCAGCCTCAGAAATCGCAAGTTAACAGCAGCTCAGATCAGAGACCAGATGAATGCCACACAGAGTTCTAGCAGCAGACCCATCTCTAGAACAACTGTTAAGAGGAGACTGCGCGAATCAGGCCTTCATGGTCAAATAGCTGCTAGGAAACCACTGCTAAGGAGAGGCAACAAGCAGAAGAGATTTGTTTGGGCCAAGAAACACAAGGAATGGACATTAGACCAGTGGAAATTTGTGCTTTGGTCTGATGAGTCCAAATTTGAGATCTTTGGTTCCAACTGCCGTGTCTTTGTGAGACGCAGAAAAGGTGAACGGATGGATTCCACATGCCTGGTTCCCACTGTGAAGCATGGAGGAGGAGGTGTGATGGTGTGGGGGTGTTTTGCTGGTGACACTGTTGGGGATTTATTCAAAACTGAAGGCACACTGAACCAGCATGGCTACCACAGCATCCTGCAGCGACATGCCATCCCATCCGGTTTGCGTTTAGTTGGACGATCATTTATTTTTCAACAGGACAATGACCCCAAACACACCTCCAGGCTGTGTAAGGGCTATTTGACCAAGAAGGAGAGTGATGGAGTGCTGCGGCAGATGACCTGGCCTCCACAGTCACCGGACCTGAACCCAATCGAGATGGTTTGGGGTGAGCTGGACCGCAGAGTGAAGGCAAAGGGGCTAACAAGTGCTAAACACCTCTGGGAACTCCTTCAAGACTGTTGGAAAACCATTTCAGGTGACTACCTCTTGAAGCTCATGGAGAGAATGCCAAGAGTGTGCAAAGCAGTAATCAGAGCAAAGGGTGGCTATTTTGAAGAAACTAGAATATAAAACATGTTTTCAGTTATTTCACCTTTTTTTGTTAAGTACATAACTCCACATGTGTTCATTCATAGTTTTGATGCCTTCAGTGAGAATCTACAATGGAAATAGTCATGAAAATAAAGAAAACGCATTGAATGAGAAGGTGTGTCCAAACTTTTGGCCTGTACTGTACATATATATATATATATATATATATATATATATATATACATACACATAAAATATATATAGAAAGAAAGAAAGAAAGAAAGAAATTGATAGCTGTGTACAAAATCTGTTATCCCCAGTAATGAATTAAAAAAATTAATTAATTGAAAATAGCCTAATCAAGCACTAAAGAGAAACTCGATTTTCATTAAAATGTATGGTGATTTCCTACTCCAGGGGTGGCCAACCTGCGGCTCGCGAGCCGCATGCGGCTCTTTGCCTAGCAGTGTGCGGCTCTTCGATCCATTAATTAAAACCATTGGCGTGCGGCTCTTCAGTCATAAAAAAATCAATTTGTTGTTATGAGTGCGTATGGGCCTTTAAGAAATGTAACAGGCTTAAGTGGAGCGAGTGAGAGAGAGAGGAGTGCGCACGGGCAGGTGAGAGAGTGTAGAGTTCGGGAGGAATGCAGGACTGCAGCGCGGTGGTGATATCGCACAATAAAAAATGTTAGGGAAGAAATGCGTGTCTTTGTGTGTGTGTGTGTGTGTGTGCGTGTGTGGAGAGAGTATGAGAGAGGGAGAGACTGTGTGTGGAGTAGTGTTGCACGGTATACTGGTACCAACAGTAGACCGCAGTAGGCTGCTACTTAAACACCACGGTACATGACATGGTGCCACTACTGTGGGATAAGTTCAAAGTCCAATCAAAGGAGGGTGAGTGTCTATGCGCTGGCCAGAGTCATAGTGCTCCGTGGCACAAGATAACGGCTTACCGGCGACCGAGAAGCCCGGCTCCAGGTGAATAAATTGGCGTAATGACTGCCCAGAAATACCTGAACAGCCAAGCCGTGGCGGCACACAGGTATGTGGCGTGTCAGAGAAGAAACGAGCCATTCACATTTCTCTCTTTGTGGCAGGTAACGGTCTACAAACCTCACCGCACTTTAGGGACTGTTCTTAACTTATGAAGGGACTGTTCTTTACTTGTCAGGGGAGGAGGGTGGCTGGTTGATTTTTATTTTATTTATTTAATTTATTTTGAAACCCCCTATGTTAATCACTTATTGATGCTGTTTTGAAAGTATGAATAAGTCGATAAGTAATTTATTCCATTGAAATATCATTGATGTATTACAGAAAAGTGATTTATCTTTTTATAAATGACAAAAGGCACATTCATTCATTCATTCATTCATCTTCTAACCGCTTCATCCTCTTGAGGGTCGCGGGGGGGCTGGAGCCTATCCCAGCTACATCGGACGAGAGGCAGGGTACACCCTGGACAGGTCGCCAGACTATCGCAGAGTTATCAATTAACCTAGTCCCCAATCTGCATGTCTTTGGACTGTGGGAGGAAGCCGGAGTGCCCGGAGAGAACCCACGCTGACACGGGGAGAACATGCAAACTCCGCACAGAAGGGCTCCCACGCCCGGGATCGAACCAGCAACCCTCTTGCTGTGAGGCGAGAGTGCTAACCACCACACCACCGTGCCGCCCCAACAAAAGGCACATCTGCCTCATTTTTGCTGTGGTATCGTGATACTACTCAGAACCATGATACTTTTACTGGTATCGTACTGTGGGTCCCAATTTTGGTACCGTGACAACACTAATCTGAAGAGAGTATGAGAGTGGGAGAGACTGTGTGGATGTGTGTGGAGAGAGTGGGAGAGGGAGAGACTGTGGGTGTGGAGGGGGGATGGAGAAAGACAGTATGAGAGGGAGAGACTGTGTTTGTGTAGCCTGAGTGTCAGACTGAAGCTCCCAGAACCTTCAGTCTGACATCGCCTCCACTGAAGGCGATTTACAAGGGGGAGGGAATTTGATTTTTCCCTAACCAATCAGTAGAGATCAACAACTCACCCAGAATCTGACGTCATTAGTATCCATGCCTCTGGGGATGCCGGAAACAAGCGAGCATTGCCTGTTTAAAATGTCTCCGTCGTCGTGCACGCCCAGCTACCGTTAAATCCAGTTTAGCAGCTTCCTTAATTTGGTCCTCCATTAACGCAAGTAGTAGCAAAATACCTCGTTAGCATCGTTAATGTGGTCTGTAGGATCTGTAGCGGTCGCCATTGTTGCTATCCTCACCAGTTACCCACCGGCGTACAGCTTGACATCAGCGTGGCGCTGATTGGCTAATCGCTAGACCCGCCCCCACCCCCGGCGTTCATTGGTCCGTGCATCGTTTGGACGAGATAAATCGCTAATTCATTGCAGTATGCCAGACCAGAGATGCAAGCCTACTCAGTTGAGTGGGTGGGGTCTATGGTCTGGAACCAGGCTAGTGTTTGTGTGTATTTCAATTCATGGTTATTCACGGTGTGTGAGATAAATAAATCTGACTTTGAAAATTGGAAATGTACGGATTTTGATTTTATGTCATTTCGTGTTTGTGTGAGAGAGGGAGTGCGTTTGTAAGCACACGTGTATGATGTGGCACGGTAATTTTGTGGCTCCTGGTCTCTGACTGGTTGGCCACCCCTGTCCTACTCTTTCAGCAAAATCCTAAATGATTTTTGCAGTTTTTAAATGAAATGATTTCAATGCTTTTATCAACTATTATGGTTTATTGACTTACATAACCCTTTAGCTTGGGTTGTGCAGATTTTAGGGATAGGATGCACTTGAAAATACTCTAAGAAATGACATCATAATAAGTAAAAATACTAACAGAAACAACTCAGCAATATATTTGACAGTGCTGTGTGTAGGAAGGCCAAACACATAATTGCAGATGATACTTAGGTTTCAAGGGCCCTTCTAGTGCCTGCAGAGACACAGAAACCTCCCAGGAGGGTACGCTTCACCAGCACACCTTTTTTTGTTTGCTGCAACACCACCTCCAACTCATTCAAAGCCAGGAGAAAAAAAACGTGTATTTGGTTCAATTGGTGTCCATATGAGAACTGAGGACACAACTGTATTCATTTCAGGGTACAGGAGTCTTAGTATGCCTCAAATGAACTAGGTGGTAGGATGTGTCTTGTGATCACATCTAAATACAGGTATTTATACCTGTTCCAAATGCCCAATCAAAGTCAGGACAAATAGCCTGCTATCACTGAGAGGGGTGAAACATGATTAATTGTTTACATGGGGAACCATGATAACAGTTTCCCCTCAAAGGTGTTTAAGTAGGGATGTCTTGACTTAGTGTTTTTTGCCCTGATCCTGATCTCAGCCCAATCAATAAATATATACATTTACAAAGCAGCCTAAGATCTGTCTGGCACATTGAAATAAAAACTAGTCTACTAAATTTGGCACACCTTATTGTTCACATGCAATTTAATCCAAATATCAAAGGCCCTGGTTCAAAACTATTAAATTGCTTTAATCATCTTAAATGATCAATAAATATCACAACTCAACACACCTGGCTTATAGATGGATTAAGTGGGCTTACATGTCAGATTTTCTGTTTCAGAAAGTTCCTCAGAATTTATGGGATGCAGACGGCACCTCAGACAGAATGTGATCCGAAAAGCAATACATTTCAGTACTCTGAGGCCTCTGAGACAGCACAATCAATCGTTCACAAATGTGACTCCATTCACTGAATATAAAGAAGTTACAGTACAGGGCTAATGCTCTGGATTTTTTATGTCACTTGCATTTCCTATCAGCTCTTTCCACAAAAGACACGCATGCGTAAGCCTTAGTGTCATGTAAGCTCTCCATATACAACAGGTTGTCCTCTCCATGGCAACACATGGTGACTTTTGAACAACAGAGGCTTACAGGGGACATTTTGTAACGACTGATGCCACACAGGCTCCATGGCGGGGCAACATTAAAGCCTATCAGGTTTATCCCCACTGGGGTGCTGAATTGCCCAGCTCAGAGTGGTTGGAGATGTCCCTGGCTGGCTTAGCAGACCAAGGCGACAAATGTCATAAATTACTCCCCTGTGGGCCTGCGTGTCTGCCATACTAGAAACAGCTTTAGGAAACTCATGGGCAACAGGCCTGGATCCAACATAGCCCTGCGCCAGTCAAACTGTTACAATACCTCGTCACCTATAGATACAAGAGGCGTCAGCAAGAAAAGGGAATTTATTTTTACATTGGACAGTAGGGGTAGGAAAATGGATTTACTTTAGTGTCACCTTTTTGTTTTACAATTTTTTTAATTAATTTTTTAATGCCTGCATGGATAAATTCAAATTTGGTGGAAAGAAGTTGCTTATTGTAATAATCTATAAAGGAACATAACGTCATATCTGTTTTAAAAAGAACAAAGCTGAAGCTAGAAAGCAGAAAATGGCTAACAGTCTGAGGATGTACATTCAGTTCTCATATAGTAACTTGAATTCAGCAAGCCCAACATGGCAAGCATAGCTTCAGACTTAAGTGGCTAATTCCATATTTTTTAAGCCCAGGAAACAAATGGGGCCATTTGCAACTCACTAAAGACAGAGTCTGATGCTGTTCCTGCATATATCAGGTAAATAATGCTGTAGTTCTTGTTACTGAAGCTGTCACCTGGATAATAAGTTGGACTGGTCCCTAAACATAGACGCTCTCTACAAAAAGGGGCAGAGCTGCCTCTTTTTCTTGAGGAAGCTCAGATCTCTCGACATCTGTAGTAAGATGCTGCAGATGTTTTATCAGTCTGTGGTGGCAAGTGTGTTGTTTTACGTTGCAGTCTGCTGGGGAGGAAGCATCAGACACAAAGATGCAAGGCAGCTGGATAAACTAGTCAAAAGAGCTGGCTCTGTGATTGGAGTCAGGTTGGACACACTGGAGGAGGTGGTGGAGAGATGCACACTGAAGATGTTCGAGGCCATCATGAACAACCCAGATCATCCACTCCACAACACCTTGATGGACCAAAAAAAACTGTGGTGGACGGCTCCTCTCCCTTTGATGCAGGACAGAGAGATACAGAAGATCCTATATACCAACAGCCATCAGGCTTTATAATTCTTTGACATATAATAGATGAGCTGACAGATAATTGAATTTCCCCTTAGGGATGAATAAAGTTATTCTTATTCTTACTGTATTTCTAATTACTACACTTAACACCTAGCTACAGAGTGTTAGATTAGCTGGCTTTAGAAAACAACAGCAAAGACAAGCTGACTAGCTAGCGTTAACCACTGATTAACAATATACCTCCCTAATGTTAGTCACAAGGAGTAATTTATCGGTTGTCAGCTGTGAAGTCACTGGATAGCTAAGTTAACTCTTTGGCTACATTTAACTATTTACATTAAACTGGCATAATCTTATACTTTCCATAATATAGCGAACATGACACCATGATTGGTTTCCCTCCATTTGAAGTGACAGAAAGTTTAAAACCCTGTAACACAATCTCCCGTCTTTACATCACTCTCTCTCCCTCTGTCTGTTTTTACACGGTCATATCCTGTTAAAGTTAATCATCATTCCATTTTGCTTGTAGGTCATGGCGACACCAGCATTGCTACTACTTGGTCCACAGCCAGCAAAAACAATCAACTGGAAGCACTGCATTTTGTGCCAAAAAGAGACAGGCCACTTGGTGGCACAGGATTCTTGCCATTCTTTTTTGTCTGCAATCAAAGAGCAAGCATTACTTAATGATGGTGAATTTACCCACATTTATAGGAGGCTCCAAGATTGCACAGCATAAAATCTAATGAGCAATAATGGTCAGTGGCATAGAAATTGTTACTCAAAAGCCACCAATTAAGTTCACATGCAGCGTGCTAGAGACCGCTACCAATGTTTCTTATCTACTGCAAGACATGTCCCCAGGAAAAGGGGGCATCCATCAGACTCTGATACAAGTGAGCCATCAATCTCAGCAGCTGCATCAGCAACATTTACATGGTCAGCAACACAACTACTGATAAAAGATCTGTTTTTTTGTCAAATGTCTGGCAATCAACAGCTTTATGCAGGTAGGACTGACAATGCAGGTCAAACTCTGAAAACAGCTGTGTCTATCTCCTTGAACCAAGAGCTGAAAATAAGGCCTGCTACTTGCATTTCTGAAGGTGATGCCCATGCAATTCTATCACAAAGAGAAAACATGTATTTTATGTTATGAGAAAAGAGGACAGCACAAGTGAAGGAGCTGAAAAGTGTGGGTGCCCCTCACAAATCGCTAGTTTCATTGAACTGGTGAACATCATTGATGTACAAACCAGATGTGGTGCATATCTTTCAATGGCTGACATTGAGAATACTTATGTAAACATGCTAGGGGGACGAGAGGCTTTGACAACTCACAAACCTGTTTTCATGAGACAGTGGCTGAAAGACAAAATACTGTCCAAATTACCAGCCATAAAGTCAGTTCTGCAAAGCAACAGGACAAAGCCAGCTGCTCTCTTTTGTCCAGATGCCTGCAAGGTTGAAATGGTCGAAAGAGCCATCACTTCTGATGACACTGACAAGATGAAGACACTCTACAGAACTCAGTCCTTCCAGAAAAATGCGGAGTTTTTTTGTGATTGTTGCGGGCAAAAATCCTTGATTATGCGGCATGTTTTCTTAAAAAATGTGATGGAATATAAGGGATATTTATGCAATTTCATGCAGTGAAATTGCAGGAACTTGCAAAAATTCCGGGAACTTGCAAAAACTGTGGTTTGATGAAAAAGAGGAAAAACGTGATTCCCCCAACACCCTGTTCTCACTAGGCTACTACCTTAATGTAGTCATTTCTAATTAATTCTTATGATAAGCAAGCATACTACATCACAGAAAGTGCAAGGAATATTTAAGTTCTCATCTTGTTTTATTTCAGACCTTAACCCTTAAAAAACCAAGCCATTTATTGCTATTTTTTGTCCGCCTGGCCTCTCTGTCTATTAATGCATGTATAATCTCAACCCTTTCATGCACAGTCAAGTAATGAACATCTTTTTTTTCAGGACAACCTGGACAATAATAATATGTATGCTAAAATGATGCCACATGAATGGATCAATAGTTATATGAGTATAAAAACAAAAGAAAAAGCAAAACGGAAATTGAATGTCACAGAATTTAATTCAAAAAAGACACAGATCAACAATGTACAAGCTTTTTCATTTTCAAATATGTTTCTCTCAGGCCTTGGCTATCAGGAGAAAAAGATCCCAACATTCTAACACAAACACAACAAAAAATATTTACATTTTTACATTTTTTCTCCACTCGTTTTTTCCCTCACTTCCTCAGTTACTTGTGCCACTCCTTGAAACAGTTTCTGTCTGGAACAAGACAGAGGGCTACATCACACATCTCACACTTCCAGGGTGTGGACTGTTGGACCTGCCTGTCCTTTCTGCAGAGGATGCACTTTTTTCTCCCAGCCGTGGCCTTCTTGCCCTTATCCTCTACATGGGAGACTGTGACAGTGAAGCACCTTTTTGCACCTAACTCTCTCTATCAATAAAACTCACTACTCTCAACCTCACTAACCTATCTCTCCGACTCTCTCATCTCCCACCACAAACACCGCGAAATTATGACCCGCGAGATTATTACCCGCTAAATTTGCTCTATATAAAACAAATAACAATAACTTCTGTCTACCATAAACCACAGTAAATGCAGTAAAAAACATACGTGCGCACAGGAAATGCGGACTAAGCACATGCCATATAGTGTGTAAAGCTTGTGTACATTTCCACGTTCAAAAGTTGTTAGTAAATGTTTATTTATCTTTGTTTTGGCCATGGGAGATTATTATTCCTTTGTTTTCGATACTGGAAGATAACTATTTCACCTAACGCTGATCTTTGGCTGCTGGGATTGGATGTCACCGTCATAAAAACAAAAGAAGAAGAAATCGGAGCATCTCATTGGTCGAGAGACCAACCGGAAGTCATCATCGTTTACATCAAGCTTCAATATGGAGGTCCGCTAACATAATTTACACGTTTTTATCACAAAATGTAATGAATAATGAACTTATCACGGAGTTATCACGGTGGAATTCACGTGCGAAGTTCCCGGAAAAAACGCCGCACTTAACGGCTGGATTGAAAACCTTCTCGAAAGGCTAGAATTGCCCCGAGCTCACCATAGATCGCCCAAAGAGTATGCTTATGATAGCAATTTTCCCCATTAAGTTTTGTTGTGTGGTTCCCGAGATATTCTGCAAAGTACCGACGCTGTCGCGTGGGAGCGCCCGCGCACCCGTGGAGTTAGAAGGGTTAATAAACACATGGCTCAAACTTACAAAACATTGCTGAGTCAAACAAGTTCTGTAGCTAGAATATGCTACAACTTATGTAAAAATAAATAAATAAAATATATATATTATGTCATGAAGGCTATGGAGAGAGATCCGTTTTTGCGGACCCATTGGTTAAGCACTTTTTGAAAGGAGTCAGACGACAGAGACCTGTCACATGCTCTTTGGCACCGCAGTGGGATTTAACCCTGGTGTTACGCGCTCTGGGAGAACCTCCCTTTGAGCCTCTGTTACAAATCTCTCTCAAACTACTGTCATTAAAGACTGCACTTCTCTTAACCCTGACTTCGTAAGAGAGTGAGTGATTTATGTGCGCTTTCAGTCTCTCCATCTTGTCTCGTTATCAGAGATGACGGGAGCGCAGCTACTCTGAGGCCGAATCCGACATTCATGCCTAAAATCATAACCAGCTCTTTTAGATCAAGAGTTATTTCACTGGAGGGTTTCTTCCCTCCTCCCCACAGGAGTGAGAGAGAAGAAACATCACACCGACTCTGCCCAGTGAGTGCTCTGTCTCATTATGTGACGCGCACAGCAAGCCTCAGAGAGACACAACAGTTGTTTGTACATTACAGAGAGCATTCACAAGGAAAACCCCTCTTGCAACGAAAATGCAAGGATTATGAAATCATGCAAGCCCCGCATATTTCGCGCATTTTACGTGGAAATCGGCGATTTATGCGGCGAAAGTGCGGCGTCTTTGAAAAAATGCGGCCCCCGCATGAATATGCGGACTTTGGCTGATTATGCATTGAATTATGCGATCACATAATCACGTTTTTCTGGAGGGACTGAGAACTGCACAGCTTGTTCACCAAAGTATTGAAGCTATGGTTAAAAAAGAGTCCCCGCAACGTTCCTTTGCAGTTTCTAGCACAATGGGGGATGTACCAATAGAACTATATACACTTACCACAGGACCTGCAGACAAACTGGAGAAGTTCGAACATATACAGTAGATAGGGTTGCCCTCACACTAAATCAAAACATAATGTTTGCATTCAAGTCAAAAAGACCTACAAACTAAAAACTGAACAGACAGGATTTCGATCACAGCATGCTCGAGAAAACCCACAAGCAGTGGGATTGGCACTGACTCTGCATCATTACACAAGAAATAAGAGACTTGTGAATCTCCTCAATGCTCAAGGTTATTGTGTGTCACACAGCCGCACTATGATGATGTAAACAACTCTTGCCAATGCTGTGGTTAGGAACACAGAACAGTTCCAAGAGTTGTACGTGCCACCATTCCTGAAAAAGGACAAATTTGTCTTTTCGCAGCAGATTATGCAGATTTTACTGAGGACACTGCAGACAGCAAAGGTACTACACACAGGACAGTAACTGTGATAAGCCAAAGCAAAGAGAGCTAATGAGAGAATGAGGAAGTTCTGTGTTGACAGCAAAGACGTGGATGGCACCTACCAGCTCAAACATTCAGGATGGGTGGTCACTTCAGTTGTTTCTAGGCTGAAGAATGGCGATTCCAGTAACATTCCTGGCTGGGCAGGCTATAACTCACTGCTGTTCATGAGCAAAAGCTTGACTCAAGTTAGATTCCTACCTTTACTCTAGTGCTGCACAATTAATCGCAATCTCGATGTCAGGCCGTGCGACTACATAACCACATAAAAGGCTGCGATTTGCGATTTAATGTAGGCTAAATAAATCTTAACATGTGTGCCTGTGAACGTGACTGCCTCTCCTGCAGTGTGTGAAATTTGTTGACATCACGCCCACAAGCTATCCTGGTGCGTGCAGCCGGCGTGCAGCAGTGACCAACACAGACGCTGAAGAAGATCATGAGCTCGACCTAGAACAGGCTGAGCTGGTGGCGAAAAAACGTCTGTTACATGGCGATTCTTTGGATTCAGGTACGGGGACGTTGAACAGAAAGACGTGCTGTGTAACTTTAAAAGTTAAAGTCACCACGTCCCGCGGCAACACGACCAATCTATATCAACACTTGAGACGGGACGTGGCGACTTTAACTTTTAAACATTTACACAGCACGTCTTTCTGTCCAACGTCACTGTACCTGAAAGACGTGCTGTGTAAAAGTTTAAAAGTTAAAGTCGCTACGTCCCGCGGCAACACAACCGATCTATAACAACATTTGAGACAGCACAGCACAGGGAAAAGTAGGAAGAGTGCATGCGAGAGAAAGCCAAGCCGTGTAACGTTAAAGACAAAGAGACAACTGAAAGCCGCCAGAGCCTCATAAAACAACATCCAAGCACAGTTAAGCAAACATTTGTAAGTGTCACAGGGAAATCATGGACTCCATAACAAATGAAAAATTGAGCAATTTTGCTCGGGTTCGGCCCACTTGACATGCTGCTGTGTTGTGCTATGGCATGCTGAAATTTGTCATTTACATGACAACGCCTGAACGCAACGCAGGCTCGCTCCGCTGTGTGTAGAGTTCCGTGCTGCGCTGCTGTGTGAGCAGCGTGTTTGACTGTGCTCAGTCTGTTGATGGTCATTGACACACTGTCTGTCCATAACAATAACTATGTCAGGTCAGTGCACCCCTAATATAATGTAGGGGAAACACTGAATCAAGCAAAAAGACTCATGATACCATTTATTTATTATGTTTTATTGTAATTATATTGTAATCACAATCGCAATCGCAAATCGCTGTATTGTCCGCCATAATCGCAATTGCGCATTTTTATCAAATCGTGCAGCATTACTTTACTCCCAGAAGTAGCTCACAAATGGTCAACTTTGCTCACTGTTATGACACAGGCTTGTGCACTGAAGCAGTTAGCAGTAAGTAACAAATACCTGTTATAATATTCGACATGGCACTTTACGAGAAAGTTGTGCAATTGACTGATTCTAGGCCAGACTTGAAAGGAATGATTCTGCCACGGCTTGGTGAGCTGCATGCTGTCATGGCTGCCTTGAGAGGCCTTGGCTCTTCCATTGAAAACTCAGGAATAGATGATGCCTGGATTGAAGCTGATCTGTATGGTTCTGCCACCACCAGACAGATCCTCAAATACACACATTACAAGCGTTCGCTGCGTGCACTAGCGGTGCAACGGTACAGGTAGCCCACGGTACAGTCCGTACCTCAGTTTTGGGCCACGGTTTCGGTACTTGTTTTGTGCATAAAGAGAACAATTTTTTCCCCCAAAATTACCTCTTTATTTTGCTTGACTTTGCACTTGACATGCTGCTGTGTTGTGCTACAGCCTATTCACGTGCTGGAATTTGTTATTTACGTGACAACGCCTGAACACAACACAGGCTCCGCTCCATAGACTGGCTCAGTTGTAATTGTCGGTCAGGAAAATGCAGCCTGGGCCGCGCTCTTGTGTGCTCACCTGTGTGTGTGTGTGTGTGTGTGTGTGTGTGTGTGTGTGTGTGTGTGTGTGTGTGTGTGTGTGTGTGTGTGCGCGCGCGCGCGTGCATGAGCATCGGGGCCGAACTCCACCATGTGCGATACAGAGAGCAGAGGAGGATTGTAAACGTGCGACCATGTAGAGACAGAAATGCCATTGTGTAAATAAGATAAATAACATAAGGCTATTTAGTTTGTTTAGTAAAAGAACAAGGTACGGGGCGGGGTGCCCCCCTAATATAATGGTAGGGAAAACACTAGACATGTTTCAATCAGCGTTTGCAGGCAGTGAAATTTCTGTCAACTGTTTTCACTCCCATGTCGTTTTATTCAACAGCGAAACCGAAATGATCCCACATCGGAGATTTGTATGAAGCCGGTGCTTCTTCAAACTTGTCTCTCAACTCCTCTGCTTGCTTTTGCCATGGCTCTCTATGTTTGATGCAACAGCACCAGTAGAGAATGCTGTCCAGGGTGCAAGCACAGGCGAGTCTCTGAAGCAGGTCAACGACAATTTGTTACAATTTTTGACTCAAGAGGACCTTGTCAAAAACTGCAGGATTGGGAATCAGAAAAGTCCAAGCATTCCATGTGTAAGTCCCTGATGAACTATCTACACCACATGGAGACCATACTGTTCTTTATGGCAGCAACGCATAATGCTGATCTAGACCTTGATCTTGCAGCAGGAGAAGCTCTTAGTAAGCTCTACTTAGCAATGGATAAGACTAAGTACATTTGACTGTGGCCACACTACATTGCAGACATGCATGCACTGAAAGTCCGTAATCCAGACATATGGAAGGAACTTGAAGATGGCAACATATCTGTGACCAAAAATGACATTTACTTCGAATCTACTGGGACAGACCACGCCTGTGAGTAACTTAACAAACTCACAAAGGTCCACTCTGGCCTCATTGGAATCGCCAATAATCCCAGTGCAAGACAATGGTTCTTCACAGCAGCTCCTGAACTTTCCAACTTGGCAAGGGAGTTTACATCACAGTTCAGCACTGGAAAAAGCAGTGCTGTTGACCACCCTGAGCTCTCACCAGATGCAGTTAAGCGAAATCATGAGGCAGTTATCAAAATCAAGGCTGTCATATTGAGGCATGGTAATCCATTTGCTATGGAAGGCCAAGCACTATACAAATAATGCAAATAAATGGAAATGTCAGTATCTAGGCACCCATAAAGAGACAAAACAAAAAAATGTTCACATCTGGCAACAAGAAACATGCAATCAAGATTTGTGACAACATCACTGACATGAAAGAAACAAAAGATCTATGGTAGACTTATGGTCCTGGCAAAGTCAAATCGAGACATAGATCAGAAGGATGCAATTGGAAACTATGACTTCACCCTGACACCAAGAGCGCTCTTCACTCCAAAGGGATCATTTTTGATATGCAGTGACAAATCAAAGCTCATACATGTCCTTCGGAAACTGATATCTGAGCAAACAGGAAAAAATAGCTCACTTCCAGATCTAGAAGCTGTTGAGGGTGAGGATGCCTTTTATGGCAAGAAGTTTGCAGCTGTGGATGGTATGATCCAGAAGCTTTAAAAAAAACAAAAACAAAAACAACATGGTTACAGTGCGAGATCTTAGCCAGGTTTTCTATGGAAGACTCATGAACCTGACACAAAACTCATTCTTGTGTTTGACACATACATGCCACATTCCTTGAAAAGTACAGCAAGGCAGATGAGACGCCAGGGAAAGGATCCTGTCCAGTACCAAGTCAGAGATGAGACATGTATCAAGCATATAACCATGAGCAGATTCTTATCCCATGAAAAAAACAAAGCTGATTTGACTGAGAACTTGGCAGCAAAGACTTTGGAATATAGCCAAAATCCCCCTAAATTGGTCCAACTATGACTTGTTGCCAAAGAGCACTGACATCTCCATGACATCAGGTGTTCTGCAGATCAAACAATTCTGGGATAATCTAGGCCCAAACAAGGCAAAAGCATTACCTGCACTCCATGCAATCTCTGGTGCTGACAATACTGGAAGGTGTGCAAGAGTAGTAAAGGCAACATGGTTCAAGATCTTCCCTGAAGCCGAGGATGAAAATATAGAAGCTCTGCAGATGCTTTCAGATGACTCCAAAGTAACAGAGGAACAACAAAAACATTTGGCTACCTTTGTGTGAGCTGCCTACTGTCCAAAAGGAATCCAAATAACAACAATTCCAGAGCTGCGATAGCACATTTTCTGCAAGTACATGGCAGAGAGTGACAAGCTACCACCAACAGATGGGTGCCTTGAAACAGTACATTGATAGGGTACATGTGCAAGCTTGAGTCTGGTACCAGGCAAGCACGGAGCAGCAGGAACATTTAGATACTCTAAAAAATGGCTACTACAAGGATGATGAAAGTCATTTGAGACCCACGACTACTGATGGAACTCCCAGCTCCTTAGGCCATCACTGAAATGGTGAAATGCCATTGCAAAGAAGACCGTTTAACACAAAGATGTTCTTGTAAAAAGAAACATACAATGCACTGACCCTTGCCTTTTCAGTACACAATGGGCCTCATTCATAAACAGTGCGTACGCACAAATCTGTGCTTAAACTGTGCGTATGCTTGTTTGATGCACAAATCCGGGATTCATCAATATTTTCTTACCCAAATTTGTTCTTACTCTGCGAACAAATTTAGAACTGCCTCAGACCATGCGTACACACAAATGAGGAAGGCCGAACTGACTTAGAAAATGCAAACATACCTTTTAAGTACATGCAGAGTCTATAAAACCACATTCATGAAAAAGAGATTTAATTAACATTTTTTAAAATAATTAATTTACTAATATAGTGGCCAAATGGATTAAATTACCATGAAATTGACACACGTTCACCCTCATCATTGTGACAATTAAAATATTAACAATAACATGAACAGAAAAACTATCACTCCATCAGCGTGCAGATGATCTGTAATGCCGACTGCCATATCCTTAAGGCTGTGGCCCGTTGGCCAGGAGGCACCCACGACTCATTTATTTTGCAAAACAGTACAGTGGGAATGCGTTTGGAGGCAGGGGCTGTGAGAAGTGGATGGCTTGTTGGTGAGCATCTTTTGTTCTAGTCTTTTATTTCAACTGTTTTAAGTTAGTATTTTCAGTAAGTCTCTATTCCGTTAATGTTAAAATGTTATATTGTTTGGGTGACCGGGCATATGGCCTTAATACATGGCTGGTGACACCATACGCAAACCCTGAAACCCCTCAAGAGGTGAGCTATAATAACATACATGCCCACACACGCGCCGTAGAGCGCACTTTTGGCGTGGGTCGTTGGATGTGTTTGGATCAGATACGGCTGGTGGCAAACTACGTTATACCCCTGAGAAGGTGTGCAAGATCATCCTGGCATGCTGTATCCTCCACAATCTTACAATGACCCATGGCATTCCTGTAAGACCATCGCTTCTAACAAACTGTGAAATTTACTACTTCTCTCCTCGCGTAACCGCTTCCTTCATTCATGAATCAACTCTAGGCAAGCGGTTTCCTTATATGGAGAAATGGGGGCGTCGTAGTATGCTGATTGCAGATTGCGGACACGCGCCTGTCAATTTAGAATGGTTCTGATTTACTAACATACGCACGGTGGTGAGAACAAAATTGGCCGGTACGCACGTGTCATGAATCTGACGGTGATTTTGCGCAAGTACTTGTTTTTTGCAGAGAGTAAGAACATTTCTGCGCAGATATTAGTGAATGAGGCCCAATGTGAGAATGATGAGGACTCAAGATATGAAAGCCAGGATTCAGATGACAGTGATGCTGAGGATGATTAATGAGATTAGGTTTTCACAGACAATCCCAACAAAAAGTTAGTTTTTAATGGGATGGCAGAATTTAGAGACATCTTGTCATATAGAAATGATGTTTTATTAAACATCAGAATCAGAATCAGAATCAGAATCAGCTTTATTTGCCAAGTACGTGTGTACATACAAGGAATTTGACTCCGGTAGACTCTCAATGTACCAGAATTGACATACTGTAAGAACTCACATTTAGGCAAGTGTAATATACAGAATACAAAAATATACAACGATACATCAAATGTAAAAAAAAAAAAAAAAAAAAAAAAAGAAAAAATTATAAAGAATTATAATTATATATATATATATACTGTATATATATATATATATATATATATATATATATATATATACAGTGTATATACAGTGTTGTCTGACCTGCCACTCTGTGACTGTTTAGGAGTTCATCAAAGCGACACCCTGGGGGAAGAAACTGTCTTTGTGACAGATGGTTTTGGCGAATAGTGCTCTGTAGTGCCTACTTGAGGGGAGGAGTTAAAAGAGGGTGTGAGGGGTCTACTGTGATGTTTCCTGCCCGTTTTCTGACCCTTGACCTGTACAGGTCCTCAATGGAGGGAAGATCAGTACCAATAATCCTCTCTGCACACCTGATTGTCCTTTTCAGTCTGTTCCTGTCCAGTTTGGTGGTAGATCCAAACCAGACGGTGATGGATGTGCAGATAATAGATGGATTATGGCTGTAATGTACAACATGATTAGCAGTTCCTGGGGCAGGTTGAGCTTCCTGAGCTGTCGCAGGAAGTACAGCCTCTGCTGGGCCGTTTTCCGCACAGTGTCTATGTGGGAGGTCCACTTCAGGTCCCGAGAGATTGTGGTACCGAGAAACCTGAAGATGTCCACAGTAGGGCTGTCAACGAATATTCTAAATTCGAATTTAAATTCGAATTTGAAAAAAAAAAATAAAAATGGACCTTCGATTGTGGAGAAAGAAAAAAAAACACCACCGCAGCTGTCCTCTTTGCGAGTGGGCGTTGGCCTGGGCCACTACACTGAACACACTGCATAGGCCGAAACGAACGCTACAGGGCGCGAGCCGGCCACGGAGCTGCGCGGCATGGCGCAGCTGGTGTGGATGACACAATCAGTTAACATGGGCGCCAAAAGGAAACTGGCTTCGCTTCGAGGCTATTCGCAGCGCTGTAAATGTTTTCAAAGACGTTTATGTTGAAATAAAAATACCTACAAGTAGTTACGTTTCCTTGTATTAATACATATACAATGTTTCCTTGTATTAGTTTGCCCTCTTGTGGACATAATGTGGAAAAAAAAAAAAATTGAATGGTTCGAACCTATGACTTATTTTTAGAAGGAATATTCGAACGTCATTTTTAAGTAATTTTGACAGCCCTAGTCCACAGCAGACACTGTGCTGTTGAGGATGGTGAGGCAGGGCAGTGTTGGGGGACTTCTCCTGAAGTCCACTGTCATCTCCACGGTCTTGAGCAGGTTCAGCTCTAGGTCATTCTGACCGCACCAGAGGACCAGCTGCTCCACCTCCTGTCTGTATGCAGACTCATCACAGTCCAGGATTAGACCGATGACAGTGGTGTCGTCCGCAAATATCAGGAGTTTCACAGAAGGGTCCCCTGAGGTGAAGTCATCAGTATACAGGGAGAAGAGCAGTGGGGAGAGGACACACCCCTGGGGGATGCCAGTGCTGATGGACCAGGAGCTGGATGTGATGCCCCCCAGCCTCACACTGCCTCCTGTCAGTCAAGAAGCTGGTAATCCACTGATAGGTGGAGGCAGGCACCATGAGCTGGATGAGCTTCTTGTGGAGTATTTCAGGGATGATGGTGTTGAAAGCCGAGCTGAAGTCCACAAACAGGATCCTTGCGTAAGTCCCTAAAGAGTCGAGGTGGTGCAGGATGTAGTGCAGTCCCATGTTGACTGCATCATCCACCAACCTGTTTGCCCGGTAGTCAAACTGCAGGGGGTCCAGCAGCGGGCCTGTGATGTCCTTCAGGCGGCGCAGCAGCAGTCTTTCCAATGATTTCATGATGTCAGGCGACGGGCCTGTAGTCATTTAATCCTGTGATGGAGGGCTTCTTGGTGACCGGGATGATGGTGGAGCGTTTGAAGCAGGAGGGTACTTCACACAGCTCCAGCAATCGGTTGAAGATCTGAGTGAAGGAAGGGGCCAGCTGGTCAGAGCAGACTCTCAGGCAGCAGGGAGATACACCATCAGGTCCCAGAGCCTTCCTGGTCTTCTGTCTCTGGAAGAGCCAACACACATCCTCTTCACTGACCTTTGGTGCAGGTGGGGGGTTAGAGGAGAGGGGGAGGGTGGAGCTGGGGGTGCAGGTAATCCCTCTGTGTGGTTGGAAGTAGTGATAGGCGATAAAATGATAACATATCGTCTCGCGATAAACACTTATGCGCCGTCGATAGAAAAAAATGTTTGATATAACGTTCGATAATGTTACTGTATTCTGTCAGGAAAAACATGAGGAAAGCCGCGCAAGTTACCCTCGGAGTCGGGCTGTGCAAGGTTGGTTGCATGAACACGCCCACTTGCTCTCTGCTAACCTAGCAACGGTGTCACGCAAACAGCTAACAACGTCAGGTTTGGTTGCGCCATCCTCGTGTGTGAACACAGGTCCGCTCATTAGCCGCGACTTTGGGCTGGGTTTTTTGTTAAGTCACTTACAAATATTGGTAGTCACAGGTTGTGTTTTTTTGGGCTTGTTTCTAAAGTGGAGTTGCTTATTTGGGCTTGCTCTCTACACATCACCTTTCTCTATATATATCCATCTAATAAGTTATTTAAACGCATGATAGTATGTCAGACTGCAAGATGTTTCCACACCTCCCTCCGCCCCTCTCCTTCTCCACATACACACAGGTAACGGTTAGTCAATGAGACTTTTCACATTTAAATTGCACAATTAATGGAGGTTCTTTAACTATTTTGCTAACAAGTCGGCAAAATATGGAAAGAATACAATAAAGATTTGTAGAAAGAGAGAGGATTAAAAGATTCGACTTCAAGACGGGGACGATTCAAAGGCAGTGTGCAGATTCAGATTCTGTGTGAAATATGTACTCATCATTCAGATCTTGTTCAGCATACCAGCACTGTCAGTGAAAGTAAAATGGCTCCTTATATGCAACTTCTTTAGTTTTATTTTCATTCATTCATTTATTCTTTCCACGTTTTTGGTTGACTTGTTGGTTTGGCAGAGTTCAAGAGCAGTAAATATAATGTATTTGTAGTAAAGTAATTTTGGTTGCTGGTCCTGGTTGCTTGTTTCTCTCCCAAGATCTGGCAACAGATAATTATCATGATCGATCAATATGAACCAGCTATATTGGGATATGCTTTCCAGCTATATCACCCACCCCTAGTTGGAACGTGTGAAAAGGGCCTTTTCAAACCTGCAGTAGAAGCTGTTCAGGTCGTCTGCTCGTTGGAGGTTTTCCACAGGGTGGGGAGATGGTCTCCTGTAGTTGGTAGAGTCCTGCAGGCCTCTCCAAACTGATGCAGGGTCGTTGACTGAGAAGCTGTTTTTTAGCTTCTCACTGTAGCCCCTCTTGGCTACCCTGATCTCTTGCTTGTACAGGGCCCGATCTTTGGTCATGTAGGCCTCCTCCTTGGCTTGGTGCAGCCACCTGAGTTTAGGTCTGTGGCTGCAGCTTCAAAAACAGTCCAATCTGTGCAGTCAAAGCAGGTCTGTAGCTCCAGCTTTGATTCCTCAGTCCACTTCCTTACAGTCCTTACTAATTTCTGCCTGTAGGTCGGGATGAGATGGAGCAGACAGTGATCAGAGAGCCCCAAAGCTGCATGGGGGACAGAGTGATAAGCATCCTTTAAAACTGTGTAGCAGTGGTCCAGTGTGTTAGAGTCCTTGGTGGGGCATTTTATGTGCTGTTTGTATCTGGGAAGTTCGAGAGAGGTTTGCTCTGTTAAAAATCCCCTAGGATGATGAGCAGGGAGTCTGGATGGTTTTTCTCCACGTCTGTCACCTGGTGAGCCAGGTGTTGTAACGCCTCCGTTTTACACATGCCCGAGGTGAAATGTAAACACCGACCAGAACAAACGAGGAAAACTCCCGCAGTGAATAGAACGGTTTACAGTTTATGATGACAGTCTCCAAGTGAGGGCTACATGACTTTTTCAACACTGTGACATCTGTACATCAACCTTTGTTTGTGTGGAAGCACGTTCTGCCTCCCTTCGTTTTCCCCGAGAGCTCCGTGATGCAGTCCACTCAGAAAAGCTGGAATCCTGGCAGCACTGATGCGCTGTCTGGGATGTGCTCACTGAGCCAGGTTTCGGTGAAACACAGGGCGGCAGATGTGCTTAAGTCCGAGTTTTTATGAGTGAGCAGCAGCAACTCATCGGGGGAGCAGAAAGCTAAAAAAACAAACACAACCAGGAGAAGTAGGAGAGAGCGAAGTCCCGAGGCGGTCATCCACGGCACCATCTTGAACATGGGATATCATATAATCTATATATATCTATATATATCACATAATACATCTTTAATTTATATTATGTCCAAGTGATTTTTCTTAGTTTATGTGACTTTTTTAAAATAAATAACACATGTTTAGCCACCAAAAGAAAAAAAAAATTGCAAAGCTTAGAACTCAAGTTTTTGAAAGAAAAACAAAACGTTTTCACCTCGCCCTGTTAAAAATCCAAAATGGCTACCAGAGATTTTGAAAAAAATGGAAACATTAATTTTCATAATCCTCATGTTCTTACAATTCCGAAAATGTATAGTTTATCAACTCCCCAAGAATTTTGAACGAAAATACATATAGAACGAGACTAATTGGTGCAGCCATCACACATAAATCAGTGTATGAGAAACACTGCTGTGACAGCTAAATGTAGCACTTTGAGTTCACTTCAAAAAAACATTTTTGAATTGATTTTATTGTACATGTCACATATATTTTAGTTAGAAAGTAAAATTTATTGAATCTGTCCCCTTCCACAGAGCAAGGTCACACAGGTCTTCACTGGAATAAAACTATTATAAGTAAGACAAGAAGAGTGATTAGTGTATTTATCAATTTCTATGCAGTGTGTGATGCTGCTGAAATAAAAATCAGAAAGACTGACTGACATTAGATCCGCACTGTTTTTGGAAATATACAGTCTCTAGAATTGTATAATTTAACCTTTTCCTATTGTCTACTGTTAAAACAAGCTAAGTATGGTGATTAAATTGAAACAGGAGACAAACAGGAGATAAGCAAATCGTGCCAGTCCTTGTGGAGAAGAATCTGGGGTTTTTTGTTTCAGTTTAACATGATATACTCAATGATTAAATGACTGATAAAAGTGGTAAATCACTTTATACCACTGTAACACTGTAGCCTCCTACTCTGAGACATCCAAGCTTCCTTGTTTTGCTCCGCGTGTCAACTCGAGGAGGAGGCTGAGTCGTTGAAGAGGAGAAAAAAAGGAGGCCACTTCACTGCTGTTCAGATGGCAGCCCACTTTCACTGATATATTAAGTGTGCTTCCCTTGGGCTTGCTGTTTGTCATAAAACATCTCTCAGCACATAATTTAACCAAACTTGAGAGGCAAAAAGAGAAAAAAATGGAATACAAACATAATTTACTAAAGGGGTGTTGCAGTCTAGTACTGGGGCTGTTTGCCAGGAGTGCAGTAATTCTAAACCATGCTGCAGTAAGTGGCTCCTCAAAAGATACTGTGGGCTAATGTCAGACAGCTGAGCAAATGGGATGGGATCCAGGGAGTGCATTATCTTTATGATTTCATGACCAAATTTTGTACTGAAAGAGACAGAAGCGTGGGTGTTTGTAAACACATTGTCTTGTGGTCTGCTCTCACAAAATAATGTTCATGAGCAGGAATGTTCAGTGTACAGCAGGCTGGAATGGGCCTTCTTTGTCTCATTTTACTTCAGCCTGCAAAATCACCTAAGTGGTGCCGAGTGAAAAAGGTGGGACTGCTCCTACATGCATCGCGCTTTCACAATCAGGCATTACATTTGGAAAATCATTGGCTTCAAATAAAAAAATGAAAAATAAATAAAAAAAACTTTTAAGGGACAAGACATCTAACAGTATATGGTTTCCAATTATTTTTGGCTTACTGTACAAAGAAGGATTAGCTTCAAACCACAAAATGGGGGCTTCAATGTCCTACACTACAGAAAGTAAAAGGTGGCAGTGTAAACAAAAGTCTGAGAATTACACTGTAGTGGGAGAAAGACTTACATGCCAATTTCAAAATAATGTAGAACCCAAAATTGACAGCTGTGTAAAGCTCAAAATATTCCTGGTATTTCTGTTTTGGTTGCTGTTAGCTCTTTCAAACATGTAGAAAAATTCTTTCCCATAAAGTTGGTTTCTGCAGTGCAATGTGTCTCCCTCACACCAAGCTCGTTCTGCACACGCAAGGCTGCGCCTATCCAATCCAACTGGCATCACGGCCATGGAATGCTGAAGTCCACATTTTTCCCATTCAGCAAGGAAAAACGGCCTTTCAAAGCCAATCAGCTAGAAATGTTGCTTTGTTTTTATTTTCGACTGAACTTCCTGGAACCTATTATGGAGCTGTCAGGGATGTATATTTAGCTATGGCAACACAGGGCCTCCTCGCCCCCTTGCGCCACTGGTCATGTCACCTCTGATAAACAGAAAAACAATTGGTTATCCCTTTTGTCACCTTTAAAGAAAATGGCATGGGTAGTGTAGGCATAAGTGACAGATACCATCTGTGTGGCTAAACACAACTTCTCTGTAAACAAACAACAGTAGAGAGAGTAGTAGAGAGTGCTGGGCAATACGGAGAAAATCAAGTATCATATTTTTAACAAAATATTTCAATACTGATATTACAACAATATTGTAGGGCTGACTACTGGTGCTTTAACAAACTATTTACACAATGATATTTTTGATAAATAATCATCAGTAATGTGGATGTAATAGAAGTGGGTAAAGGCAGATAATAGAAAAGCCAGAACAGTCTGGTAAGTTCAGATAATTACAGCACTTTAATGTAATACAGCCTTTAGAACCAGTAAAGGCAGCTCACTGGAAACATACCACTTACCAGATTGCTTCAAAACCTCCACCATCATCCCTGTCCCCAAAAAACCAAGGATCACAGGACCTAACAACTTAAGACCCATGACCCTGAACTGTGTGGTTATGAAGTCCTTTGAGGGCCTTTTGTCCTTTGAGGTCCTTTTGTTCTCTCACCTCAAAACCATCATCAACCCACTTCTGGACGCCCTGTTGTTCACCTACAGAGCCAACAGGTCTGTGGACAACGCAGTCACCATGGCCCTTTATTTCATCGTCCAGCAGAATTCCCCTGGAACCTACGCCAGGACCTTGTTGATGGATTTTAGCTCTGCTTTCAATACCATCATCCCAGCTCTGTCAGCTATGTCCAACTCCACCTGCAGGTGGATCACAGACATTCTTTCTAACAGGAAGCTGGAGAAACGCGACTCTGACTCCCAGACCATCAGCACTGGTGCCCCCCAAGGCTGCATCCTTTTCCCTCTGCTCTTCACCCAGTATACAAACAGCTGCACCTCAAGTCACCAGTCTGTCAAGCTCCTGAAGTTTGCAGAGGACATCACCTTCACTGAGCTCACGTCTGGCATGGATGAGTCCACATGTGAGAGTGGTCATCTGGTGACCTGGTGCAGTGAAAATAACTTAGCGATCAACCATCCTAAGACAGTGGAAGTGATTGTGGATTTCTGGAAGAAAGCCCCATTCACCTCCATCACTGAGTGACGTTGTGGGGGATTCCTGGGCTCCAACATCACTCACGACCTTAAGTGGGCGCAAAAGAGGATGTTCTTCCTGCAGCAGCAGAAGAAGTTCAACCTGCCGAAGACAATGATGGTGCATTTCTACACTGCCATCATATAGTCCACCCTCATCTCCTCCATCACCATCTGGTACATTGCTGCCAGTACAAAAGACAAGGGCAGACTATAGCATATTATTTGCTCTGCTAAGAGGGTACGCCTCCAGGACCCTGAGGCGGATAGGAAAGATCTTGGCCACCTCCTCCAACCCTGGCCACAAACACTTTGTCGTCACACTCCCTTCTGGCAGGAAGCTACTGTCCATCAGGACCAAAACCTCACACCACAAAAACAGTTTCTTCCCGACTGCAGTGGGCCTCATCAAAAAGGTCCAGGACATTGCACATTGCCTGTCTAATATTTTTGCACCTCTTGCACAAACTGTAAAGTTAATTCTGATACAGCTATAAACAGTGTTATTGTTTTTGCATATTTGCTATGCTATAGTACCTTTTAAACAAGTATCTTAGTCATATTTTTATTGTAAATGTAACACCCATGATTAACTAAAAGTAAAAATGGTTGTACATGCTCACAATGGCAATGTTAACCATGTAAGTTAAGCATGTCAACATTTGCTGATATGCAAATTGGCACTAAACAAACTACAGATAATGGTAATGTCAATAGTTGCAGTTTTTTTCATTATTCCAAAGTACCTAAATGAAAGGTCCCTAAAAACTGAGCTGGGCTACGATGAAATTTAGTCACCAGTGACTTACTGCTTGCCACCAACACAGGCCTGTGCTCCATTTTTTATTTCTCCTTGGCCTAGCTCAACTTTACACACAGTGGAACACAATGTCAGCCATCTACAAAATATGTTGGCATCAGTAATGTGGCTCTGCATCGGTTCATCTCTTATCTGTCTAACAAGTCATTCTCTGATATCCTTAGAGATGCCTCCTCCTCTCATGCTCTTTTCTTTTGTGGGGTCCCGCAGGGGTCTATTCTAGGTCCCCTCTTATTTATTACATACATACTTTGGCTGGGGTAAATCATGCACATAATAATGATTTTACAGGGATGACAGGGAACTTTTTGTCCCTTTGAAGCCTGGTACCACTAATGTACCTGTATAATGTTCTGTTGCACTGAAATTAACAGTTGGATGTCCAAACATTTCCTCCTGTTAAATGACTCCAAATCAGAAACCATAACCTTGTCTGACCCCATAACTAGCAGCAATAACAATCCCTCATCTAGTCATCATCTAATAATGTTTTGTTGTTGTTGTTGTTGTTGTTGTTGTTTTAAAAGACCTATAACCTAGACATATTTTTTCTAGGCTTTGCTGTCTGGGCCGCTCATCTGTATAACTCCCTCCCTGAATCTCTCTTTTAAATCTCTTCTAAAACCACACACTATTTATTTTTTTTTATCTTTGCAGTATTTGTTGAAGTTATGTAAATTATTTTATCTTGTTTTATATCTTTATGTTTTGGATTTTATTTACTTGTATTCCTTGTTTACACTCTAAAGCACTTTTAACTTTGTTTTGAAAAGTGCTATTGAATAAAGTTAATATCAGTAATAGTAGCATTTCTTCAGTGTAATGGCCACAATAAAAACTGCATGTCACAAGACACCCATTGGCCTATAAAACCTTTTCCTACACATAATCACTGCAAAAGAATTTATTTAAACGTGACCCACGCCAATCCTAAAATCAGTTTTGGGACCAATGTATGCATGATTTAATGGATCAGTAGTGGCCAAAATAAAGCTGACCAAAAAGTGTTGCAACACTGCTCTTCTGCTACTTCTCTTCTTTACAACAGCTGGTACCTCTACAGTGCAAGCATTTGATGTGCAAGTGACAGAGTGTATGAATGTGAAATGAAAATGATTCAGGAACACCTATGTGAGTTTAAACAGATTGGCAAAGCATATGGAATAACTACTGCTAACACATCTGCTATTTCCTCTCTCTTTTACTCATAAGCAAAGAGCACTGTGCACAACATTTAGCAAGCAAATTCGTATTTTTAGTGGTACTGACTGTCACTTTCACTGGTTAAAATGGCAAACATTGACAGAAGCAGAACACATCAGCTGTCACTAATAATGTTAGTACCGAATGGGACATGACATCAGCAGTGAAATAAAAAGATGAAGTCCGCACACCAGAAGCTGCTCCTTGCACAATTTATTCATGCATTGTAGTTGTAACGTTTCGGGCCCCTGCCCTTCATCAGACATTAAGTGAATGTGAATACACCTGCCATATATACACACCCAACCCCTCAGGGTCACCTGATGCAATCAAGTAAGTGAACCCCAGGTGTGGGAACGATGAACGTAATTTATAAAACAAGAAAGAAAAAAACAGAAAAGAAAAATATGTTTCTGATTGATGAGAAACAATCTTTAAATGCAGTTCAATGCAACAATGCTGGAATACCACTTTACAAAGATACTTTAAGAAGGTTCTGTAAGAAAATCTTTAAGACACTTATTAAGAAAATGCACAGGTATAAAGCCTGCAGTGCAAATATAAATATGTACAAATATATACAACTCCCACACGTTTTAAATATCACATAAAGAGAACATCAGGTGAAGACCATCATAAATTTATGAGATATTAAAAAGGGGAGAACAAAAAATATGTTCTGTAGAGGCGTCTCTAATAAATATCACACAGCGACAGACAATATGAGAAACATGGCTCACACAGTAGTAGCAGGAAAAAATCAAATCCAACATCATACCAGCTACTGAGGGAACAATGTAATCACAAATGACAAGATCCTAGAAACATGGCAATGACAAATTACTAGATCCATAGAAATGAGGCGCACGGACCACACACACCTCATAAAAAAGGCCTCAAGTCAAAATCAACGTTAAGCCCTTTGGGAGCTAAAGTGTCCAGGGTATATATCCAAAAAGCTTCTCTTCTAAGTATGAGAGAGTTAATATCACCACCGCGTGCGGGCTGTTTGACTAGTTCTATACCTATGTATCTGAGAGAGGAGACATTATGCGAGGATTGTGTGAAGTGCACTGCCACTGGACTTCTGGTATCATGATTTAATGGCCGGGACCATCAGTCCACCACAGAATACGACTCTGAATCCAGCGCTTACTCGCAGACCAGCGGCTCTTTTTTAGAACTCGGGGGCAGAGAAGCAGCTCAACCACCCCACACCAGAGGAGAAAGAAAAAATGTAGGCGAGGGAAGAGCACCACCCGCCAGAGAGCCCTATTGGACTCGCCAGACACAGAGACACAGCAGGTACAGAATGTGATAAACTTATCTAGCAAAACATTATCTGATACCTGTGTTGCAGCTCTGAGTAAAGGACTGTCTTTCGTACCCACCACGTACTGCAGGGATTTTGACACTATTGTTGACTTTCATAAGTTTTTCCGTACGCTGAGACTCAAAGAGTTTTTCAGTAGTCGTGAAAAAAACCCTAACGTTACTCATTCCTTTTTTTCTACAATTGGAGGCGCTGAGGCCCCAGGCGACTCAGGGGTGACTGGGCGGGATGATGTCACTCATGCTACACTCTCTGCCGGACCCAGGACGCCGTTTAGAGGTAAAAGCACCTTCATCCCTCCCCCCAACAGAAATGCTTCCATAGATACATATTGCAGACTAGTGGAGAATGACGTCTCCCTCCTTCTCCAGAAGAAGAGGGAATATAAGGTGGCTAACAATCTGACGAAGGAACAGAGACATGAACTGAAAACTTTACAAAATGATAAGTCGGTGATTATTCAGAGCGCGGACAAAGGGGGAGCAATTGTTGTTTTGGACCGTGCTGCATATGATGAAGAGATACAGAGACAATTGAACAATACCACCTTTTACAAAAAACTTAACCATAATCCAACTCAAGACTTCAAACAGCGCATCAAGGCCAAATTGGATGCTTTTTTGGAGAGTGGTGAAATCACAAAACGGGAACATGCATTTATGGTGGTTGACTCTCCGGTCACCCCAGTGATATACACTCTCCCCAAAATCCACAAATCTTATACCACTGTACCTCCTGGCCGTCCCATTGTCGCTGCCATTGGGTCCCTCACTGAAAACATATCAGCGTTTGTGGATTATTTTCTGCAGCCACTTGTCACTGCCCTGCCATCTTATGTCAAAGACTCTGTGCAGTTTATCAAGATGATTCAAACTATACAACTGAATAATGATCACTGTTTTTTAGTTACCATGGACATTGAGTCTTTATACACAAATGTACCTTTTGAGGGGGGTCTTCAGGCAGCTGAATTCTTCCTTAATCTGCGCTCCGACTGCACCCCTAGCACTCGCTGTATTGTGGACCTCATAGAAATTATCCTCACATCTAACTTTTTTCTATTTGGTTCTGAATTTTATCTCCAGGTATCAGGCACGAGCATGGGAGCCAAGATGGCTCCGGGTTTTGCCTCTCTATACTGTGGACTCTTTGAAAAGGATGTCATTTTTAATCACCACCGCAACCCATTTCTACCATTGATCTCCAACTGGAAGAGGTATATTGACGATATTTTTTTCATTTGGACTGGCACTGAGGCCCAACTCAAGGAGTTCCACAGCTTTATCAACATCAGCAGTCACCATTTGAAATTTACCATAGAATACGACAAACATAAGATGAATTTTTTAGATATCCTGCTGTATAGAGACTCCAATAGACTGGGTACCAACCTCTACCGCAAAAGTACTGACAGGAACTCTATTCTTCATGGACAATCGTTTCATCCCATCCCTCTCATAAGGAGTTTACCTGTCTCTCAGTTTAGTCGTATCTGCCGCATTTGCAGCTCGGATGCGGATTATCATGCTCAAGCCTCTGACCTGGAAAAACGTTTTCAAGACAGACAATATAAACATGAATGGGTGGCACAAGCTCGTAGCCGCTTTGACTCTGAGTGTCTGAACAATGTTAGGTCTAGAGCAACTGAGCCTAAAGTTAACTGCGTGATCCAGTACTCACCTCTGGGTAGAGAATTTCAAAACATTATTCAAAAACATTGGCACATTATCAATTCTGATCCTTCACTTAAATGTTTCTCCACACCTCCTCGAGTTGTATTTAAGAGACCTCCAAACCTTAGAAACATGTTAGTGAGAGCATATCAGCCGCCTGTGACTCCACCACATTTTTTATAGCCTGTCCCCTCCGGGAATTACAGATGTGGCAACCGTACCCAGTGTAATTTCACACAAAAAAACTTTCAATCATCCACGGAATGGCAAGTCTTTTAACATCCAGGGTGTTATTTCCTGCAATACCCAAAATGTTATTTATCTGCTTAAGTGTCCGTGTGGCCTGGCGTATGTTGGTAAAACCACCAGACCTTTAAAAATTAGAATCTCAGAACATAGATCTAACATTAGAAATCATGATACCAGAAGTCCAGTGGCAGTGCACTTCACACAATCCTCGCATAATGTCTCCTCTCTCAGATACATAGGTATAGAACTAGTCAAACAGCCCGCACGCGGTGGTGATATTAACTCTCTCATACTTAGAAGAGAAGCTTTTTGGATATATACCCTGGACACTTTAGCTCCCAAAGGGCTTAACGTTGATTTTGACTTGAGGCCTTTTTTATGAGGTGTGTGTGGTCCGTGCGCCTCATTTCTATGGATCTAGTAATTTGTCATTGCCATGTTTCTAGGATCTTGTCATTTGTGATTACATTGTTCCCTCAGTAGCTGGTATGATGTTGGATTTGATTTTTTCCTGCTACTACTGTGTGAGCCATGTTTCTCATATTGTCTGTCGCTGTGTGATATTTATTAGAGACGCCTCTACAGAACATATTTTTTGTTCTCCCCTTTTTAATATCTCATAAATTTATGATGGTCTTCACCTGATGTTCTCTTTATGTGATATTTAAAACGTGTGGGAGTTGTATATATTTGTACATATTTATATTTGCACTGCAGGCTTTATACCTGTGCATTTTCTTAATAAGTGTCTTAAAGATTTTCTTACAGAACCTTCTTAAAGTATCTTTGTAAAGTGGTATTCCAGCATTGTTGCATTGAACTGCATTTAAAGATTGTTTCTCATCAATCAGAAACATATTTTTCTTTTCTGTTTTTTTCTTTCTTGTTTTATAAATTACGTTCATCGTTCCCACACCTGGGGTTCACTTACTTGATTGCATCAGGTGACCCTGAGGGGTTGGGTGTGTATATATGGCAGGTGTATTCACATTCACTTAATGTCTGATGAAGGGCAGGGGCCCGAAACGTTACAACTACAATGCATGAATAAATTGTGCAAGGAGCAGCTTCTGGTGTGCGGACTTCATCTTTTTATTTCATACTTACCTTTTGGTCCAGCACCTAGCATAAAATTTTTTTTGGGTATGTGCGTGCTACTTTTTACCTGTTATTACATGACATCAGCAGACCAAGAACGGGACATCCCTAATACATAATACGGACTTACTGACTAACTGACACTGCCATACTAATTTCCAGCCTTTTCTATGCTGGGTTTGGCTCTCTTGCTGCAGTGCACTACCATTTTCTTTAACCTGTCTTTGGAGTAGTTGAGGACAGACACAGGGCTCTGTGACCCTGTTTGTTTTCTATGTGAAAGCTATCCATGCGGGTAGATTTTCCATTTGGCGACTAAACCTCGGAAGGCTATCCGCCACATTGGCGGGTAAAAGTTCGTACCAAAATAGTCATGTAATAAATTATATATATATGTAATAGCTATTTGACGGTGGCTAATGGCAGACTGGCACTCTGTTTGTTGTGTGACGCACTTAAATTGTTCCCCGCTGCATCATCAAGGAACCTGTAGGCCTACTTGGAGGACGCATGCGCACGTAGACATATCGCCTGCCTAGATCCATGATCTGCTGTTAGTAGCAAGCAAGCTATCACCGCGGGTGTGTGTGCATGTGGCGACATTTACCAGGTGTAGGTAAACCAGCTACAAAACGAAAAAACACAGACGAGGACGAAGCTGAAGCTGTAACATTACAGAAAAAAAAAAGTTTTGTGAGAAATGGAGGTTTAGCTATAACAGCTTTCAAGAGGCTGGCTACACTACAATGCTGAGGGTGCAGTAATGACCTGTAATGTATGTCGGCAATATGCTAAAGGAAAAAAAAGGTAATAACTTGTTTGTCATCGGTAACAAAACGATGAAGCTGGAGAACACTCATGACCATGAACACAGCAAGTGTCACACAGCCTGCGTGGCTGTGTCCCACGCTCAGTCCGAGCCTCTCCTCTCGGCACCCACCGTGCTTGGCCTGTGGATTTTTTCATCCATGACTTACTGTATGTTGGTACCATCCAAACATGTTCTGTCCAAATATGTGTCAATAAGTCAGTAAACAAACTGTTGTTACTACTGTACTTCAACTGTGCCACATCAAATAAAAAAAAATTACTTGTTGAACATATTGACATGAGTCATATAGATGTCATGGTATCATTTTCTATCAGAAGAAAAAGCACAAAAGTTCCACTTGTGTTTTCTCAGAGCACACACAGTATGAAGCCCAGACCAATACATCTGTGGTGTTGAGTTCAGAGCAATCTGTGCTTTGAACCCAGGATTAGTTTGACCTATACTTGACTTCAACAATGATGCCCACTGGTTCACAAGTCTGTTCTCCCCTGACCTCTGCATCTGACCTAACCCCCCCTTGTAAATTCAGTAACATTTCACCACTCTTGACCTACTCAGCTCCTGCCAGTTTAGCAGGAATTTTTACAGTTAAAAACCAACATAGACATGTCTGCATAGCTGGGATGGCTGCTAGCTGCTTTGTGCATACAGGCACTGGGCAGACTGGGAGGAGGCAGAGTCCAGTGTTGCTCATCTCACACAGGGATTATGAAGTGGACAAATCTAGAGATAAATATCTCCAACTTCTATGCACTACATTATTACCACCTGTGGGGAAAGCATAAAGGTATAATCAAACTGATACTCAACTTACGGCCCACAGGCCAAATCTGGCAACCTATAAGGTGCCTGGTGGCCCCCAAACCATTTTCTAATTCACTGGGAAAATAAACTCATTCACAGTGGGAATTTCTTTGTACTTTTAATGAGCTGCCTTCACACTGCTGCATGGAAACCACCATGACAACCGCCTACCTGCACTAACGTTCCCCCCAAAAATAACAAAGTATTCTATTAGTGGCTGCTGCCACTACAGTCCAGGGCTGTGACTATGGGCAGGTGCTTCGGTGAATGTGACTGACGGAAGTAGCTTGGTGCCATGTAAATAACAGCATACTGTAGCAAGACAATGGAAATCACCAAAATTATCAAAGATTTCTACATATTTGGACAGTTTGCAACAGTGTAACAATGGTTCAAATTTAATGAAGAACACATACGATGTTGAGATGCTCTGATAAACCAGATGCACGATGCATTACCTTTTTGGATACAGATGGTTTAAAGGTTTTGCAAATGGAAACTCTAATGTAAAAACTGAGCCAAAGCAATCATTAAACATTTTAACTTTTAATACACTGTGTAAATAATGGACATAGGTACCGTGACGTCACCTATAAGTTTGCCGACCTCTGTTTTGAAGCCTTGAGTTCTGCATTTCAGCCATCACCATTTCTGATTTTTGGAGCCAGATGTGACCATATATAGACAAAAAGGTGGAGCTGTGGAGGAGCAAGGGGTGAATCTGACTGGATGCCAAGGACACTATCGGCAGAGAGCCTGTCATTCAAAGTGGCCCGCCCTTAATTATGCATAACTTTGGACATTAATAAAATGTAAAGGTTGAGTTAAATAAAAAATAAAATCACCTCCAGTACAATTGTCATGAATGTTGAAATTAGTCAATTTATTTACTAAATTAGTTTTAACATTGTTATCATGTTTTCGGCCAGCTTCTAGTGGCCATTCAAAGAACTGCAGTTTTTGTTACTTTTTCACTGGCTTCATTTGTCAACCGTACCAAAAACTTGAAAGGATAAGCCGGGAAGGAGGCAGTGGGTAACATGTTAGTGATTCTGGTTTTGTCTGGACATAAAGCTCACTGCTGTTAAGGCAAACCGTTGTATTTCACTCTTACCATATGATCAGTATCTTACTGTGGACAAAGCTTCCTCCTGCTGTTCATACTCAATAGCAATGTGGTAAGTCTTCAGCTGTGTGATTATCAAAGATGGGGTGATTACTGAAACTTTGTACTTCAGGCTCATAAAAACATAAATTTCTACATAACATCTTGCTGAGTGCTAAAATTAATTCCCTGCACATAATAACACCAAAATGATTTGTTAATTAAAAATTCATAATCTTCTGCGGTCTGAACACAAACAAATCAAAAACAATTCATATTTCAACTAGAAATCCCTATACCTTAGTTTTCTACAACCCCCATTAATAGATCCTTGTCTAAACCACATCTCTGTGTAGTCCAAAGCTGTGAAAAAAAAAAAAAACAGCAGGCCGGAGAGCAGGGAGTGAACATGGTAGTACATATCGGCAGGTCTATTTTGCTTTCAGAGCAATCAGCGCCTTCTTTTTGTCTCAGGTTGTTAGCATGTCTCGTCGTCAGCTGCACTGGGCCACACAAGCCTGCTCGGCTCTGTACGCTGGAGGGCGGCATTGATTCCACTCTATTTAAGAAGGGGTGCGTCAACAGGTTTAAAGCACTTCTGCTGAATGTGTCACCTCTTTTTCATTCAGTGTTTGTACTAAGAAATACGGCCAGTTGTTTAATCACCCCTCAAACATGCCTACCACCACGACTGTCCCCCTCTACCCACCTGTCACCTTCCCACCATCCCTCGACAAGAAATTTTTGACCCATGTCACCTTTACAGCACACACTCATTTCAAAGCCCCAGCTGCAGCCCAGAAATAGGACAGCTTTTTATAATTCTGGGTGTCCACTCATGAGGCGAGTGCCGTGTGCCAGTGTCCTGTTCCAAGTTCAAACAAGAGGGGGATGACAACCTTATGGACAGCGTGCAGAGTTTGTGAAGTGATTTAACTCGAATCAGCCTTTCCATTTTCTGTCAATAAGCCTGCGTACCATCAATGTGCATTTCATCAACAAAAATTATGATGCCAAATATTTAATAACCTTTTTCCACAATGAAAACCAAATACAAAGTTACCTTTGACTGGAGGGCTTCATGGGTCTACCCCAACCCTAGAACCTAAGGTCAAGTTTTAGTCCATGTTTTATAATGGTTAACCAGGTCCAGGTCGGGTCCCATTCTGTTACCCCAGGTCCCGGGTCTGTTAATCATTATGTGTAATACCCGAGGGGGTTCAAGAAGAGCCATGAACAAATGGATGGATAGTAAATAGATTTGCATAGCGCCTTTTTTAGCATTCTGACCACTCAAAGTACTTTTACACTACAGAGTCATACTCACATTCACACATTGATAGGCAAGGCTACCATACAAGGTGCCACTTGCTACTCAGTTTAAACAAATGCACACACCAGTTTGCTGTTCAGTATCTTGCCCAAGGATACTTCAACATGCAGACAGGAATGGCCTTGAATCGAGCCACCAATACTCTGATTATTGGACAACCGACTCTACCTTTGGAGCCACAGCTGCCCATTGAGAAACACATAAGTCCTTTCTGTGTAACTTGCCTGAATATGCTGACTTAGGATCAGATTGTGCTTTATGGTGAATAAGGACTGATGTGACAGTAATAATATTAAAATGCTATCCTGTTCCTGCTTACCTGATCCGCTGTGATTTTTCATCAAATGTAGACCACACTTTCTACCAAGGGAATTGACACTGACCGTTATCACAGCAGTCTACATTCCATTACAAGCGAACACAGAGGCTGCCCTGTCAGATCTCTGTGAAGACCTGAACTGCTCACAGACTGGTAATCCTGACACTGCACTTATTTTTGCTGGAGACTTTAATCAGACTCACCATAAGAAGTTCATGTCTGATGTCCATTATATGTTGACTGTGCCACAAGGGGGAATATAGACATTGGATCACTGCTATGCCATTCAGAGGTGGCTACAGAGCAGAATTGCTACCCCCGTTTGGCAAGAGCAACTATGCGGCCATCTTGTCGAGATCAAAGTATGTAAACAAACGGTGTATGCCCACAGTGGCGCAAGAGGTCCCGAAATGGTCAGGCCAATCAAAGGCCGCCCTGCAGTGTGGACTACATGATACAGTCTTTAGCAAGTTCTAGGACACTTTCGTCCACACCACTGCTGACATAAATAAAGTCTGTTGTGGATTTAATCTGTAAAACTACAGAAACGACTGTACCAAAAACTACAGTTAAATCATTCCACAATCAGAAACCATGGATTAGCAGAATCATCCAGGATGCCATAAACACACACACTGCAGTTTACAAATTAGGACTGCAGTCTGGAAACATGGAGAATTATAAATCAGTAGCCTACAATGTAAGATAGCAGTGAAGGGGCAAAAAGGGACTAGAAGCATGAATCCCAGAAGCACTTGGCAAGGTCTAAAAAAGTATGACAGATTACTGAAAAACTTTAAGAGCTAAGGCTATGGAGCCTTAAATATCAGGAATAGGCTTGTCACGATACCAAAATTTCAGTAGTCGATACCAATACCAGTGAATTTCCACGATTCTCAATACTCATTCGATACCACGATAAAAATTAAAAAACAGAACTCGTGTATTTCTAAATTCACTACTTTATTAAAGGGGCAATAAGCCGAAATTCATCATTTCTAGATTGACGGAATTAAAAAATCACTATGTGAAGAACTAGAGGTGTAATTTCATCTGGAGTATAGCAGTCGGTCCGGCTGCGCGTTCATGTACGTCCATGTGAATCGCCGCCTCCTCCCTCCTCTCGGAGCCCTTGGCCCTCCCTCCCTATAAAAGGCTACAGCCAGTGAGCGATGGCCGCGCACATTTTCAAAGCGAAATGGCGGAGAGCAGAACAAAACGTTCACCTGAAGATGGCCAGGATCCGACATTACCTCGAAAGAAACAACGGTCGTTGGCGAAGAAGTTGTCAGATAAAGAAAGGGACAGAACCTGGATTAACATTGGCCTTGCATTTCCAAGGTGGAGAGCACTGCGAGAGCTAAAGGAACTACAATTTGACTCAGAGCTAGCTCTTCTTCTCATGGACAGGTAGCGTTAAGTAACAACATAAAGTCAAATGTCTGTTTTAATTAGTGTTACAGTAACGTTAGGCACATGTCACTATGTCGATTCAATTAAATTTAATGTCACAATCTTAGCGTGGGTTAATGTCCGGAGCTTGAGTTATTAGCAGCTCAGTCCCAGCAATGGGTCAGGCGTTACAGTTGTGTTAGGTGAGTAGCCCTGCATCCAGCCCCATCAAAACACAAACCACACCCGAACAGTTGGTGGCGGTAGTGCACCAAGAAGAAGAAGAAGAAGAAGTGAGTTTGAACCCAGGGTGGACAGGTTCGCACGCCAGTGATTATTCCAACACTTGGAGAATTAATATTTAGCACTACAAATGGGTAAGTACATGAAGCATGTGCCTGTCAGGTCTTGCTTGGTCAAGATGGAGATGTCTACGGTGGCCGAGAGAGGTCACAACACACGCAAACTCGTGTTTTTTGTTGAATATATGTAAATGAGGCCTAACCCTCTCCACACGACTCCTATGACCTGACTTTTCGACAAGCTTAGGTGTTGTGGCTCCAGCAGCACCGGCCTCCCCACCAAACTCATCAACAGACTGCAAATCATTCAGAACTCGGCCGCCCGGATCACCACCTGCACCAAATCATCTGACTACATCACCCCTGTTCTCATCCAACTTCACTGGCTCCCTGTACAGTGCCACATCCACTACAAAAACCTTCTCCTCACCTACAAAGCTCTCCAAAACCTAGCCCCCACTTACCTCTGTGACCTCCTTCAGGAATACACCCCCTCCCACACTCTCCGCTCAACCTCTGCTGGACTCCTCACCATCCTCACCTCATGCCTCAGTACCATGGGTGCCCGACCCTTCAACTGCTTGGCACCCAGACTCTGGAACTCCCTCCCCCCACACATAAGACAGGCAGACTCCATCACATCATTCAAATCCCAACTCAAAACCCACCTGTTTAAACTGGCATATTCACTCTAACTGGACACTGTGCACTACACTTGTTTTTATGTTGATGTTTTGTTTTAATGATGTCTTTTATCCTCTATGCTCTGTAAGGTGACCTCGGGTGACTTGAAAGGCGCCTCCAAATAAAATATATTTGCTATAAATGTTATTATTATCAAAAGCCATTGTTTCTAGCAAAGACGATGGAGAACAGGCGTTCTTCTTTGGCGCTCGTCCTCGGCACCGACTGACACGCGTATACTGCCCCCATCAGTTCCGACAGGAATCGACATGGCCCGCTGAGGGAAAAGTTGTATCTGGTAATTACGGTACCGAAAAAAAAAGAAAAAAAAAACAGGTACCGACGTATTTTTTTGCATGTTGGCATTGACTTGGTACCGAAGTATCGGTTGTCATGACAACCCTAATCAGGAATGATTTATGAAAGTTTTCATAAATCAGTTATCTTGAGTTATGGTTGAGTTATGAGGTATCGTCTTCATAATGTTGACCTGGGATGTGTTTTATCACACCACTGAAAAAAAACTACTACAGTCTACCAAAATAGCCCCTTTTCCACCGCAGGAACTTTTCTTATTTACCTGGGATTTTGAAAAACCTCTGCATGTTTCCACCTAAATTACCCAGGAAAAAAAACTTTCCCTCAACCCCAGACTTTCCCTGAAAAAAGTACCTGGTAGGGGGATAGGACTTTTCAGATTACCCGCAATTCTTGAGGGGCGGGGCTGTGTGCCAACGAACGCTGATTGGTGGAACATTCACTTAGAGCGTTCCGCACTTCCTGGCATGGGCAGCCGCTGCTTACTTTATTTCATTTTTACAGGCTTCACTTTGTTTGTGTTTTGATTAAGGATGGGTACTGACACCCGGTACTAAATTAGCCCCGGGGCTAAATTATCAAAGACCGTAGTATTAATAAGCCCTAGCGGTATCGGTTCTTTTGTGCCAGTGCTGAACTCCTCCACACACACACATACACACATCCACACATCCACTGACTCACCACAATAACTGGTGAACAGCCAAGCAGCCGCAGTGGAAACAAAGTGAAGATAACTTGAAAATGACTCGAGTTGACAGCAGCTACACTCCTTAGCGAGTAAGAAGCCAATACTTTATCAATACATGTGTTCAGCAGGCATGAACATGTCAACATGTAGACAGTGATATTCAATATGCTCCTTCCACAGTCTCTCAGCCACTGACACTAACGTTATGTCTTACACAAGGACAGCATGCTAGTTCAGCTGATAGCGAATTGTTACTAATGAGCTCAAATGACAGCTGACTGTATGTAGACTAACTTAGTTTGACGCTTATCCTAAAATACTTTTAAACTTAGCTGCTGGCTAAGACAAACAGCACCTCCTCTCTACACCAGCATGTAACCAGCCAAGCTGGCAGAGCCAAATACAGGGCACACACCGAATCATCTAAGTCATCACTAACGTCAGCTAATTTGAATACATTTTCAGGGAACTTTGAGGTGCGATGGAAACGCAAACCACACAGATTACCAGGAATTCTTTTACCCAGGTAAATAAATTCCTGGTAATAAAAGTTCCTGGAAATGTTGGTGGAAAGGGGGCTAATGTCTTCATCCTAAACAGCACAGAGGAATGTTGGTAAGATCCACTTTGAAACTGACTTTTGAACCATGACATCAAACTGCAAAGAGTATAAACAGCACAAAGAACACAGTGAGCAGATGAAAGTAGAAAAAAAGGCCTGCAGGAAACTACTATAATCTACAAAGATTAATGATTCGACCTAATGCTTTATGTGAGTGAAATTCTGCTTGAAATAAAAAGCACTACTGTGTGATGGGAGACTAGCAAGAAAATAAATTCTCTGTCCAGTACATGAGAGCATGCATGTATCTGTGGGAGTCCCTGCTTGAGACCATTGTGCGATGCAATGCTTAGCTAATTGGATATGTGTATTACAATGCCCGTGGTCACAGCACCCTTATGGGGCATGAAATAACAAGCAGCTGTGTGTGTCAAGAGACATCACATATGTGTGTGCTCATTTTGTCTGCCTGAGTGTGTGGTGTGGTGTGGTGTATGTTTGTGTGTGTGTGTGTGTGTGTGTGTGTGGGAGGGATAGTTGCTGAGAGGTTTATTAAACCAGTCCATCAAGGCAGTGTGGGATTCACAGTGAGACACCAAAGGCTTAAGGATGTGAGCGCCACACAAGCAAGGCAGCAAGACAGTGCCTCTCCGAAATACTAATATAGGCCCTTATTTTCGACCACAACAACCCCCCCACAGCCAACACCCCAATACCAGCACTGCTTCCACAGTTGGTGGACTGTGAGCTTTGATTTGACCAGCTTTGTTGTCCTACTCAGGTGATCATCAACATCATCCTCAATTCTTGACCATTTATTGTCCATTGTGATTCATCCTGCAAAGCATTGTAGGTTTTAAGTAATAATCAACAGCATGGTGTGAATCCCACTTTAAAAGGACATCGTCTTGCATAACTGTCAATATGGAATTACAAGACTATGTCAAAAGTGCAGCAGATTGAAAGCCCTATTTTAGTCTGTAAAAAACAACCACCAGCACGCGACATACCAGACATCGGATTCGGGGCGAAGCCATTAACCAGCCATGACTCTGCATTGTCCACATAAAACAAATCCCTAATCAGTCAAACTAAAGTTCTGTGATATTAACATGCTACGTTTTATTCATGTTGGGTTGAGTTCAAGCAATAAACTTTTAAGCTAACCTCTTGACTCTGTGCCTCAAATGTTTGGACAAAGTAGTGCACTGTTATTACAGACAGTGAAAACAAAAGACACAAAAGCTACAGATATTGTTGTTAATCAACTAGCCTGGTTTTATTGTCAGAACAGCGGCACAGTGGATTTAAAATCACCTCATTTCACCCATGGCTTCACTCTATGGCTTATTGGAGAGGCTCCAGCTATCAGCCTGATACCGTTTACCAGACTGAACACGGTAACTTCGGTCTGAGCTGACCGTGAGGAGCTAATAGGAGCTAACAGGAGCTAACTGCTAACAGACCGAAGCTAACTGCTAAGAGACATCAAATTGTACCAGAGTACTTTGATGTCAAAATGCGTGCCTGGTACACAAAATGTGTACAGGTTGGCAGGTCTGTCTATGTGTGACGGCAGGTGACAATGGGGGGTGCAAACATCCTGCTTTGGAATTTTTTTTATTTTGCCTGTGAGTCCTTGGATCAGTCTGTGTCCCCGCTCTAAATTCGGACGTCTTTGCAAGTCCATGAACGCAGTGCATGGCTAACTTTTTTTCCTCACCAGCAGTTTATGGAGTTTGAGTCACAGGTTGGACAATTGATCACTCAATCCCATTAGACCTGATTAGATCACATCAGATCAATAGATGTGAGGAGAAGCTGTTTCTGATGAAAGCAAACTTTAAACCCACACTGAAGGTAGCGCACTCTCGTTTAACTCTCACTGTACCAGCATTCTGCTGCTCTGTCTGTGGAGCAAATAATAAGCGAACTTAATATTTTCAATGGCGCACCTAATGAACGGTCCAGCTACAACAATTAAAAATCAAAATGTAGTGGCAGTTGTTTTAATAGTGGTGGGCTGCCACAAATAAATGAATGTGTGGGAAATTCTGACACAAAGTTGCTCCTACACCAGCAAGGATAGCAAGATTCACGTTAACGAGATTTATTTCAACAGCAAAATGAAATGTAAAGCATAGTGATCAGGGTCCGAAATTAACACCTGCCAAGTGCCAAATGCAGGTAGATTTTCCATTTGGCGAGTAAGGCACCACACTGGTGAATAAATGTTTGTACCACAGTAGGCATGTAATTGAGTACAATGCTGAATCTCTACTGCATTTTGGTTTCATTTACAGTCACAGAGCTCTGCTCCTCCTGTCAGCATTTGAGTTTGACACACAAACAATGTATTTTTACTCGCATCTAAACGGTGCTTTAAAGCTGTCATGGGGACATCAGCTGAACTGCTAAAAAACAGTTTTAGACACATGCATGCACGAGTTCCATACTTTAGACGTGCGCATGCACAACAACCAGACCCACAGTCTTGTGTTGTATAGACAGAGACTGCTAAATATACTTTCGAGATCGAAATTGCAAAAATAACTTTAGCCTTGCAATTGCCTGTTTAAAATGGAAGTAGAAAATGTTTCCACTGGCTAGCGCACTAGCTCACTAGCTAAGAGGCTAGCAAAGTCTGCTGGCACTAGCAAGCTACACTAGTAGCACTGTGTGCTTATCAACCCCTTGATCAAAACTGAATATCATTACAGAATTCAACAAAGATCCCCAGAAGGAAACATGTTCTTTGTTTAGATTATCAATCAGAAAATGGATCATAAATATTTGTTTCTCGTTGCCATTGTTAGCCAGCCTAGCTAGCATGCTAGCTATTTGAAAATGTTGATTAAAAACATTGCTGTCTGTTGATACTTTGTCTGGAAGGACAAGTGTGCCTATCCGGAAGGCAGGGGCACGAAACCCCCAGGAAAAAAATGACAAGCTGCCAGGCCAGCCCCTAAGCAGCCTCCAGCAAACATCGCTGACCCAGGCTGGGCTCTGCTCCTCTACGAGGAGAACCAGAGGGAGGGAGGGAGAGCGGCGGGCTCTGTCGGCTTTCTTCCAGCGTCAACACACCCCTGGACATGAAGCTGAGGACTTTGCAATTTTTTCCCAGGGTTTTGGGTAAATGGTCACGATTGGTTGAATTTTCAATTAATGTAAGACTATCATGCCTTGATTTGTAAAGATCAGCAGATAAAGTGTTTTTTATGTCCAAACAACTGTCATTTACATTTTCAAATTCTTCTTTAAAAAGTTACGGTAAAAAGTTAAGGCTACGTGGTTGGATATTTCACTAACTGCTAAACACCTGAAGTAATCTAATCAGGCATACCAAGCAAATAACTTTAGACTGTAGTTAGTGTAACAGATATATATCCTTCAGTCAGCTGATGTTTGATGACTAGCTGTGTGCGTTATGTGACTTTCAAGTAACTTTCAAGTTACAGTACGTTGATAACTCAGAAAAAATACACAAAGTCAGCACAGCAGGTCATCTAAAAAAATCAGATGCTCACTATCTCTGCTTTAATTGGGGGCTAAACTAGACACGCTCATTTACACATTGAAAACGTACACTTGACATCTTCAGAAATCAGTCATACCAGCTTGTATAGTCGATCTTAAAAATGCTGTTCGGCCAATCAACATGTCACCACATGCAGACCATGAGTCTGTTTTTAGAGCAGACCTCCAGTGAAAAGCAGGCACTGAGGTGTTGAAGCATCGCAAACCCTACCTCAATACCCCATTTCATAAATGCTCAGACCTCAGTGTGAAGTAATTCAAGCAACACTGAACTCACGGCCCATTAATTCTGGGGTAGAGTAAGGTGGGTGTGGGTCGGGTATGTGTCTCATGCTAATCCCCAATTACCACCTCATAAGAATATGCTTAATAGAACATTAAAACACAATCCAGGTTGCAAAGAGGAAAACACTAAATCCTCACCAAGGACTCACAGCTGACAACACAGAGAAGGTCTGGACCTTATCTGATCCATTTGACTCAGTGGGTCACCCATAGAGAAGAAAACAGCCGTCAAAACCGAGTCCAAATGGGTAACAAACATGAGTGGTCAGAAAATTCTGCAGCTACAAGGCTTCGGCAGTATCAAGGTATAACAGTATAGTGCGGTATTCAAAAATCTACACAGTATGATTTTCAATACTGTCAAAAATGCAGGTGTTCCTCTTTCTATTAAATTAATACAGGGATGCTGTATTGAGGTGATGTATTGCAGTGCACAGCACATGCCACCGCAGATCAGACTTGACTGGTGGAACAGGCAGCTCAGCTGAGAAAAAGGCAACTGTAGGCCATGGGGATAACTTTACAGGACTGTCAACAGCTGACTGGCAATGGCAGAGAGAAACCGCAGAAAAAAACAGTGTTTTTCACATCTAAGGGCACATTCACACCAAGACAGTCCAGGGGCCTCGGTTCGATTGGGCGGGAAATGCTGAAAAATTTCATTCCTTCATTTGGTTCGGCTCACGTTCACTGCACATACCAAACCGCCTGGACAATGTCACGCAATTACAACAGCTGCTCATTTGGGGGCAGTATTGCCCAAAAAGGCCACTGACCAGGAAGAAAAAAAGCATGACGAAGAAGAAAACCCGGCTCAACGATTGGCCACGACCAAAAACGGAAATCCATCCGGCTTGGTCACCACAAAAACAATGGAGCAACACCAAATTTATGCAGTCTTGGGGTTTCTGTTTTTACGCTGGTGTTCAAACCCAGCTTTTTCCTTTTTTTTGACCTCTGCTGTTGGCTTAGTTTTTTTTTCTACCCAAAATGCACCGCACTCTGCGTCACTTTCTCTCTTTGGTTTACCTTCTCTCTTTGGTTCGCTGGATAGTCCGTTTGCACTTGCAAGTGAACCGAGACCCCCAGTTTTCAAGCGGACCAGGGTTCGCTCGTTTGGTCCGCACCAGAGTTCGAATGAGCGTTCACACCACTCCAAAAAAAAAAACGAACTATCCGTGGAAGCAGACCAGGGTTCGTTTAAAGCGGACCAAACAGCGCCAGTGTGAAGGCGTCCTAACTCGATGAATTAAGGGTTTATTTCAACTAACCTAGAGCTGGTGATTGCTGGAACTGATGAGTTTTATTTTGAGTGTCAAGTGTTTTGCGAGTTTATTAGATTAAAAAAATCTTAGAGAGCTTATGGAATATAGTAAACTGCAGCCGCTTGGAGGGGTGTAGCCGCTGTTTTTTGTTTGTTTTTACATAAATACTGTCATATATTGTATATCCCGGTGAAATGTCAGAAAAAGCATGAAAGTATGAAAAAACAGATACCGCCAAAGCCTAGCTACCACTTTTTCACTTTGAAGGTAGAACTATGAGTAGATGGTCAAAGCTGAAGCAGGAAGTTTACAGACAGTTTGGATTATTATTTTATTGTTTGCCTTTGTTTTGTCTTCCAAATAAGTTTGACTAACCTGGAGGTTTGTTTTCTACCTGTATGACTGTTTGTTACAAACTGGGACAAATATATTTGCCAATGTCCACATAGGCAAATGGGTGCTAATGAGGGAGAGAATAAAATCTGGTTAAAATCATAAACATTTAAAGTAATTTATTGTTGCCTCTCTAGATGGTGACAAGAACTCTACACAATAAAAAAACAACTGAACTACTTTAAGGTAATTAATCCCTTCATTAGACTTTCTTTAAATGAGCACAAATTCAATCATACAAATTTATGAAACATCCTTTACTATAACCGTTCACATGAAAAAACTTGTAGTTGCAGCCACTGGCTGCATACATTTAACAGCTTACATTAACTAGCTCTCACAGATTGTTTGTTTACAATACAGCGTTATTAGGGAAACAATAGGGATGACAGTGCGTTTACTGCATCCTTTTGTCCCATAGGCATCCTGGAGAAGATCTCTGTTCATCCCAAACATGTTTTCCCAGTATCAGGGCGCTGACTGCTACTCACCATCTCGTCACACAACAGTTAGAGAACACAAAGCCCATTCAGCAAATAGTAATTGTATTCTTGTCACACCTGCACATTAATTTGAGTTTATGGCCTTTAGTCTGGAGCCCTACTTTATAGCCTATTCAGAATAGATGTGAAACGAAAATAAAACATCAGCCACTGCCATTGGTAAATATCTTATTTACCGATAAGCCAATGACGGTCAACAAGGTGAACATCTGCCAATACCGTTGTTCAGCCAATAAATTGGTGTATCACCAATGCTAACTACACAAACGAAAATGTGCGACAACATTTTTTGCCCTCACTAGATATCAATCAAAAGCAAGAGACTGTATTGCATGAAGTTGCAGTGAGTTGTAAAGTCACCGCTTCTCAGGAGAAAGCAGAAGATAATACCTCTCTTCCTTCCGACAGTTGCTTCCACCTCATTGCCTGTACCAGAAAGGAGCATGGAAGTTAGGAGTGCTCACTCTGCAGCTAAATCTGGGGAGGTACAATGCACACTGACTGACTAAAAAAAAAAAAAAAAGAACTGCTCAACTTGAAGGAGTCTCAGTCAACTGAGGGTTCTCCGACTGATGATTCTAATCATCGACTTTTAGAGGGCAGCCCTAGTGCAAATAAGTGGATTGTCTGTATTATCAAACCCATTTGTGTGTTTAATAATACAATGCAAAATCAGATACAATATCAAATTTAAAAAAAAAAAAAAATTTTTATTAAACTCCTTTGTGAACGTTGGAGGCTTTTATGTGAATGCAAAGCACATGTGTTGTGTCCAAGCCCTGGCTCAGCCTGCCCTCCACCTCCTCTTCCTCTCTTTGGGTGCTCATGGGGGCTAGTTTGTTTTGCTCACATCTTGTCCACTGTTCCTGTCAGCACTTCCATATCCTCCGCCGCACCCTGGACCCTCTCCTCCATCTAACCCTCAGCTCTGTCCATGCCTGATTCAGCCGGCATGATTAATAGCCCTCTGCTGGGACGCTCCATCCACTCAGCACATTGATGAGAGCCTCTGAAACAGTACAACAGTTGCATCCCCTCTTCACACTGGGCCTAAGCCCTGCCTGTCAGTCCCCGGTTAGGGCACTATTAGCTGGCCAGATTTACAGCTACTAACCAGTACTAGGTGGCAGCCTGTCTGGGGAGAAGGAGGAACTCCTATTAATCACAGTGCTTTTGATGGTGACTTTTACAACTGTTAAGCCAAAGGCTTGCCAATCTATAACACCTGTATAATCCATGATGCCTCCTATCAACCATCACTCACAACTACACACCAATGCATCTATTATTTGTATTCTTTATAATGCCTATATAAGGCATTTAGTCTGATTTATTTAAGAGTAAGAGATGACCTGAATTTTGTTTTTTAGGTCAGGCAACGCTGTATAATCAGTCCCTTATAGACAAAACAATACATAAAAAAAGTGTTTGATTAATCCATCACCAACTTCATTAGCTAAGGCCTACTTCCCAACAGTGGCAAAAGTGGCCCATCACTAGAGCAACAGTAAAAGCACAGACACACCAAAACCCACTTCAGAGAACTAGCTGCGACAAAAGCCCCCTGCTGTGTCGCCCCACTTCTCCTGTGTCTCTGCCAAAAATTTGCATATGAACACATCGCACAGGCTACAGCCAACAGCCAACCGGCACATACATTCTGCGCCTGCGAGAGTCCGTCATTTCATAAACCAAATCACTAATCAAATAAAAGAAATCAAGCAGACTAATCAATAATGGAAATATGTGCATGCACAAATATTAAGGGTTTTACTTATGTTGGCACTATGCCCACCCAGCGTCTAAGTCTAGGTAAATGTGACAAGGCATTAATGTAAGTGACAACTCTGGCCACTCAGTTTATTGTCTTTTGACCATGTCATAAAAATAACACTGACAGCAGGACTGAGAATTTAACCCATGATCTCACGCTTAAAGCTACGGGACACCGGGGCCATGCGGCAGACATGTAAAGAATTGCCGTGAGGCAGATTCTCCTTGCCCAGAATGCCTTCATGAGTAAACATATTTGCATAAGTGGCTGAGCGACATGAATTATGGTTCCTCTTACTCGGCATTTGCCAGCTGCCTTCTGCCGGTTCAATTGGGAATGATATATGTGTGAAGATCAGGTGGCAGTGAAGAGGAAGGGAGGGGTGAGAGGGTGTAAGGGAGGGTAAAAGGCCACAGCCAGATCCCAAGTGCTAGGGCTGCAAGCCCCGGAGGCCCACCAGCGTCTGCCTGACCACAGCTGGGGACATAGACAACACACACTCATGTTTGACCTTGAAATAACACTGAGAGGGACGGCATGTGTGCTTTCTCTCTTGATGACTGACATGACCGTAAAATGTGATGAATTAGTGAGGTTGCCAGCGGTGCATGGATTAGGCTATGTGAAAACAAAAGGAAACATTTCAAAAACAACTATGATAATGGTGCAACTAAGTACGTTCATTTTATTGCAACTGATAAAATGAATGAATGAGAGTTACATGTTGGGTCCTCAAACTACTTGATTAAAAATGTATTATTTTTGTCATAATTCAACTATCCATGCCAAATCACCTATGCATTGTGCTTTGCTTTGGGGAAACCAGGATAATTATTGTAAAGGTCAGCTCGAGAGTAATCAAATCATCCTCCACAATCTTTATTCTGCAAATCCACTGCCATGCCCCCTGATATCTACCTCTGGTGCTATGCTGGTAAGTCCAGTCAATTAGAGGTGTGCTTGTGAATTTCGTTAGTGTTTGGACGAAAAGGAGAAAGCTGTCAGTCAAAAGGCCACTCTGGCTTTGTATCTAGGGGGCTGCAAGGGGCTCTAACCCTGTATTTGTATGAATAAAAATGAAGGGATTTAGGAGCAGACTGTTTCTTCTGCAGACTTGTCAAAAATCTGACCTTCACTGCAGCAGAGGGGGTTGATGGGAGAGGAGAAAAAATTGAAGATTTGAGAAGCTGAAGCTCAGTGACTTCTGGATAAAAAGGTGCAACTGAAAAAAAAAAACAGATGAGCAAGAGAGGAAATAAAATGTATGTCAGACTGAGGGGCTGTTCTCTGAGCTCTCTTACTCTCTGAGGTACAGTCCAGCAATAAAATAAATCTACAGAATTATTCAACTAGAGATAGAGAAAGATTTGTCTGTGTGATGACAATCCCATACGGGAGAGATCTCCTCAATGCCAGGTAAAAGATAAAGACTCAATCTGCAGCTCTAAACAATATTTCAGATGTTAAAACACCAAACACAATAATAACAATGTTTTTCTGCATTCTTACATTTGGTAGATATGCAACAACACATCAAATCTTAGAGCCAATATGTCACCATCAGTTGCTTGTTTTTAATTCCAGTGTAGTGTCTAAATTATACATAACACAACCCACATGGCTATTCATGTCACTGCAATGGCTACTGCCCCCTTTAGCCAACTATCCACTAAGGCATATGTGATATTAACAATCAAAGTTTTCTATAGGTTTAAAGCAAGTTAGTAACTTTTATTTAAAAAAAAAAAAAAAAAAAAAGCTTTTTGTCATATTTGTTGAAACTGTCACTACATCCACACTGCCCTACATGACACAGATAATCTATGAAATAAAATCCAACCCTGTTCTCCCTCCTCCTTGTACTGCTTCTATTAGAGACAGAGCACATTTAAGTTCCACCCCCACTAGAGGGGATAACAATTCATTGCTCTCCGTTGCATGAAGGTGCCTCCTTGTCATTACCGTCTGCTAGCAAACAACACAGAAATACATAAAAGCTGTGCTGTGGTGGGATGCACTACCAACAAAGTAAAGCTTTGCAGCTTTTAAAGTTTTTGCAAGCTGCCAAAACTAAAAACTGAGCTTTTAAGCTGTAAGACACAAGGCATCAGCAGGTAAAATGGGAAAAGTGCCTGGTTTTGATCTTTGTTAGCTTAAATGATCTTACTTGTTGATTCGATCAAGTAGCTGTAAATATTTAAGTATGTCACGGCTTTCTTTAATTGTTATTATAAACACAATATACAACATATGTTCTTTAAGTATAAAATCAAACAACATTTGTAGGACAGAAAGCACGATTACTGTTTGTGAGCCAGTACTTATTTAAAGACAGATGCTAGCCACAAAGCTGTGGAAAGCACTCAATTATATGGGTCTAATAAGGTTAGGGATGGGGCATTAGATATGAGGCTCAATCCAAACCATGCCCCTCAAATCAGAAGAAAGGCCCCTGCTTCCTGGGACTGATTTGCCCAGCTTGACTGAGCAAGGTAGAGCTGAAGCATCACAACACATGGTCCATGGTTTGCCCAGCGTTTTCAACTGTGCTCTCATTGTTAGGGAGTCGAGAGGGGACCTTACATTTTCCAGAAGAAGAAGGAAACTTTTTTTTTCTGCTTTCAGAAAAGAGAGACAAGACTTCCTTTCCCAGAACAATTTATCTCTCTGCTTGACAAGCCTCCCTGCTATATTTACCCAACTAAAATTGCAGATGATATACTTCCAGCTGCACTACTCTCCAACTCCATGGCACATGGCCCTGTCAATCACACTAGTTACAACAGAACAGTACCGCCAGAGCGGTGAAACCTTCAGCCAGACAGAGAGAGCGACAGAGAAATATAGAAAGAAAGAAAATAAGAGAAGACAGAGGGGCTGAGAAACCTTGTGGGGACTAATTCATATTTCCTTTGTTGGTTGGCTTTAGTTGTTAGAGGGAGCGGAGATACACACCTGAGTGAATAGAATTACTGGGCTTCCATTAAGCAGACAGCTGGGCCACTGTGAAGCCTCAAAGTAGCAGCAAAACACAGCCTACCCACAAGATTCCCTACCAAAATACTGCTATGTTTCTGTATGAGAGATCTATTAGGTTGTTATGCTGCAGCAAAAACAAAACAAATTGATCAGTCTGCCAAGCACAGAATTGAGCTCTACTGTGGTTATTTGATCTCCATTTTGTCTCTCATCAGGGCATGGATGTAACATTTCAGAGACTAGGTGCACAGGGGATTTGGGCTTAAGGATGCAACAAGGCTTTCAAACATCCTTGACATGGACTCATTACTTCATGCAAATGACCGAAAAAAGCAGTTTTTTCTGTTGGTGTGTGTGTGTGTGTGTGTGTGTGTGTGTGTGTGTGTGTGTGTGTGTGTGTATTCAACTTCCATTCTATTCAAATACAGTAGCAGTAATGAAATCAGTTGAAGTGTGGGTGACAGAGGAACATAGGCTTTTGGTAAATTGAGGGCTGAAAGGAAAGAGGAAGGTTAACCAGTGTGGTGATTCTTCCTCAACCAGCAGTGCCTGTCCATCTCACAGCAGCAGAGACATTCCCTAGAGGAAGGAGGCAGTGGTGGGGGCTCAGACTGTGCAGCTCCATATGTTGCATCTTTCCCATTGCTCACAACTAGTACAACTGAAGCTGTAGGACTGTGGGAGCTGCCAAGACTCTCATTGCAAAGGCATGACAACATGCAGGATTGTCCTCAGCGCCAGCTTGGGTCTCTCAGAAGAAAGGGCGCTGACACCATCACTGCATTTACACACATTCGGACTCACAAAAGATCAGTCACCACACTTTGGGCTTGATTATACCAGATTTTAACATGTGTCTTGGTTGACTGGATCACAAGTAGACAGCCCCCTGTGCAGGTGTGAATGTACCCAATAAAAGGCTCAAAATATCACATGCATATGTATGGTAGTGCATGTAAAATTGGAAAGAAAATTCAACACCTTGATTACTAAATTGGTCTCATGCACACTTACTCTGATTACCAATGTGTAGTTCTTCTTTTACATAAATATTTTTATTAAAAATAATGGCACCCATTCAATAACTGCCATGTAATGTGTCCCAGTAATGCAAATTTAATATGAAAATATATCACTACACAGAAAAAGAACTAAAATCCCATATGAACTGCTATGTCGTGTGTGTCCTATTTTTTAATCAACATTTTATGAAAAAAATTGGATTTTTTTTTTAAAACTTCCAGCGTCATATTTAGTTTAATAAAAACAGCATTCATTTTTGTAATTATGGCAAGTTGGTTATTAAAGTCTAATGGTCAATAGTCAATAAGTAATATTAATAAATGAATGAATCAATTATTAATATGAATAAATACGTATAGAAAAGAAAAGAAAAGAAGTCACCAAGAAGTCCTATTGTCCTTTTTTTAAGTCCGTATTAGATTTGCTGATAAACTTTTTTTAAAATGTCCCTTTCACGGACTTTTATTTAACTTTTTTGATTTGACCTAGTAGGAAAAGCCCAGGTGTATTTAGTTAACATGCTGCATTCCACTTAGGGGAGGTCCTGACATTGTACATGCTGGCTCACTGAAGAAGCTTACTACTGCTGTAGCAGAATGCGGATAAAGAAGGGCAAATACACATAAAGGTCCAGTAGAAACAAATGGTGCAGGAAAAAAAAGGTGTAAGTAATTTTAAAAATTACATTACAAAAAAGTATTTTAAGCCTTGCAATGTGTCCTCAATGTGCCTTAAGATCCAATTGCTAAGGCCACATTCGGAGGTGGTCTGGGCCACATATGGCTATATTCTTAACAGTGCATACACTAATGTGTCATGGACCACACTAAAGGACCGCCTTGTCATTTGACATCCCTGCTCATCTGGCTTAAACTGTCTGTTGTTGCTGTTACACAGATTAGACTCAGTACTGAAGGACCATCCCCAGAGCTGCTCTCCTCCCAGGCCAGCGAATGCTTATATCATGATAAAGAGAGAGAGACCAGAGACACAAGGAGGGGCTGTGCCAATCAGTACACTGCCCACAGCTCTATCATAAAAATAAGATTCCACCCATTTTTAATTTTTTCTTTAAGATTATTTTTTCAGGCTTTTGCCTTTAATGAACAGGAGAGAGTGAAATGGGGTGAGAGAGAGAGCGGGGTGACATGGGGTGGTGATACGCAGCAAATGGTTGCAAGCCGGAGCAAATGGTTGCAAGCCGGAATCGAACCTGCGACCGCTGCAGCGAGGCATCGCCTCTGTACATGGGGTGCCGGCACTATCCACTACGCTACTGACGCTCCAAGATTTCACCCATTTTAAGTACAAATAGCTGTAAGTGCGCGTATAGCATGACAAACCTCCTGCCAGTTAAAAAAAACAACACGTTTGTTCTTTGCAAATGGAAATGATGTATATGTCTATTTGTATATAGAGGGGGGAAAATGAGATCCGATCACACGTAGTCACTCAAGTCACTCATTTTGATGCCAGGTGTAACCAGACAGATACAGAGCTATACTCATGTCATCTGATAAAACAGGACACACAATATACCAGGTATAAACAGGCTCTGAATTGTAGTGTGGTTAAACTGGAGGAAGTCCATGTTCAATCTTAACCCTTAGCCCTAACTTGCCAGCACAGAGCATTACATGATAACAGCATTGAAGCTACAAAGATTTACAAAAGTGGTGTTTTTTTTTTCTAGTTGCAAACCTGACCTTAATGATAACGGAGAGAAGGGGGAGATGGAAAAGGAGAGCAAAGCAGCACAATCTTCTCCCTAGTTACTTTTCACCCCATCCATGCTCTCTGCTCTCGAGTGAATGAATGCCAGACTCCTCAACCAGACCCTTATATCACTTCCTCTACTGACATCCAGTTTGATTAATACATCAGAATGTATGTATCATTTGTTCTTTGTTTTTCATCTTTTATGGCCAAGAGCATAAAAGAAAGAGTTGGCAGCTTCTTCTGCAACTGATTGTGTCAGGCCCCTGCGCAGGCCCCTGAATCGTGTCAAATCAAAATTGTATAGTGACAGTCTTTGAAATATCGGCAAATATCATATTGTTGTCCAAAGAATCAATACCATATCATGATGAAACTGGTGATTTACACCCCTAGCACATTGTGTGTGCACAATATTGGAAAATGGCAGAATACAAGAAGTCCGGAGGGGTATTCCAGGTAAAAGGTTCAACAAACTCTGAGTCTAACCCTGAACTCTGAGTTCATTTAACCTGAGATGGGAAATTCTGAGTTACCAGTTCCAGAACAGCTGATTTGAGTTAGTTCAGTCAACTCTGAGTATGTTCACTCCGAGTTAAACCGACAATAAAAAGCCATCATCAGTGGAGCTCCAACTCCACGATTCACCATGGCAATAGATAAGTAAGAGACAGCGCCTCCATTTTAATCCAGTGGATGTAGAGATATCAGTGCATGTGTAGCAGAGGGTGCACGTTTATCTTTAAAAGAAGAGCCTGAGTCAGAGCGAGGAAAGTGTAAATAAGTTAACCATAAAGTTAATAAAAAAGTTTTATTCAGTGTTGTCCATTTATTCATCATTTATCAGACTTACATTTCCTTAATGAAGATAAAGTGGTGGAATCTGACTGTGTATCAGGCTGTAGATACATTACATTATATTGATTATATATAATAATATATTTGTTCAGATTTAATCTGATGGGGAAAAACACAGGAGGCAGCAACTGAAAAATAGAAAGCTTTAAAACATATAGGCTAGGCTATAGATCAAAGACATAAAGACATGACTGTAAACTCACAGTCTGACCCAGTAATAATATGTTTGGTGATTTGCACTTAAAAAGACGTTGAGGTTAAAATACAGTAGTTTTTAAAATGTTGCACATCTATTTGTATCTTGACTCAACAGCATTCAGTGACTTTATTTCAGCTACAAATGTAGTAAATTTAAAGACACTGAAACGCTGCACCATTGCTCACTCAGAAATATGAACATATAATCCCCAATATTAGGCAATAGGAATGTTCCATCAGTGCGACCAATGACATCAGTGATATAGATCATTAGTCATTGATAAGTGTCTAAAGCTTCATACCGATTTTTAAAATTTAAATAATTAGACCTACACATTATGAGCAATAAACATTTCAGAGCTGCTCTAACAGACTGACAGTCTGATCCTTGTGCACAGTGTTATAAAAAATAATAAATATAAAAAGGACAAAGGTTTGATTCTGAGCTGAGGATGAATTCTCGCTGTGTAATATTTGAATGTAAAGACAAAAACTGATGTCCAAAGAAATGATTGATGTGCATAAATTCAGTAACTTAAGGCAGTCCTGAGTAACAAACTAATATCCAGCAGGATTTAGACTGTGACAGATGGTAAATCTCCGCTAATTAATGCGCTTCGATACAAGCTTTGACACGGACTGAATGAATGAGGAAATGAAACAGTGTGCAAGGAGAAGACAGAGGAAAAACTCAGGGTTTATTGAAGAAAACCTGTCAGCGAGCAGGTTATGTTCACAGAGTCTGTTACCATGGTGACAGACTCAGAGTTTGATTTACCTCTCTTTCTGGAACGGATAACTCGGAGTTTCCCTCATCTCAGGGTTAACTTACTCTGAGTTTTCACATAACCCGCTTTCTGGAATACCCCCCAGAACAGTCTCATTATATTTTTGTTGGCATGACAAACTCAATGGAAATTCTCATATAGACAGATTTTCCTTTCTACAATGTATCAATAATAGTTTGAAAATAAAATTTGAAAATTTGTAAGTAATATACTTACAAATGTGTCTCAGATGAATGTTAGTGCAATGTGCTAACCAATGCATGGCTTGACATCCTCTCTTTTTTGTATGGAGACACTTGCACTCAACCTCTACATACCACTTACTTGAGGTGCACAAATTGCAATTTTCTTGCCTGATTCCAATTTCAGATCTGGCAGTTCTGATTTTGGCTGTCTCCGATTTTCCTTTTTTCTAAGAACTATAACTGAAAGCATACACTAACATATTTCTATACTAAAATATTTCTTTAAAGCCAATTGAAATGTGGCTTGGAATAGTAAAAATGCATATATATCAAAGATGGGTGTCTCATCAGGCATCCACAAAAATCTAAGTGAAAATAAATAAATTCATAACAATTAAAAAATCTAGTCAAAAACAGCCAATTTGGCTGCTCAAACCATTTGTCAGAATGGAGGGGGCGTGATCAGATTACGCTTGATTGACAACACCTTTTAAGCTCATGTTATGTTGCATTTTTTTTCCTTTCAATCACTAACAACATTTAAACCTTTTGCTGCTATCTATCAAATTGACCGTTCTTGATAATGACGCTAAGTAGACAAACTCTGTTAGACCACCCAAATATGTTTTTGTTTAACTGTACCTCCAGGAATATGGTGATAATTGTTTTGGCAATATTAATCAATACTAAGAAACTCACTTACACTGTCAGATATTACGAGATAATACTGCTAACTGTGAAAGGACAGGGCATTTCTCTGTGGAGATCTACTGAGCTACCCTGATTTAATATCTCCTTACTATAGAAACAAAAAGGAGTCACTGTGTTAAAGTAATCAGAGTATGCTGAAACTCTGAGGTGAGGTCAACACTGAGATTTATTGAAGTAATGTGTTAAAACAAGGAAAACTAAAAGCCAAATAAACTGACAGTTAGTTTCCACTGTACAATCTCTGATTACCAGTGACAGAATCAGACTTAAAGTATTTTGTATTTTTGCAGATTCAGAGTGCTTTCACACCTGACATGCTCTGTGCAGTTCAGACTAAATCTGGTGCCTGTTTAGTCTGGTTCATAAAGGCTGTCAGTTTACCAGCTTGTTCTGCTCCATTCAGACTGGTTCCGATCCCATCACCTTACATATGACCTACATCTGCCCTACATACCTTTTATGTTGTTGAGTATTTCCTTGACGTGGCCAAAGCTGTTCAGTAATGGGTCCTGTTCTTCATCCTGGACAGAGAAACAAACATGATGAGAACATGATGGGAGCATGGGAGGACATCTAAGATGCTATTTGCCATTTAGAGTAGTTGAATCTAATCCAATACATTAATGTTCAGTTTCAGGATGTATTGTTCTAAATGCATGCTTCAAAACCACCAACTTCACCTTATTAAGTATATTTTACATAAAACAGAAATGGCTGACTCATAAATGTACCCGTAATACTACTTAGGATGTTTTTGACACAGAAGCAGTGCCCAACATGTTGACTCTCAAGAGAAATAAGACCTTAATGTATTATAATTTAACACTGTGGGGAAGCAGCTCTCACTCCCAATTAATTAAGACAAAACTATAACCATTCTTATATTCAATTAACAGGTTAATGAAATCTGTCCCTGATTAGATAGCTGAAATGCAGTCAGGGCCGGGAATGTATGCATTAGGATAATAATCTCATATCTATCATTTATTTATTAATGGTGATGGTCTGGAAGATACCATTAGATGTGACTTTCAAATCACAGCAACATGTGAAAATGTTGATGGATCTGGATGTGCCAAAAAAAAAAAAAAAAAAAGTTTTCAAAAGTTTCAAATAGGCAGCACGCTGGTGCTAAACTAGCTCCCTTCAGATTGGAAGTGTTGGTTTAGATCTAGGCCTCCTGCTACAAACTATAAATTTCACAGACCAGGCGTACACTAAATGACATCAAGCCTGATTAATGCCTAGCCAATTAGCACTCATGAGAGCTAAGATAACACATTGATCAGAAAACAGTGTAGCAAAGTGATGCTAATGATGATAGTGATAATGACAATGATGTCACAAGCAACATACACACACTGTGAGCAGGATTGGGTAACAAATTCAGTACACTTAAGGGTACCAACTAGTGGTGTAACAACACAGATTCATATTGAACCGTTCGGTACAAGGCTTTCTGTTCCGTACGCATTACGAACCAAAGGATACACTGAACTATCCGATTATATTTGGAAAATAAAATCTACAGCTTAAATTATGTTTAACCCCATGGGCCCGAACGACGCTAAGTGTGTCCAAATTCACACCTGTTCCTCTATTGATTTTCTCTGCAACTGTTCGTCATAGCAAGAAGCCACGCATATCACGTGAAACAGTGGAACCTCAGCTTTCCGACACAACCAAGCACTTACTGGTAGTCCAATGGAAAAACAATGATAAAGTTTAACTTAAATTATGTATAACAAAGCTTTCTTACAGCTTTGCACACACATTACTCTTGGATGGATTACTCGAGAACGCAGGGTGGCACAGAAATGCCACGCATATCACATGAAAGCACAGGACCGGAGCTTTCCGTTGATACCAAACACATCATTGTGCTGTCATCCCATCACGCTATAAATACAGATCAATTGTCTACAAAATAAAAACCTGACGAATTTCTTTATAATCCATTATACAGATCTTGTTGTCAGCCACTTCATATAGTGAGGAATAATATTACTATTTTTCTATTATCTTAGATGTAAATATTGCATGTTTCTTTCAGATAAAACACATTTTTGACTTGTGAATGAGTCAATGGAATTTCTTGCAATAATGAAAAAATACTGGCAATTATGACGCCTGGCACAAACCACATGTTTTGGACAACTGAAGTGACAGAATGTCCCAGCATCATAGTTCTTATATTGCCAGATTCCAGAGAGTCTCCCCTCTTCATATATGGCAGAATATGTTGACTTCCAACTTGCTATGGTGAGATACATGTAAAAATGTAAGAATTTAGTAACACAGATTTTTTTTTTTCATTGAAAAATTCATATAAAATACAGGCACAGAGAAGGACATGTAATGATGGCAAATCTGGATAGCCCAGATTGCCCTGAGAAAAAACAAGATATAGCATGTGTATGTAGCCTTTATAATTATTGTGATATGAGTTTGCTGTGTTGATAATTTTGGCATCTGGTCTATTTTCTTTCCATTTTTTTAAAGAAATAGCCTAATATCACAGCTGTTTGTGATTGTGTTTTTTAAATTAGGTATTCCACATATTTGTTAGTTGTGTCTAAACAGACAGCAAAAGAGATGTGCTGACACAGTAGCTCTTCGTGTGAATAGAAAAGAGCATCAGATGGATCAGAATCACTTGTTGACTGGCACACAGTATAGACCTTTGCTATTCTATTATTCTATTCTATGGCAACAGCTTTGGACCCTGTTTACTTCATGAAAATATACAAGAAGGAAATAACGTGAAATCAGTGACAGCGTTTGAATTTTGCATTGGAAGCAGAGTTTGATGTTAGTTCTACTGGAGTCACTGGGGCGAGCACAGCAAATCACACTGTAACCCCTCATATCTTTGTCGTTTCACCTTTCATTGAAAAATCCTTCCACCATATCAAAAAACACACTTTACCTGATGTACTGGTACTTGTTACTTTGTTTATCAATGGACTAAGTTAACATTTGCACTTTGCTTAGCAAATGTTAGCCAGCAACAACACTGTTTAATCAAACTTCATTAATTTGGACCATAAACATTATAATAACGATAATCCTCATCCTGTGTAAAAGAAACAGACAAAAAGCTGTGGGGTTGGTGAGTGACAACAAATGTTACGGCCTCTCAAGCTTTATCGTTGTCATGACTTATGTGTACTAGCTAATTAGTAGGGATGTCCCGATCACATTTTTTTTGCATCCGATCCGATACAAGTCCTTTATTTTGAAACCGAGTCCGATACCGAGTCCGACTTTGCAAAGCATTAAGAAAGAAAAAAAAAAAAGAATGCATCCAAGTTGTCCCGTAAGGTTTGTTTTTTATTTAAATGGTATCCAAAAAGCTTATCGGTGGTTCAGCAGCACGAAATGTAAACAAATTCAATATCTTCTTCTTTTCTTCAACAAGCAAAATAGGCCTATATCTTTTGTAACGGTTTGACACATGAAACAAATATTTTTCTTTTACTCAGTCAAACCCCACAAAGAAACCATAAAACCCATAAACAGGTCCCTCAACATCAAAATTAAACTGTTTTTACCTGGTTTCTGTAGAACAAAAGAGTTATACTATACTATACAAAAATTCAAATACAACTGTAATGAGTTTCAAGAAAGTATATATCTTTTTCACCAAAGAAAAGAAATGCTCCGTTCCGTTCAGTCAGTTCAAACAAAAAAACTCCACTCCAGGATTTCCAAATAACATATCACAGTTCAATTCAGTTCAATCCACACAGTTGTTAAACAAAAGAAAACTCCACCCCAGGTTTTCCCGCAAACAAGGAGGTAAAGAAAATCCACTGTTTGCTCTGACTCAGTTCAGTTTCAAAACAATAAATCAAGCCGGCCCGAAGGTTCCAAATAAGGAATAATGAAGCGAAAAGTAACCCCCAGCTTTTGCCAACTCACAGGACCGTGGGTGAATGCCGTAACACTCCGGTGTTGTTTCGGGCATGGAGGCTCTGTAGGATCCCTTGATATCTGTGGCAGAATCTCTGAGGTAAGACCGGTGGCCGGATGGATGATATTCCACAGGGAAGCGCACCTATTTCGCAGACTTTGAGCGGTGTAAAATGCCGTGGTAGGCTGAATATGCAGAGGACTTCTGGCTCATTTCTCACTTGCCGGCAGCTCTCGTCATACTGCCAAGAGCGGCATAATGTAGGGGCCAGTCTACCTGGGCTCAGCTGATCGAGCCATCCCACTGGCGATAGCACCGGTGGGTGTGTCTGGAGGTACCTCAGTGTCTGGAGGTGAGCAAGCCATCAGATGACTGTCTTATAAAAAAAATATATTTATAAAATATACAGGATCGCCACACTTTACACATTGGAGAGCGGAGGCAACAATGAACAACACAGATGAAAAACCTGACCATTTTTGTTGTTTTGATTCCTCCGATCTTCTATTACCAATTCCGATTTTGTAAAAATAACGTGATCGGCACCGATACCCAATCCGATCCCTACTAATTAGCATTAGATGACTTATGTTTGTACGAATGTAAATCACTGAGGCAAAATGCAATGCATTATAGAAGTCCTTGTTTGGCAGATATTTGCCAACTGACAGTTCATATCATAAAGTCCAGCCAGAATAATAATCAGAGCCATTAATGAACTGATATGGTTATAACTGCAGTCTGGTCAGTGGTAACAGGTTGGACCTATCCCCTTTTGTTGATATATGATGATGTAATGTTAGCTATCTTGGACCAAACAGGGCCTAGAGATGCAGCTGCTGGACAGAGCCATGAGCTGTTTGGAGACCAGTAACGACCAGTAAAGAAAACAAATATGCACATTTAGATAAAAAATATCAGTCAGCAATGTGTGTTTTTTAATATGGTGGGAGGATTTTACAATCAAACGTGAAACAATAAAGATATGATGGATTATTACGTGATTTGCCGTGCTCGCCCCATTGACTTCAACAGAACAGGCCCGTTTTGTTTTTAGCAAATACGATAAATTAATTGAAAATGCGCTTCTATGGCTCTGATACAGCCCCTCTGTTTGCAGCCACCACTCAGTAGCCTTGCTCAATGTCCAACCCACAGCACTATCTGATTGGTTACATGTCACAAGTACTGTGAGTTGAACATAAGACAGCAGATATTACTGAAGTTGTAAAAAAACATCACAATCATCAACATCTTTGTGCTTTTTATGTGTGAAAAATGTTCTATTTTTACTGATAAACACACTAGTGGTATGTTATGGTGAAGGGTTACACTTAAAATAGAGCTAAGGACTAGTGGTTAAACATTCTAGTAAACAAAAGAAAAATGACTAACGTACTGATCTGCCTCTGGAGGGCCAGTGTTTACCCTATATGCAACTTTATGCCGCCACTGCTGATTTATTTTCTTTTTTTCGTCTTAGCTCTTTGGAAACTACCGTTATATTATTTGGCGCTATGGACACTTCATATCCAGGCCTATAGAACAGGTCTATAGCTTGTCCTTTTATTAAACAAACTAAATATACTAAAATATGATGTTTATCTTATTTACATGATGGCATGTCATTTCTGTCTCTACATGGTCGCATGTTTACAATTCTCCTCTGCTCTCTGTATCGCGCACGGCGGAGTTTCACCCCGATGCCCACACACACACATACACACACACATACACACGCACACGCACGCACGCACTCACGCACACGCTCACACACACACACACACACTAGAGCGCGGCTCAGGACGCATTTTTTTGACCCAACCCGTAGTACGGCACTAATGAAGCAGAGCAGAGCAGAGAGAATTCTCAGGAGGCGCTCCAGCCGGAGCACTACAGAGTGATGTTCATTTACCGGACGCATTTTATATCTGGCCAACTTTTGGAGACTTTGGCGGGGCAAATTAGACTATGGCTAGCATTATCGTCGTCTTCCTGTCATCTGAACTAAAGTTTTCCGCGTTCCGCCGATATATCAGACAATTTCCTGCGTGTTATTTCAAAATAAAAGCTGTACGGTGTGTTATTATGTTTACCATGCTGTTTGGGGCTTCTTCTATTTTTTTCTCTCTGAAATTTTTACCGGGGTCTGGACCTCAGCAACTCACACCAAAACTATGGTGACTGATAGATCGCACTACAGGTAAGAGGAAAAATAATGTTTTTTTTTTTAATTTTAGGGTGAACTGTCCCTTTAAGTATTACCCCACCCACAAGAGGTTTCATATTATCAGTAAATTAAACCTCAACTGTGTCAAAGTTTGTATACTGAATTGCTGTGTTAAACTTACCAGTGGAGTGTGGGTGTTCCATCTTGAGTTCCTCTTGATAGCTCCAACAACAGTACTAACTTCACCCTGGACAATGTAGATTTTTTTGTCCACCATGCTGCTTTTCTGAAAAAACAAACAAACAAAAAACAAACAGAAAAACAGAAAAGGGGATGGTTGGTTTTGGCAGAAATTTAAGATAAGGTGTGGTGATGATTTTAGATTATCCCTTATAGTTCCTCTATATTACTGCTTTGTTACAAAATTCTCATATCGGGATAATTCTGTGAACCATAATTCTCATGGTTCACAGTTGTCAGGTCTAAATAAATTATAACTTGGGTTTCTGTAAAATCTGTCATGGCATAAGCCCTGAAGTCATGAAAATACACTGTTTTTTTAATGTATTGTTTCATTAGAGTGTTCTCTGGATTTTTTAAATGTCTGTCGCTGTTCTATCTCACAAAACGCATACGCTTACATAAACTCAAAATGAAGCATTAAAAGACCAGCAGTCTTTGTATTGTAATCTCATAAACTGCATCTATGACAGATCAAGGTCCCCAGTTTCCCTATGGGCATCTAGAGCTACAGTAGAAGGAGGGAATTAACAAATAATTCTCAATAAAAGATAATTATTACTACTTAAAAACTATTTTTGAAAAAACCTTTGAATTTCTGATATCGGTTAGGTGGAAGAAGAATATCTGTCCTCCTGCTGTCTTCCCACCTCCTACAGGCCCAGACACATCAAACCATGTTTCTGCTGAAGACCTCAGTGGCTTAAGAAAAAAGTCTTACCTCATACATTTGTTATGACCTCACTTCCTCTAGATTTTAGCTCTTTGTTTACAGGCCCCACTTTGGTTTCTCTTCTCTGGCACTGAGCTGAACTGACAATCACAGGGATTTCATTCACGGACAGGCTCCGCTGTGCTGACACTGATTCAACATTCTAAATGCTGAATGTTGTTACTGTGCTAAAACCTGTATCACCTACCAGCCAATTAAAACAAGTCAGTTGATGAGAGTCAATCAGAGTCAATGATGATAAAAAAAAAAATCAATAAAACAGGTTTTTTAACAACTGTGAACCACAAAAGGTCCGTGAGCATAGTCATAAATGTTCATACTAAATATTTCACTTATTGTTCCAAACCCATGATGCTCTCTAGGCCCAATGTTAATTTCATTAATGAAAACGATGAACAAAAATGTTCATCAACGACCTTTTTTCTATGATGAAGACAAGATGTAAACAAGTTAAAAATAGATCTTGATAATTATATGACAAAATGTGTGTCACTTTCGTTGACGAGATGAGACAGAAAGGAGACGAGAGAATTGAATGATAAATTATTCTATGAAACTCATTAGAAAAATATTTTAAACTAGAAGGCCGAGAACAACCATACTTGCAATTATTTTCTAATGCCATATTAATGGTATGATATTGGAGTGCCACATTGCTGGATTTGTGGAGTTTGTTAGTAGCAGGGATGGCTGTTAGCAGCTTACTCCCAGTGAACTGCAGCAGAGCGAGCAGCCACCTATTGATCCCTGCAGGACTCAAATCAGATCTGGGCTATCTACCAAAGGTTTATGGATTGATGCTTTTTGACAGGCAGGTAGGAGGTTCAGTTATCTGTGAGTGTAGCTGTGCTGTAAGTAAACAGTCTGAAGTCAGATCACTTTTCTCTGACAAATATGAAAGACCAGTTTTAATCACAGACTCTCTGAAAGGACATGAATTCAAACCTCCAGATTAACATGCTGCAGACTGAGAAGAATTCAGGTGGAAATAAAAGTTCTTTTCCTGCTTCTTAACAGTGAGATCAATGAGTCAGAGTTGAAAGTGAACCTGGGCACAAATCCTAGTTGTCTCAATTTATTTATTTATGGTCTCAAAGCTTTTGAGAAAACTCTTTTGTTGTACTGTAAGTTTGTAAGCATGTGGAAACTAGTTGTAGAAAGAATTACGTCTAAATGAAATTTCAACACTTGATAACACCTGTCACCTTGATTCCAAATTCTTATACCTGTATTAACCCAATAAGATTAGTGTAAAAGGAAAAAAAAACATTTTGACTAAAACTAATGATTAAAAGTTGACTAAAATGTCATGACTTTTCATCAACAACAATGTTTTGCATTGTCATCTACTAAAACCATTAAGGATAAAAGTTACTGAACTATTAATACATAAGCATTTTCACTTAAAGACTAAGACTAAATCTAAAACAGCAGCCAAGATTAACACTGCTTTCACCTGGTGGAGATAATGAAACACACGCAAACCTTTAAGTCAACTACACACACACATATGTAAAACATATGGGGTACTGAACTAGCTTAAAAAAAACCACAAAAAATACAGAATTTACATGAGAAATAGGCATATACTGGCTACTATAAATAATGTACTACAGACCACTGAGTCATCAAGTAAAACTGTCTGATGGTGTTTGTCATGGCAAACATATTTTGTCTGCAGCAATTCATGTGCGTACACTAGAATTCATTTCGAGCTACAGATAATCATTTGGACTTAATATTTTCAATATGAAAATCTCTGCTGCAAAAAGTCCTGTATATGAAAATCAAGTCGCCAAGCTTTAAGTGAAACTAAGAACTCTCACCCTCAAATGAATACAGAATCTAAGAACAAAACAGCAAATTTCCATCTGTACCTTAACAATGCCTAAACCAATAGGATAACCAAACAAAATCAAATTGACATGCTGTTCATATTTGACAAGGAGTGTCTCTCAAAATGGCTGGATTAACCTTTTTCCTTGTGTCGAGAAAGCCCTCCCAGATAATACTCTTACTTTATGGGAGGACTTAAGAATGCAGACAATAGGTGGCACAGGCCATATTCTTTTGAATTCATGGTATGCAGCCTATTCAAAATAATAAGAGGATGAAGAAGGTATGACAGATAGAGGCCAGGGTGGAGAGAGACGGTGATAGGCTTACACTTGATAAGACGGTCATAAATACGTTTTCACGAGGGATTCAGTTTTTCAAACCACCAATTCCACTCTGAATCAGTAATGTTGAGTCTGATATTTCATGTTCCAAAACAACACAGTTGCACACAGCAGACTAAGTCAACTTTGCAAAAATAAGTCGGTTTTGGTCAAATGATCACTAAATGGTTCTGCATTACAAACAAACCTGTGGTCATCACAACTCACCTTCATGGTTTTCATCTTTTTTTTTAAACAATCTAAGACTCTTTCTAACAACAATGAACAGTCAACTGTCAATTAATTAAGCCAACAAGTATAAACCAGCTGTCACTGCATGCTGTCTTACTACAGCTACTAAAAGTCTGTTTACACCTGGTATTAACATGCATCTTGGATGATCAGGTGACAAGTGGACGGCTCTATATCTGTCTGTTCACACCTGGCATTGGAATGCGTCTCGAGTGACCACTTGAAGTGTTTCCCACAGTATTAGAGCATACATGTGATGGTAGCTGACATTATTATGACACACTAGGGCTGGGCGGTATGACCTAAAATTCATATCACGGTATAAATCAAATCCCTTCACGGTAACAGTATATATCGCGGTATAAATTTAAGTGTAAAAGTTATAATAGAAGTGTTTCTGATTGGGTTTTGTAGTCCCTTAGCAAAGCTAAATTGATTAAAAAAAAAACAACAACAACAACAATAACAACAAAAGCAAAGATATAATGTATTTTTTAGAGCATTTATTGTGCAGAATGCAGATCTCAAAACTCAAAATTAAAACCCAGCACTCTATGGTGCAAAATGTCCCCTGGGATCTATATCAAAAGGTAATTTCCTTCTTTTAGCAAAATCCTAAATGAGTTGAGTTGTGTTTTTTCCACCTGGACCTTTATGCTCTGCTATTTCTCCTCTAATCATCACGCTGTAACCTGTGACAGGCTGCTATGATACCACAACTATCACACATTCACATATGGAGTTTTTTGTGGAGCCCCTAGCGTCACATAGGTTTGTATTACCAAAGGTTTATGACAAACTCTCTTGCCGAAAACCAACTCCCGTGTACGCACGGCGAGAGGGGAGAGGGAGAGACGCTGTGCTGCTGCCAGAGGAGATGCTGAATGAGTTCACTCTGAGCGGTAAGTCGCTAAAAGAGTCTGAGAAGTCCGGGGCTGTTCATAAAACATTAACTCACTCACTCACTCACTCACAAGTTCTCCAGCAACACATGTTGCACGTGCTACGCTAAATCACGGACGTGAACCAGGCAGGTGCAATGACGACGATAGGACGGTAGGGCGCAAATCTCTACCGTGGGCCAAATTTATATAATTTCTACCGTCTACTGCATATACCGTGCAGCCCTATGGCACACAATACTAAAAAACGTTGTTTTTTTTTCCTTATAAATGCGTGTGTCCCTTTGTATCATTCTGTGCCCCCTCTCTAAATTCGGACGTTTCTGCAGGTCTGTGAATGCAGTGCAGCCAGTGCTCTCCATGAGTTCAGTTTTTTTCCTCACCAGCAATTCGTAAGACACAGGGTGGATAAATGATCTGTTGATCCAGAGCTGATCAGATCAGTTCAACGGAGAGGGGCAGCTGTTGCAGAGGCAAGTTAAACCCAGTTCAGACACAGCAGAATGAACGATTATAAGTTTCACTTTCAATGCACCTGACGTTCTGCTGCTCCATCTGTGCCTAGAGTGCACTCTGCGCTCAGACAGTGTGAGGCTATAAATAACCAATGGTATATTTATTTTAAAACACTCCAAATGATTGGTCCAGCTCCAAAAATAGAATATCTATTTGTGCCGGCAGATGTTTTGATCATGGCAGGCCATAGGGCTGGATGATATGGACGAAAATTCAGATCTCAGTATTTCAGGCTGCATGGCGATACACAATATATGTCCCAATATTTTGTACTAAGTGGGCTACATGTTCAGTCGCAAGCTGATCCATGGCTAAAGTCCCCTGTTATTTTCGCTGCATGTGTTTTTCCACAGCAGGGCAGGTAAAAGAAGTTTACCTGTTGGAGGTGAGCTGTTTGCAGAGGTGCAGTAAGAGCTTGTTGCCTGCAGTTCTTCATCAACATCTCACTCAGTACGTTTACATGCAGCTTGAGAAATCAATTTATTGGCTTAGTCTGACTGAAACCAGACTTTTAAATGCATGTTAACAGCTTAGTCTAACTGAAACTGGACTAGCCGTATAGCTCGACTAACACCTAGATAATTCAATTGAAAATTGCTGCAGGTATCCACTTAGTCCGACTGGAGAAGAAGGAGATGATGTGGCAGCAGTGCACTAATTCCCAGAAAAACAAACACACACACACCATGGCAACCAATAAGCAGAAGACAGACTTCTGGATGGATGAGGAAACTACATTCATGCTCCAACAGCTAAAGGAGCTAAACATTATGAAGTTTATGGATGGTAGGAAGATGCGAACGCGGATTTATTTTAAAAAGTTTCTGAACAAGAACAGGAACTAGTTCAATACGCACTATATTAAAGAGGACACAGCGCCGCCTATCAAGGTGGAGTCAGACGTACTTGGTCAGAAATTCGATTTTTTCTTCTGCATTTATACTTAGACAAGACGAGAAGTCCGACTTGAGCCGAGCTATGAGCTTAGCTCAACTACTGCATACATGTAAATCTACTGACTGTGGCTGTTTCTGCTTTCACGCTTCCTGTCTGCCATATTACTAGACTTAAAATAAAGTTCTGCTAATACAGTAATAAACATATTTTAATTCCTCTAAAGTCTTAAAAATAAAAGTCCCCCCTTATTTTGTTATGTAAAATTTTTTCTTGTGAAGCAGCAAAATAAGGAAATTTTGAGTTTTCGAGCAGCAACTTCAGACAGATAGTGAACATAAACAGTAAATTAAAGCAGATATCTAAAGGAGAGAAACTAAACTCCAAACCACAGAGATTTAGTTAGAAGCTACAAAAGTACCGAGAGCTGAACACAAAGACATTTAAAAACGCCCTTCTCTCTTTTCTCCTGCTGACAGAGATGAGGAGGAGCCACACGCGGCTTGTTTGAGGGGGAGAAGCAGAGTCATTGGGGGTTCACTGCAGACAGCGAGAAGCATAGGCACCGTAGATTAATTAACTGACAGATCAAACAGAGTAGCGGCTCTGTGTCTCTCTAGCCCTTTTTAAACAGGAATTGTGCAAATTTGCAGGAAAACCCAATCAGTCTTCTTTCAGCATTGGCAGTATAAAAACAAAATCAGGGAGTGCGGCAAAATGTCGCCTTAGCCTACCTACTTTTGTTCATACAGAATGCGCCTTTTTCGGGGCAATGGGGGGCGTGAGCAAGTAACAAAACATGTAGCTCAGCGTGTCACATAAACAGTGATGACTGAGGGAAGCTGCGGCTGGTCAGTCCTTTGGCAATTCTCTCCTAAGTCGGCCCGTTCTTCACCGTTCCCGTCATCTGATGGTTAATGGCCTGTTTGTTTGCGAGGACAAGGAGGGCGCGCAATCCCTTGTCTCCCCAGTTGCTCATCTTTACAGAGTCTGTCAGGTTTGTGTTTCCCTCTTGCTACTAGCTGCTCATTCCTGCTATTCCTGCTATGTTTCCTGTTTATCCACCGCCAGTGGGTCACAAGTGCGGCGTCATCAACAGCTCCTCCCACAAGTCTTCAACAGCCCCTCTCATGGCGGAAGGCCACCTCGGTCTTTTTAAACTAAAAGAGTTCCGCCAATATGACTACCCTACGAGGCGGAAAATTGGGCACCTCGGATCAACTCGCCAATCCGGTTCTGTGTGTCTAAACCCTCACAGCTTGCCGGCAAAACGGCCCAACATTCGCAGAAAATCTGGTAGTGTAAAAGAGGCTTCTGAGTGTTGCTGGAGAAACTGTATGTGAGTGTATTAGAGAGGACAGATGAACACTGGTAGGGTTGGGTACCGAAACTCGGTACTTTTTGTACTTGGTACCGATTCACGTCGGTACTACCGAGTACCGATTCATTTCGGTACCAGAGGTGGAGGCGGAGCGAGACCGCATGACTCGCACCTCAGACTCAGCAACAATGGCGACAAAGAAAATGTGCAGACAAAAATTAACGTGCAGCACTGTTCCTAAATGTTCTCAATAAAATGTTGAAACTGAGAAGTTTAGACTATGGGCCCGAATGATGCATAGTGCGTCCAAATTCACACCCGTTCTTCTCTGTGGATTTTCTCTGCGACCGTGCGTCATAGTGAGAAGCCACACATATCATGTCAAACGGCAGACAAGCACTTGTCAGTAATCCAATGTTTTCACAGTGAAAAAAATTGATAAATTTACAATAAAATGATGTATAACAGAGCTTTCATACAGCTTTGCACACACATTACTGTTGGATAGATTACTCGCGAACGCAGGCTCGTACAGAAATGCCACGCATATCACATGAAAGCGCAGGACCAGAGCTTTCCGAGGATACCACACACATCATTGTGCTGTCATCCCATCATGCTATAAATCCAAATCAACTGTCTACAAAATAAAAACCTGACGAATTTCTTTACAATCCATTATACAGATCTTGTTATCAGTCACTTCATATAGTGAGGAATATCGTATCTTACCACGTCTTAGGCTTGCATGTGTTTCTCCCTGTCTATCCACATTTGTAGTCCGGCTTTCAAGATGCAAATATCTCCATATTGTCCAGTTGACACTCCATCAAACTTTGTATGACAAGACAAGCGCACTTCACCTTTGCGCACCCAGACAACTGCAGCCTAATTATGCATGCTGACAGGGCTGTAGTCACCATATACATTGAGGGGGACACGTGCCCCCCACGAATGCCCAAAATGTCCCCCCAATATATAAATGAAACTGAAAAACAAATATTATCTTGGAGGACATCATTGCACTTGGTTGACTATTTTTCTATTATCTTACATGTAAATATTGCATGTTTCTTTCAGATAAAACACATTTTTGACTTGTGAATGAGTCAATGGAATTTCTTGCAATAATGAAAAAATACTGGCAATTATGTCCGCCTGGCACAAACCACATGTTTTGGACAACTGTGAAGTGACAGAATGTCCCAGCATCATGGTTCTTATATTGCCAGATTCCAGAGAGTCTCCCCTCTTCATATATGGCAGAATATGTCAACTTCCAACTTGCTATGGTAGAGGTACATGTAAAAATGTAAGAATTTAGGTACACGGATTTGTTTTTTTCATTGATATAAAAATTAATATAAAATACAGGCACATAGAAGGACATGGAATGGCAAATCTGGTTAGCCCAGATTGCCCTGAAAAAAACAAGATATAGCATGTGTATGTAGCCTTTATAATGACTGTGATATGAGCTTAAAAGTAAAGGCAGCAAAAATACCCCAAAAGCCTAGGGCCCATAGGGTTAAAAAGTACCAAAATAAGGTACCGTTTGGTTCCAGTACTGAATTCCAGACACCGGTACTGCTACCGTATCGGTTCAATTATGAATGGTACCCAACCCTAAACACTGGTGTGTGTAATGTGACGCAACTTGACCCTATATCACTACAAACGCTAAATCTATATCTTTCCTGAAAATATATCAATACATTGTACAAAATCGACATATCGCCCAGCCCTAGCGGGCCGTCACAAGTAAATAAACATGTGGGAAGCCCTGACTTGTGATCAGGTCTCCGGACTTCTCTCAGGACTTCCCCAATCTTGCAGATAAACAAGTACATCATCTCCATTTGCAAAGACCACACTTGTTGTTCATCGTAAACAGCAGATTTGTCATGCTATACACACACTTACAGCCTTTAGTATCTAGTAGTAGTAGTAGTTCGTTTGTCTGTCTCTCACTCACACACACACAGTTTCAGTCGGATAAGCATGGAAGTCCTTCAATGTGGCTATATTTTGGTAATAAAAATAAAGGAGCATAACTCGCATGACAACACTGCCCACATAGTGTGACTTAGGCCCTGTTTAGACGACAACAGTTTCTCTAAAAACAGAAAAGTCTGTCCTTTGCATTTTAAAAAACTTCTGCGTTTATATGACGACGTTATTGAAACAATCCCCCTTCACACAGAGCTGCAAAATCTACTGGAAACGCTGTAGTATGCATACCAGGCCAATGGGTGGCAGTGTATATTTGGAAAGCAACACCACGGCATGAAGCCATGCGCCTGCGCTGAAGCGCCTTCCTCTACAACACGGTGACTACAAATCAAAACAAAGAAGACACAATGGCGAAAGCATGCACAGATGTGCGAAAAGTCTCTGTTTTCAGAGGAACTGCATATTGCAAGTTTACATGACAACGGAGACGCTGCCGTTTCCAAAAAGTTGCACTCTGGAACCCGTTTTCAAATTGTTGCGTTTTCAGGCACCCAAAACGCCACTGTTGTGTAAACAATCTGCCAAAACGCAACTTAAGTTTACAGTTTTCAGTTGAAATCGTTGTCGTATAAACGGTGCCTTACATTCACATTCTCTATGCCAGGTTTAAATAAGACCTTTGTTGTACATTGTCTCTATGCAAGGTGTGCACTGGGCCTTTGTTGTTCACATTCTCTATACCAGGACCCTGTTTCAGAAAGCTGGTTTAATGAAAACTTTGAGTTGGTTAACCCTGAGATGAGAGAAACTCTATACTTTGTTTCAGAAAGAGAGGTAAGTTAAACTCTAAGTCAATAGGCCCGTTTCCACCGCAGGAACTTCAGGGTAATTTTACGTGGCCGGGGCCGTTGGTGCATGTCTCCACCGCAGGAACCACCCCCAAAGGACGGAGTTCCGGAACTTTTACAGGGCTAAACAAGTCCCTGCCTCGGAGTAGGTACTCAGAACGGCCCCGAGAGACTCCTGGCTGGGGAATGGGGATTATTTGGGATTATTACTGATTGGATATACTCAAGGCGGGATGTGACGTTTTGTATCGTAGATTAGCTGGGCTAACCATTAGCTGTTAGCCGTGTCTGTAATAACTCCGGTCACGGTCCGTGAAAAAAATATTTTTTCCAGCGGATATCTTAGTTACAACATGACTGAGCTAGCAAAGCAGTTTTGTGGTGCTATGTGTGGTATTTATTCAGTTTTGGGAAATCACAATGTCTAGAAAGCATCAGCTGACAGGGACAGCTAACAGCAGCAGCAAAGCTAACATCAGGACGTCATCTGTTAAAAGCCTCCCGTTGTCGGATACGACATGAAACTACTCCAGTTAGCTCAATCATGTTGTACGGCCCCTACGTCGCCCCGGTCAAAATGGTCGAGCAACGATTATGTCACATACAGAGCCCGGTAACTTTACAGGAACCTTCCTCCTACTCCACTCTCTCAGTGGAGACACGGCGGTTGAGAGGGCCGAGCGAGAGAACGTTCCTGTAGTAGTTCCTGTCCCCGAAATAGTACCAGGAACTTCTTCAGTGGAAACGGGCCTTGAAACTGTGGTAACTGGTGACTCTGTGAACCTAACCCACTCGCTGGCAGGTTTTCTTCAACAAACCCTGAGTTTCTCTCTGTCTCCTCCTTCTTACAGAGCCAGACACGCAGTTTCATTTCCTCACTAATTCAGTCTGTATCAAAGCGCATATCAAAGTGCATTAAAAAGCAGAGGTTTACTATATGTCAGAATCAAAATCCTGGTTGGATATCAGTTTGTTACTTAGAAGTAGCTAAAGTTACCGGTTTAATGTGCTGTCAGTCATTTCTTTGAACAGCAGTTTTTGCCCTCACATTAAAATATCACACAGCATTAAGTCACCTCTAAACTCTTGCATGTCTTTTTGCGAGTGCTAGGTTTTTTTTTAAGGTAACACTGTGACTCTTTACACAGCTGTCAGTTTGTTAGAACACTTCCACTAAATGTTTATTGCATATAATGTGTCATCTCAGTTTCAATCATAGAAATAAAATTATTTTGTATTGTTTTTTAAAAATAGGTTTAAATTGTAAAAATCGTTAGGCCCTGTCACTAATGATGTGATTGGTCCCATTAGCGGAACATAATTCCTATAATATTGAAGAATTTATGTTCACAGTTATAATGAGCAGGATTGTGGTGCAGCTGCAGAATGAAATTAAGTTTTGAAATGGGCTGTGTATAGTCTGAATGGATTTTAACAGAATTTCAGTGGCTGTTTTAAATATAGCCTACATTTGTTAAAGCAGCTAAAGTAAAGCCACATTATACTGTTGGTCCAAAGATTCAAATAGATTCTACAAATTAAAATCTATCTAACTTCACACCTTTATAAGTGCAAATCACCCAAAAAATTATTACTGGATCAGACTGTGAGCTTACAATCACGTCTCTGTCTTTGATACAAATAAATGTATTTTAAATGTTAGAGACTATATTTTTTTAATGTTCAGTTGCTGGCCCCTGTGTTTTGTCATTGTCAGATTAAAGCTGTACAAATATATTTAAAATGTTATGTAGGCTATGACCTTATGATGGATAACACTGAATAAAACTTTAGTGTGTTAATGTATTGACACTTTTTCCCACTCTCTTTTTTAAATAAATGTGCACAGTATGCATATTCTTGCATTAATATCGCTACATCCCCCGGATTAAAATTGAGGTGCTCTTTAATTTTCCTGTTGCCATAGTAAATCATAGTATTGGAGCTCCATTGATGATGGCTTTTCTTATCCACCGTGCACAAGCTTAACGCAGAGTGAGTGTACTCACTGAACTGACTGAGCTGTTCTGAAACCAAAAACTCAGTCAACTCAGAGTTCAGGGTTAGACTCAGAGTTTGTTAAACCTGCTCTCCTAAACAAGCCCCTGGTGTAAAATGGGCCTTTGTTGTTCTCATTCTCTATACGACGTATAAAGAGGGCCTTCACTGAGCAGGAAAAACTGAACAGGTTCTGCAGGGTTCCTTTGGATGTGTTGTGGTGTATGCCTGAGTACCAGACAGGAAAACAAGAAAGTTGGCATTCTCAATCAGAAATTGTCCCAATTACTGCTTTCTGCTCATTCAAAATAATCTTAAGAGTTTACATGCCTCCCCTCCAGATCAGTACCTTATGCTACGTTTGAATGACTGCTCAGGGGTCAGAGGGGCTCCCTGCTTTTCAGAATATTAGCTATATTACTTTGAAGTGTTTATAGAGCAACTTTTTTTAACAGCTAATTTTTACACCCGTCTTTCCATGATAGGGGTTTTCCTAGTGACACTGGAGGTCAGGATGGCGACAAAGCACATAAATCACTGTTCAACAAACTTGCACTTACATATCAATGCTAACCAGCAGGATATCAGCTGGGCAGTACACCATCTCTGCCTGTACTTTTACAGATATACAGAAACAGTTAGCTAATGCCAGGGCTCCTGACATTCCCAACGTTATTCTAACATAGTCATAATAAAACATTCAATACATGTTATTGGTGCAACATAAAACGATCATAAAACAAACATGCCAGCTAACATTCGTTAGCTAACATTCGTTAGCTGGTGCTAGCTGGCTAATGAGATTAACTAGCTCAAGCACAGGCGCCTACTCAAAGGCAAAGCTACCAGACCAGCTCTCCACCACACTGAAGACTGTTGATAGTCCTCTGCATAGGCACGCTTTTCTTTGAATAGAAATAATGATATTACCTGTATATAGCTGCTATTTCAAAGATGGAGTCCTGCTGTAGCTACTGCTAGCCTAGCTCAGCAAGCTAGCAGGCTAGCCGGCCAACCCTCAATGAAGAAGACCAAAGTTCAGTTCACGACGACAGCAGGATTAACGGAAAATTTCGGACATTCCACGGTGTGATAACGTGTTGTTTCCAAACACCACTTATTCATTCACTCTTCCAAAAAAATCCTCCATAAGTGAATAAATGGAACACCTTCCAGCAGCTGTCAATCTGCTCTTGGTAAACACACTGACGTGGAAAAACTCTGCTGCCTCAACCTAACATGATGAGAGAATTTTGATTGACAGACGACCAAACGGATCTCTTTAAGCGTCATTTAGAGCTTTAAAATAATAATTTAAAAAATATATCAGAGATTTAAAGTTAAATAAGTGTTCGAGTTTGTGCTTTTTTTCTAAACACATAGAAAAATGACAGAGATTCCCTTGAAAGAAAATAAAAAATTGTGTTACAGAGGAAATGAGGGCGGGACAAAGTAATGGTAGTGGAGTACAGGCTGGTTGCGCCAGGTTGATGACGACAGCACAGTCTGTAGTTTCATTGAAGAGACCAGTGTCACTATGGGATACAGACATGTCGGCCAATTGCTTGGTAACAATCTTTAATTATTGACATACAAAGAATTTCTGGATAAATTCAAAATACTTGTAAAATCGAAGAAGTGTGCTATAATTTTCGATGATATACCAGAAAGTCTCCTTATACTTATACAAAATAGCTAAAAAGAAGTAGGCCTATCTTTCAAGGTATTACATTGAATTTACCGGATAAAGCCTGTGTTAGCTGAATATGGATTATAAAGTGTGATTTCTGTGTGCTGGAAAAAGAGAGTGTGTGTCATTTATTTTTCTGCTATCATTACATCAGAATGTTTTGAATTGATGTTGCCAACTTCCTAAAAAGAAACTTAAGATAAATGTTGAAATGAATATGTTTGAGATAATGCTATATTTTAGTCAAGTTAAGATTGGAAATAATACACTGTATCTCATACAACTCTTTATTATTTTTGGAAAATTTCATAGTGGGTGATAGTGATAGTGATTGGGACATAAGGTCTCATGGGACAGTATAACTATACAGGTTTTTTTCTGATGAGTGGGGAAAAAACAATCTTTTGCTTAGCCATAGCTGTGAAACCACATAATCAAAATTGCATGCCCTCATAGGTCAATCAATTCAGTCAATCAATTTTATTTATAAAGCCCAATATCACAAATCACAATTTGCCTCACAGGGCTTTACAGCATACAACATCCATCTGTCCTGTGGACCCTCACTGAGGAGGGATCCCTCTTCCAGGACGGACAGACGTGCAATAGATGTCGTACAGAACAGATCAGCATAATAAATTAACAGTAAAACAGTAATCCGTATGACACAATGAGACAGAAAGAGAGACAGAGACAGAGAGAGAGAGAGAGAGAGATGCGGGACAGACGATAATGACAGTAGCTTACAACATTAATGAAAGTAATAATATTATCGTTATAGTTCTGGCTACTGTGGTACAATATGTTGAAAGTATATATTAGTATCTTGCAGTATACATCATGTGTGATAATAATCATATGTGTATAATAACAGTAGAAGTATGACTAATGACTAATGATGGCAGCAGCAGCAGCAGGAGGAGGCATCTGACAGGACCACGGCAGCAACACAACCACACACGTCACGTTATCCAGGCACCGCTGCGATATGAATTAACCTGAGAGACAGTGGAGCACAAAGGCTCCAGAAAAGAAGCTGAGTTAGTGACATCCAGAATGGCCGAGTTAGCAAGATGCAGTAATAGGATACGAGAAAGAGAGAGAGAGAGAGAGAGAGAGAGAGAGAGAGAAGGAGAGAAGGTGCCCGGTGTATTATAGGGGGGGTCCTCCGGCAGACTAGGCCTAAGTCAGCCTAACTAGGGGCTGATACAGGGCAAGCCTGAGCCAGCCCTAACTATAAGCTTTATCAAAGAGAAAAGTCTTAAGTCTAGTCTTAAATGTGGAGACAGTGTCTGCCTCCCGAACCGTAACAGGAAGATGATTCCACAGGAGAAGAGCCTGATAGCTGAAGGCTCTGGCTCCTGATCTACTTTTGGAGACTTTAGGGACCACGAGTAACCCTGCATTCTCAGAGCGCAGTGTTCTGGTGGGATAATAAGGCACTATGAGCTCTCTAAGATATGACAGAGCTTGACCATTTAGAGCTTTATAAGTTAACAGTAGGATTTTAAATTCAATTCTGGATTTTAGAGGGAGCCAGTGCAGAGAAGCTAAAACAGGAGAAATATGATCTCGTTTCTTAATTCCTGTTTGTACACGTGCTGCTGCATTCTGAATTAGCTGGAGAGTTTTTAAGGACTTTCTAGAGCTACCTGATAATAGAGAGTTACAGTAATCCAGCCTTGAGGTAACAAAAGCATGGACCAATTTTTCTGCATTTTTTCAGGTCAGGATAGGCCTAATTTTCGCAATATTACGCAGATGAAAAAATGCAGTCCGTGAGGTTTGTTTTAAATGAGAATTAAAAGACAAATCTTGATCAAATGTTACTCCGAGGTTTCTTACGGTAGTGGTAGAGGCCAGAGCAATGCCATCTAGAGAAACTATGTCATCAGATAAAGAGTCTCTGAGTTGTTTGGGGCCAAGAACAATAATTTCAGTTTTGTCTGAATTTAACATCAGGAAATTGGTGCTCATCCAGGTTTTTATGTCTTTAAGGCAGTTATGGAGTTTAGTTAATTGATTACTTTCTTCTGGCTTCATTGATAAATACAACTGTGTATCATCTGCATAATAATGGAAATTTATAGAGTGATTGCTAATGATGTTGCCTAAAGGAAGCATATATAGAATAAATAGGATTGGTCCGAGCACAGAACCTTGCGGAACTCCGAAACAAACTTTGGTACGTAAGGATGATTCATTAAGATTTAAACCAGCTTAGTGCAGAACCTTTTAGGCCAATTAAGTGTTCCAGTCTCTGTAGCAGAATTTGATGGTCAATAGTGTCAAACGCCGCACTAAGATCTAATAAAACAAGTACAGAGATGAGTCCTTTGTCTGAAGCAATCAGAAGGTCATTTGTAATTTTAACTAGTGCTGTTCCAGTGCTATGATGCACTCTAAATCCTGACTGAAATTCCTCAAATAAATTATTATCCTGGAGAAAATCACACAGCTGGTCTGCGACTACTTTCTCAAGGATCTTTGACATAAAGGGAAGATTAGATATTGGTCTATAGTTGGCTAACACCTCTGGATCCAGGGTGGGCTTTTTTAGGAAAGGTTTAATTACAGCTACCTTAAAAGACTGTGGTACATAGCCTGTTAATAAGGATATATTGATCATATCTAATATATGAGTGTTAACTAAAGGTAAGACCTCCTTAAGTAGTCTAGTTGGGATGGGGTCTAAGAGACACGTTGATGATTTAGATGAAGAAATCACTGCGGTCAATTGTTGAAGAGAAATTGGGGAGAAGCAATCTCAATATATATTAGGTCTTACAGCTGTGTTTGAGGTTAGATAGGTAGGCCTACTATCTGAGGACAGGAGGTCATGAATTTTGCCTCTAATAGTTAGAATTTTGTCATTAAAAAAGCTCATAAAATCATTACTGCTAAGGGCTAAGGGAATACAAGGCTCAATAGAGCTCTGACTCTCAGTCAGCCTGGCTACAGTGCTGAAAAGAAACCTGGGGTTATTTTTGTTTTCTTCTATTAAAGCTGAGTAATAGTTTGCTCTGGCATTGCGGAGGCCCCTCTTATAAGTTTTGAGACTGTCTGCCCAGATTAAACGAGATTCTTCCAGTTTGGTTAAACGCCAATTCCTTTCAAACTTTCGCGATATTTGTTTTAACTTACGGGTTTGAGAGTTACACCAAGGAGCGAACTTTCTTGGCTTTGTTAACTTCTTTTTAAGACATCACATAAGCCGGTGGGGCAAGATTCATACGGGAAGTTGACTCTGCAATGCATGATGCCATGAATTGACGAGCTTTAGCTAGTTTTAATGATAAGGTCATAGAATTGTCATAGCTAATATTTTGCACAAACCTTTGATTGAAACATGATTGTGATGTACTATTGTAAAAATGTGTTGATATCTTGTGTCTGCTTTTGAAATCAAGTTGGTTTTTTTGTTGTTGTCGTTGTTGTTGTTGTTGTTGTTGTTGTTTAACCCAAACACACTTTGGATGAAAGGTACAGCATGGTTTTGGGTGATTGGGACAGTGCTAAAAGGCTCTGCTTATAAAGAAAATGATCAACCCTGCAATAGAGAACCATTGTTTATGCTCTTGTGTGCTCTAGATTATTGGTTCCCAACCTCTTCATGTGTGCAGTACCCTAATCAATCATTAAAACATTTATGGACTTGCTGGATTATGCTAGGTGTTTTGCAGGCCATTTTTGCTCACTGGACTAGCTTGCTAGAGAAAAACACAACTCAAACATTTTTATTTGACCCAATTAAATGTATTCAATGAATTTCAGACTTCAAAAATTAGTTTTTTACACCTCAATAAAATGTGTTAGATGAAATTCGGTGGGAGAGAATTAAGGGAGGATGTAGAAGGGAGGAGGTTATTGTGAGAGTGAGGAAAGACAGCTTTATCTTGTATGAAAGGTGGACATACTTCATAAATAAAGTTTAATAGAAATTTACACATAGTCTTACTTTATAATATTAAATAGGAAAAGAAAAATGTGCTTGTTAAATAACAAGTGTGAAATAAATTGTACAATAAATATGCTTACTCTAGCTTAAATCAGCAATACCAAAAAAAAAAAAGAGTTTGAGATCAGTTTACATAAGGGTATGTTATGCCTCCTTGGAATTTGATATCACTGTCTTACCTCCTCAAATTGATTGGTGACATCTTAAGTATTACAGAAATGTATCATTTATTGGGGATTTTTTATGGCAAGAAAGATTACAGAAGGAGGATATTAAAAAACCATCCCAATCACCCTTAATTCAACACTAAGAAAAAAGATCAGAAATTTTCCAACAAATGACACAACAAAATGAATTAGCACCATGATATCTCATGTCAAGAACAAAAAAGCTATTAAGACCTTAGAGATATTAAATGATTATAATATGATGCATATAACGTAAACTCTGGCTTTATAAAATGTTATTATTTTGTTCGTTTTGTATTTCTGTAAATACATTTGTGCACAATAAAGAAAGTGAAGAAAGAGAGAGAGACTCGTTTCATGGGAAAAAATAAAAAAAGTCTCACACTGTCAACTGGATTGCTCCACATCTTTTCCTGTCAGATTCTCTTCAGAGGGTTCAGTTTACCATGAGTTGTTCTCAGTGTTCTTGTTGACCCGAAAAGATGCCGAAAAATTGGTCCATGGATTACTGTAACTCCCTATTATCAGGTAGCTCTAATAAGTCTTTAAAAACTCTCCAGCTAATTCAGAATGCAGTGGCACGTGTACTAACAGGAACTAAGAAACAAGATCATATTTCTCCTGTTTTAGCTTCTCTGCACTGGCTCCCTGTAAAATACAGAACTGAATTTAAAATCCTACTGTTAACTTAAAAAGCTCTAAATGGTAAGGCTCCGTTATATCATCGAGAGCTCATAGTGCCATATTATCCCACCAAAACACCGCACTCTGAGAATGCAGGGTTACTCGTGGTCCCTAAAGTCTCCAGTAAGTAGTAGTAAGTAGATCAGGAGCCAGAGCCTTCAGCTATCAGGCTCTTCTCCTGTGGAATCATCTTCCTGTTGCGGTCCGGGAGGCAGACACCGTCTCCACATTCAAGACTAGATTTAAGACTTTCCTCTTTGATAAAGCTTATAGTTAGGGCCGCCTCAGGCTTGCCTTGTACCAGCCCCTAGTTAGGCTGACTTAGGCCTAGTCTGCCGGGGGACCTCCTATAATACACCAGGCACCTTCTCTCCTTCTCTCTCTCTCTCTCTCTCATGTCCTGTTAATGCATCTTGCTAACTCGGCCATACTGCATGTCACTAACTCAGCTTCTTCTCTGGAGCCTTTGTGTTCCACTGTCTCGCAGGTTAATTTATATCGCAGCCTGGATAGTGTGGCGTGTGTGGTTGTGTTGCTGCCGTGGTCCTGCCTGATGCCTCCTGCTGCTGCTGTTATCATTAGTCAGACTTCTACTGTTATTATACACATATGATTATTGTCACATATGTATACTATCAGATATTAATATATACTTTCAACATATTGTACCACAATAGCCAGAATTATAATTATAATATTATTACTTTCATTAATGTTGTTGTAAGCTACTGTCATTACGTCTGTCCTGCATCTCTCTCTGTCTCTCTTTCTGTCTCATTGTGTCATACGGATTACCATTAATTTATCACGTTGATCTGTTCTGTACGACATCTATTGCACGTCTGTCCGTCCTGGAAGAGGGATCCCTCCTCAGTTGCTCTTCCTGAGGCTTCTACCATTTTTACCCCGTTAAAGGGTTTTTTTGGGGAGTTTTTCCTTATCCGCTGTGAGGGTCCAAAGGACAGAGGGATGTTATATGCTGTAAAGCCCTGTGAGGCAAACTGTGATTTGTGATATTGGGCGTTATAAATAAAATTGATTGATTGAATTGACTGAGAGTGCAGTATTTCCACAATGTTGGGAGTGACTCTTTTTGTGGGGTTAAATAGTGTGGAGAAACAGTCCTTTACCAAAGCTCCAGAAGCTTTCAGATTCGTAGTTTTGTTAGTAGCAGATTCCCTCAGTTCCCTAATTTGCCAGTTGACTTACCTTTGGACACATTCCTCAAGCCAGCACATGTAGGTGATGAATGCACTTAAACTGTATCAGTTTATTCTGCCTTTACCATGGTTATTATTGACAATCTGAATGTGATGATTTATGAACATGAACATACCTTATTCAACTTTTGAGCATGGAAGTTCACTTTTGGCATATAGAAATTGGGCCAAAAGGGTACCAGGACCAATGATGGATTTTTATCAGAATAATTTTTGAGTTGAGCTGTGAATCAACTATTTTGATAATCAGTTAATAGTTATGTCACTTTCAAGCAAAAATGCCAAGCCTTCTTTCATTCCAACTTTTCTAATGTAAGGATTTACTGCTTCTCTTGCTCTTGTGTAATAATGAAGTAAGATTAATACATTTAGGTTTTGGACGAATAAAACCAGTAACTTTATGGCACCATCTCAGGTTTATAATACATTTATAATATTAAATATAATATCATAATATATATAATGTCATAATTAATTAAGAAAATACTTGGCAAATTAACCAATGATAACTAAATAAAATCATCAGTTAAAGCCCAATATGGGTTAGAGCTAACCATCCCCACAAACTATTAACCGTGATAATTGAGATGTCTTGTTCACCTGGGTTACAGAAACGGGTCTTATTTGTGCTTAGCCTCTTTTTACAAGGATGTTTTTGGTCATCTCTTCCTTGTTTTGTTCTTCTACTTTGTCAGTTCTTCCCAGAACTGACAAACCAAACACTGGCCCTAGAGAGGGACATTCACATTTTAGTGTTTCCAGCTTGGCCACCGTAGTTAGCAGCCCCCCCTTCTTTAATGTGAAACTGCTTCAGTGTTTTTACCAGTTTAAATTACAGGTTCTGTTTTCTTTGGAGAGGAAGAGACCTTTGTGGATAATGTGGCTCTTGGTAAAAACCACCTGAACATCTGGATCCTCATTTTTCTGAGAAAATAGGTGAGCACACATTAGCAGTTGCTGGGCCAGGGACCTGTTTCCTACATGCCAAACAGGGTATGAGAAACACTGATTTGTTACATGGAACTACTTTACTCAGTATTTTTACTGGTTTTAATCACCTGGTCCATTTGTTTTAGAGAGGAAGACAACTCTGCGAGTAATTTAGCTCACATTAAAAACCTCCTGAACAATGAAGGCTAAAGGATTTCTAACCAGAAGAAGTTTCAGCTGGTTTCAATCTGCAGTCCTCATTGCTAGATGTCACTAAATCCCTGTATATCGTACACACTGTTTCTTTAACACTTTCATATGAGAAGATAAACCTATTTGGGATTCAGGTTCAGCAGCAAAAGACACATGTTAAGAGGGAAGAACACACATAAAACTTGTAACAGCATCATCTTGTAATGCACCTGCACACATCATCAGTGATGCTTCCTGGGGTCATTGGGTGTTTAAGGTTTTTCAGCAATCAGACGCCCTTGCCCAGGTGACCCAGCCAGAGTTTGTCAAGCCCTGACTTGAGATCAAGTAGCACTACCCCACCCACGGCTCTCCTCTCTCAATCCACAGCCTTCTTGAATTAAATTCTGCTGCCTCTATGGCCAACTTGATGGCCCTTTGCCAACTGGCCCCTGTGATGCCCAGCATATTGTAGGCCCTGTCCAGGGACTAGCCTGTGAACCCTCTGCATGCCACCTCAATGGACTCACACTTTGCTTTCCAACTGTTGCTTTTGCATTCTTCCACAAGCTCAATGCACTTTGCCCTCTTCCATCCAGGGAACACCGAGTTCCAATAGAATGACCTGTTTGGAGGCTTCTGAGATCAGAACCATGTCTGGCCCTAGTGTTGGTGTGGCAACAGTTTCTGGGAACTTCAGCTGCTTCCCCTGGTCAGTTTTCAGTTCCAAGGCTTGTGCTGTTGCTAGCAGGCCAGAGGAGGCTAGGAGGCCAGCTGATGTTAGGTTCTCCCCAGCCCTGAAGAGAGCAATGGTCTTCTTAACAGAGTGTGGGCACTTGCAATGGCTAATCACACTGCAGATTGTGTCTGCTATGGCCTTCAGGACTTGGTCATTCAAGATTCAAGATTCAAGAGGCTTTATTGACAATTATGTACAGGTAGCCTATATAGATAATCAAAACATTTCACTCTGAATTGACCCACAATGCAGACAGTGCAAAAGGATAAGTAAGAAATAGAAGCAATGATACAAAATAAAGATAAAAATAAATAAGAGCAATCAAGTAGTGCAAAGATGTAACTGCAATCAATTCAGATGTGCAAATATTCATCAGCTTCCTTATCAGACAAAAACAGTAAATGGTGAATGAGTATATGAGTTAGTTCTGGTAGTCTGTTTAAAGTGGCTGGTGCTTTTTGTGTAATATGGTTAGTATAGGTAACCAGAGTCTATGGGGCAGGGTGGGGTGGGGAGGTCACGGCTGTGTTGAGTGTGTGTTTTGTGTGTGTCAGGCTGCAGTGCCTCAGTTCACTGGGGCCTGGGGGTGGGAGGAGCATGCACGAAGGCTCTGGAACCTTCTTCCTGATGGCAGGAGGCAGAAGAGGTTGTGTAAGGGGTGGCTGGAGTCACGCACAATGCTGAGAGCTTTGCGAGTGAGGCGGGTGTTGTAAATGTCCAGGAGGGAGGGGAGTGAGACACCAATAATCTTTCCAGCTGTTTTCACGATGCACTGCAGGGTCCTGCGGTTGTAGTCGTGCAGCTCCCGCACCACATGGTGATGCAGCTGGTCAGGATGCTCCCAATGGTGCCACAGTAGAAGGAGCACATGATGGGTGGGGGGGCTCTTACCATCTCCAGTTTGTGGAGGAAATATAGTCACTGCTAAGCTTTCTTTGTCATGGCTGTGGTGTTGGTCGTGCAGGAGAGGTCCTCACAGATGTGCACCCCCAGGAATTTGGTGCTGCTCACCCTCTCTACAGCAGCACCATTGATGGTCAGTGGGGGTAGCTGAGTGTGTTCTCTCCTGAATTCGATAACAATCTCCTTGGTCTTATTCACATTCAGGAGAAGATTGTTGTCCCTACACCACGTGGCGAGCTGGCTGATCTCACACCTGTAGTTAGTCTCGTCGTTGTTGGAGATGACACCCACTACAGTTGTGTCATCCGCAAACTTCATGTGTGATTGGTGCTGAATGTGGGCAAGCTGTCATGTGTCAGAAAGGTGAAGAGGAGGGGGCTGAGCACACATCCTTGGGCCCCCCCACTGCTGAGGATGATAGTGCTAGATGTGGTGTTGCCGACCCGTACTGCCTGTGGCTTCTCACTGAGAAAGTCCAGCAGCCAATCACACAGGGAGGTGTTCAGCCCCAGCTGGTCCAGTTTGTTAATGAGCTGAAGTGGAATGATGGTGTTAAATGCTGAACTGAAATCTAAGAACAGCATCCTTACATATGAGTCCTTCTCCTCCAGGTGAGTGAGATCTTTTGGCCCGATTTGCAAACTGGAAGGGGTCAGGGGTGGGGGAAGGATGAATTTTATATGGGTCATAACCAGCCTCTCAAAGCACTTCATAATGATGGGGGTCAGTGCAACAGAGCAATAGTCATTAAAGCAGGAAGAAGGCGGCTTCTTTGGCACGCGGATGATGGTGGTGGATTTGAAGCAGGAGGGAACAACAACCTAACTCAGAGATGTATTGAAGATGTCGATGAATACGTCTTTGAGCTCCTCTGCGTATTCCCTCAGCACACAAACAGGAATGGTGTTTGGACCGCCAGCCATGTGGATGTTGATTGAAGACAGTGTTTTTTTCATACTGGCCGCAGACAAGCACAAGCCCTGGCCGTGGGCTGGGGAGGTGGTCTTCTGCCAAGGTGTTTTTTTTGGCTGCTTCAAACTGTCCAAAGAAGCTGTGGAGATTGTTCAGCAGAAAGATGTCACTGGCACAGGTCTATGGTAGAGATGTATAATCTGTCATGGCCTGGATACCCTGCCATAGGCTCTGTGCATCTCTGCTGTCTGTGAAGTGCCAGGTGACTTTTTCCATGTAGTCACGTTCGGCTACCCTGATGCCCCGGGATAGGTTGGCCCTAGCTGTTCTCAGGCCAGCTTCATCCCTAGCCCTGAGGGCAGCATCTCCGGCCGTCAGCAGTTTGTGGACCTCTTCTGTGACCTATGGTTTCTGGTTAGCCCGGGTGATGGTGGTTCATGTGTGTACAACGTCAGTGATGCATTTACTGAGTTAGGAGTTAACAGTCTCTGTGTACTCCTCAATGTCTCTGTGGTTGTTGTGTGTGGCAGCCTGCTTGAATATGTCCCAGTAAACATGATGCCATCAATAGCGCCCCTTGCCCAGGGCTTTCAAACAGGATGTGCTCCAGGGTCCCTCTGCTCTGGCATAGAGGGCATGTTCATGACTTCACCTTCCCCCAACGAAACAAGTTAGGTGGGCTTAGTAGATCGTCAATGAGCAATGATCATATCACATTTGTCATATTGTTTGACTGGGTGCGCACAATCCTCCTGTACAACATATCAACCTGTGCAGTCAGTATACCACCAGGCTCTCAAGGTGCTTGACATGAAGCTAAAGACTCATCACCATTGTTACTGCTTAAGAATTCACAATTTACTGAGCTGGAACAATCTTATCAAATTTGCGAATGCTTGTCTTGTTTACAAGATTCTGCACAGCTTGGCGTCCCCCCATGCTGCTCTTCATGCTGAATTCTTCATACAGGCTGCTGACGGGGAGCTTCAGCTTATTCTACCCATAGTCTGAGGTAGTCCAAGCCACTTCTTAACTTTCCTTTTTAAAGCCTCATTGTGCCATTCTGATGTTGTACACCCAGCAATGTCTCAGTGCCTCTTCAACTGGCTTGATGGGATTGGACCCATAGGCATTTGCAAGGTCCAACCACAGCACCACCAGGTCCCCCTTGTTCTCTCAGGATTTTCTTATCCCTCCAGTATAAGTGCACAGTCGGGGCAGGTGATTTAAACAATTAATTACACTGACCCAGATCTTGGTCCCTTAATTAATCACTGAAGGTGTCTCCAAGGTGGCAGTCGATCTCAGCTGTGGAGCAGGTGAGCTGGCCGCTGCACTTCTGCACTAGCAGCTGTTTTGCAAACCCAAGGCAGTTTGCTTCTTGGCCCTCAACTTCCTCTCCCTCTATGCCACTCAGCCCTCCTATAGATTGTGAGCTTTTTGCAGAGGATACTGCACAGCCCTGAGAGGGGTCCCCTCTGCTCCTCTGTTACCTCCCTGAATTGCCGCCTCAAACTCTTTAACTTTTGCTTGAACTGTTGGATCTTACTCGCTTTGTTGATCATAGTGTACGGGGAGTTTTGCTGCTTCTTCTCCACCCCAGACCTCTCAGCTGCTAGGCTGATGATAATAGTGGTCATTGTCTGGGGGGTGGATCAGCTTCACACATGATCTGTTGCTCCAATAGAATAAAATAGAATAGACTTTATTGTCATTGCACAAGAAGTACAACAAAATTTTCTGTGCCATGCCTGAAATTTAAAAAAATGAAAACAGACAATAACAAATACACAACACATACACAATCATTCCAGTATGATGCAGTAATTGTGGTTATGTAGTGTGGTCATGTCCATTGATCACAACATTCTGTTCAAACTGAGATTAAGAAATGCTGTGGTATTTAGGTAGTAATGGATCCAAAACAATGTATTTTTGGTTTAAGTTCCTTGTCTGGTAAAAATGTAAAATTTTATAATTTGCAGGCCTTTCAGTCCTACATGTTTGTCTTGATGTATGTCCATGTACTTGTTAATGTGGTATGAAAGATAACCCTATTTTTTTCCTCGGAGAGACTGTCCAGTAAATTACAAGAAAACTCTTAGCATGTTTTTTAGTTTTGAGTAGCCAGCAGTAACTTTGTGGAGTACATTGAGCCTTATGACCTTAGTAAGCCTATCATGCTTTGTATTTCTCATCCTTATTGTTGTTTATGTTGTATTAGGTTTTTTTGTCTATGATCATTGGATAGAATAATAGGTATATATTATGTTTTTGTCTCCTTTGTGTTTGCATGCTGGAATAGTGATAAGGAATTTGTGCTCTTATTTCAAAAACAAAAAAGAAAGTGGCTGAAAAATAATTAACTTTCATCTCAGTGCATGGCCGTAGCCAGCTATGAGGTCACTCAGTGAAAATTTCAGAGGGAAAAAAAGACAGAAGAAGCCCCAAACAGCATGGTAAACATATTAACACACCAGACTGCTTTTATTTTGAAACAACACGCAGGAAGTTATCTGATGTATCGGCGGAACACGGAAAATTTTAATTCAGTTGACAGGAAGGTGACGACAATGCTAGCTGACAGACAACGTGAGTGAACAGTGTTTCCCATACATTGACGAGACCATAGTCTAATTTGCCTCACCATAGTCTCCAAAAATCGGCCAGATATAAATTGCCTCCAGTAAAAGAACGTCACTCTGTAGCGCACTGGCTGGAGCACACTGGCAGCGGCATATAGACGAATTTGGCGAGCGATTTGTATATGCCGCCATCTTGCGGCGGCGCCATTGCTGCGGTGACATGTGTCAGTCATCAATTCATTATGCTGTCATTGTGAACTGACTCTCTACAATGACAGCATCATGAATACCTGGATTGATGATGTTAGATGGTGGCCTCTGGTAACTGATGAAGGTAGGCTATCTTAAAAGAGTACCGATATTCATTTAGAAATTAATCATTTGTTTGAGCGATAAGCAGGAAAGATTAGAGTAATAGGGAGATAACAGACTGTATCATTAAACACTGTGGAATATAATGTTAGCATACATTACGTGTGCTGACGTTAGCAAGCTAGCAGCGTGACATTTAATCGTTATGGACAGGCTACGTGACTAAAAACAGCAACAACAGGTGTTTGTGTTTTGTTTTAGGTATTCAAGAATATTTTATTTATCGCCTGGCCTCCGATAACCAGAAAAATGGCAATTACAGGTCTCTGATTGAGTGTTAAAATTACCTGAGCTCGGATGGGTTGGGCAAATTTTACAATATGATGTGATGGTCACGTAGCCTGTCCATAATGATTAAATGTCACGCTGCTGGCTTGCTAACCTCAGCACACGTAATGTATGCTAACGTTATATTACACAGTGTTTAATGATACAGTCTATTATCTCCCCATTACTCTAATCTTTCCTGCTTATCGCTCAAACAAATGGTTAACTTCTATATTAATATCGGTACTCATTTAAGATACCTTCATCAGTTCAGTGTTGCCAACTTAGCGACTTTGTCGCTATATTTAGCGACTTTTCAGACCCCTCTAGCGACTCTTTTTTAAAAAAGCGACTAGCGACAAATCTAGCGACTTTTTCTGATGTTATTGAAGACTTCTGGAGACTCTGTTGTGAGAGCTCGTATCTTATTCTTATTCTTCTCAACGGGCAGCGGATTCTACTGTGGGCTCATCTCTCGCCCCAAATCACTCACAGACGGCCCAGTCCTCCCTCCCAGCAGCAGTCAGAGCAGGAGACGTTATCCCCTCCACGTCCAGACTGCAAGTGAATTGCGCATACGCGGAACCACCGCTGGCTGATACCGACCTGGTTTACAGTCAGGGCGGGATGTAAATGTAGAATTTTCTTTGTCTAATATAAATCACTGAAAGAAGGTTTGTTTGTAGTTCCAAACATATTCAAGGTGTTTTTTTTTACTCAGTTTTTGTCTCTACCACGACGTTATTCCTCTCTCTTACAGCAGCCATTACAATTACATGCATATGGACAATTATGCAAATTAGGCGATGACGTCATTTGGAGACTTCTAGCGACTTTTAGGACAGCCAATAGCTACTTTTCTTACTGAGGAGTTGGCAACAGTGCATCAGCTACCGGAGGCCACTGTCTAACATCATCAATCCAGCTATTCATGATGCTGTCATTGCAGAGAGTCAGTTCAAAATGACAGCATAATGAATTGATGACTGACACATGTCACTGCAGCAATGGCGCCGCCGCAAGATGCCGGCATATACAAATCGCTCGCTGGATTCATCTATAGTTGCATATAGGGGAAACACTGGCCCTCCAGAGGCAGATCAGTATGTTAGTCATTTTTCTTTTGATTACTGAAATGTTTAACCACTAATCCTTAGCTGTATTTTAAGTGTAACCCTTCACCATAACATACCACTAGTGTGTTTATCAGTAAAAACAGAAAAAAATTCACACATAAAAAGCACAAAGATGTTGAAATCTAGGCATATTCTGCCATCATAACTTGGCTCTCAGAATTCACCAGATTAATGCCTTTAAAGGGGCCAAAAGCGAAATCGTTTCACTGCTAGGTTTGCTGTTGTGCACTGCCTGTAGACCAAAACAAAGTGTTTCATGAGGGAGCAGCGGGAGGCTGGGAGGCTAGCGGAGGCTAACTGGCTGTGCTGGCAGCTTGAAGTGGAGCCTGAGGAGGAGCACCGGTTAGCCCCGGTTTCACTACAGGCAGATTCACTCGCCACAGGGGCGAGGAAATAAAACCTAAACAGCCAACTTAGTTTGGCTTAGTTTAGCAGTTAGCGATGTCTTTCACTCACTCTCGGTCTCTGCTGTGTTTAGCTATTTCCCTGCTTTCCTGTTAGCGTTAGCACTAGTCGGCTGCCATGCTAACATCCCTACTCTTCTCTGTGAGCCCGCCACAGCTCCGGCTCACGGAGAACCATAGACATATATACATAGACGTCGCATTGACTGCCGCTGCCTATTGGAGCTGACGTCCTCGCCGGCTGCCATCTTGGATGGGTCTCGCTTCGCCTCCACAGTGCATTCACTTCTATTGAGGAAGGAGCTGTATGCACAAGTAAAATACAATAACTCGCTGAATTTTCAACTGATTTTCACGCGGTTTGGTTTGTTACAAACGGCACACATGTAGTTATGATACAGGATGCTTTCGTACATTAAAAATGCGGGATTTCATGCTTTAATACTTTCTGCAGATAGCAACAGCATGTTATTTAGATCACAACACAGTGCTTTTATTCACCTCAACCCCAGAGTGGGATATATATATATCTATATATCTATATCTATATATCTATCTATCTATATATCTATATCTATCTATCTATCTATATATATATATATATATATATATATATATATGTATGTATATATATATATATCGATATATATGTAGCATATTATGTATAGCATAATATGTAGATCTGAGGTTTGCTCAAACTGTCAGCTCCTTTAAATCAGGGTTAAAAACACTATTGTTTACTGAAGCGTACTCTTAGATTAAATACTTACCTGCTGTATTCTACTGCCCGTACTTTTTAACTACACACTGCTGATTTATGCCCTTTATTATTCTACTTCTTTTCTTATCCTGACGGTTCAATGTATTGAGCCTGTTTTTATTTTATGTTACTGTATTTTATTATTATCACTATCATTCTCAATTTCTATTTCCCCTTTCGACTGTTTTTATTGTTTTAAATAGTGTCTTGTTGCTTTTAATGTCTCTGTAAAGCACTTTGAACTACCTTGTGTTGAATTGTGCTATACAAATAAACTTGCCTTGCCTTGCCTTGCCTTGCCTTGCCTTGCCTAGCACACCATTGTGCACATATTCACTTTTCCACCAGCTGTGCTGCAAATATCCCCTGCTGCTCATCCTTCTGTATCTTTTTTCAAATTATCTTGACTACAGTCCCATTTTCATAGTTATAATACCAATACCAAAATCAATTTCAGTGTTTATGTAAATACTGAAAATGTTTTTTACTACTTTTGAGGGATCACAGCAGTCAGTGTAATAAGAATAACTTTACTAATCCCCGAAATAAAATTTCAAAGAAGTCTGTAAGATCATCTATTTAACAAAGAATTATTAAGTCTGATGGCTGTGGGTATAAAAGAGAGTGGGTGTGTGTGAGAAATAAACTCAATCAACAATAGAGCTTTTTCTTTATTAAAATATATTAATAAATTTATTAATATGCTATACTGTTTTGTATTGTGTATATTGTGTTTATACAGTGTATATATATATATATATATATGTGTGTATATCTATCTATCTATCTATCTATATATATACATATATATATATCCATCCCACTCTGGGGTTGAGGTGAATAAAAGCACTGTGTTGTGATCTAAATAACATGCTGTTGCTATCTGCAGAAAGTATTAAAGCATGAAATCCCGCATTTTTAATGTACGAAAGCATCCTGTATCATAACTACATGTGTGCCGTTTGCAACAAACCAAACCGCGTGAAAATCAGTTGAAAATTCAGTGAGTTATTGTATTTTACTTGTGCATACAGCTCCTTCCTCAATAGAAGTGAATGCACTGTGGAGGCGAAGCGAGACCCATCCAAGATGGCGGCCGGCGAGGACGTGCTCAGGCAGTCGATGCGGCGTCTATGTATATATGTCTATGACGGAGAACAGCAGGGACGTTAGCGTTAGGTCCTGGAGTTAGCACTAGAGCTACTACGGCTACTGGAGTAACTTACAGCTATGGAGCGCTTCTACCAGCTCTTCTAGTCACTGAGCCTCGTCTCCATCTCAGCAAATATATTACATTTATTACAGGTACCATCATTATGGAAGTAGGCAGGGGAATAGCTAAACACAGCCCACCAGGCTGCCCGCCGGGCAACATTTTAATTGCAAATGTTAGTTGGGCTGCCGCCAATAACTGAAGCTCCGGACATTAACCCATGCTATAATTGTAACATTAAATTTAATTGAATCGACATAGTGACATGTGCCTAACATTACTGTAACACTAATTAAAACAGACAATTGACTTTATGTTGTTACTTAATGTTACCTGTCAAGGAGAAGAAGAGCTAGCTGAGTCAAATTGTAGTTCCTTTAGCTCTCACAGTGCTCTCCACCTTGGAAATGCAAGTTAATCCGAGTTCTGTCCCTTTCTTTATCCGACAACTTCTTTGCAAACAACCCTTGTTTCTTAAGAGGTAATGTCAGATCCTGGTCGTCTTCAGGTGGACGTTTTGTTCCGCTCTCCGCCATTTCACTTCGAAAATACGCGCTGCCATTGCTCACTGGCTGTAGCCTTTTATAGGGAGGGAGGGCCAAGGGCTCCGAGATTGGGGGGAAGGTGGGGATTCACATGAACTTACATGAACGTGCAGCCGGACCGGCTTGTAAACAAGGGGCTGGAGATCAACACAGAGAGAGGGTGTGTGAGGTCATGCTATACTCCAGATGAAATTATACCTCTAGTTCTTCACATAGCAATTTTTTAATTCCTTCAATCTAGAAATGATGAATTTCGCTTATTGCTCCTTTAAATCAAACATACTAGTCCATACCCACTGAGTGCACAGTTGTGGCAAATTTGTTCCTCATGAGGAGAGGCATCTCTGTGCAAAGTTTCATGTCTCTACGACATACAGGGCATGAGATATGCCCAAAGTTTGCAATTTCAGTTGATTGCTATAGCGCCCCCCTTTGGCCAGTTCGCATCCTCCCATTACCATCTACCACTGTGCCAAATTTCACATGGATTGACCAAGTCAGTGAGGAGAAAAACGTGGAACAGACACACCCACACACCCACAGACAGAGTTTTCGTCATTATATAGTAAGATAGAAAATTTTCTCCTGGGGGAGCATGCCCCCCGACCCCCCTAGAGGGTTTTTATTCACTTATGTGAAAAGTACATGACCTCACATGTTTGTGTCATCTACTATTTATTTGTTGTTGTTCCATTACTCTTGCTAGCCTAGAATTTGATAATAATCACATGCAATAATTCAAACCCTTCATTCCAAATTATCTTCAAGCATTTCAATGTAATGTAATCAATAAGGTCTAATCAACCTCCTTGACCCAAATAATATGAACATTTTCCGCAGCTTTTCAAATTCTGGACCTCACTAATTTCTAAACCCTGGCTATGGCCCTGTCTAAGTGTATCAAGGATTTTACAGAGTGTACGAATCTAATACAGCGATCCAACAATCAGTCGCAAAACAATGTATGTATGTGTGTTTGCTTTGGGTCCACATAAAGATTGTGCAGCTACAATCCTTCAGTCTCTTATCTTTCTCAGAAACAGCCATTTACTCAACACCTACACTCAAAGCATTACTCTATGTTTAAAGCATGCAAATCGATGTGTGTCAGATCTCTGTTTGCACTGCGCAAAGTGTTTGATCACCTGTGGGATTTGTAATTGCAACATTTCATAAGCAAATATACCATAATATACTAACATACCATTTTCTACAGTAGCAGAAATGTCTGCACCACTGAGGCAATAACAACTTTCTTAATTTTTTTGTCATACACTTGCATATACGTTTGCAATGTTCTTACAAATAGTGTTGAAAATTTCCACTTGTGGAAAACATGTGGTAACAGATTGATTTTTTTTTTAAACCAGCAGTCAGAAAGGTAGAAATCATCTTCAGTAACCATGAAGTTGTGTTGCATATCCCCATTTGATCCACCATATCACTGTTCGATGCCTGCTCAGCTGCATTATGAAACAGCTGGATTTGTCTTGATTACATTTCCTTTATCCAAACTGAAAATATTTATGTAAGCTAGTGCCTTTGACATGAGTCTGTTCATTATTAATTACATACATGGGAATAAGAGCAGTAAGATGCCATTAAATTTTTAACATCTCATTTATTTAAAATCCTTAAAACAAAATAAAACATTAACTGAACTTTGTCAGGCTCTAGGTAAGTATTATGCTTCAGTGAGCAAAGTCTATGTCTTATTGTATTTCTGCTTTGCCTTTTAGTGTAAATGTAAAAAATGTCCTTTTGCCTGGTAAGAAGACAAATAATCAGTTTCTGGCTTTAAGAAGCATACAAACAGAAACCCAGACCCAGATGTAAGATGCTTCATGTTGCAAAAATGTTGTGTCATATTTGGCGAGTGTATTCTTGCTTGAAAGATGTAGAAGTGATAAATTGAGGCTTGTTTATCACAAGTTCTTTCAACATTTTTGAAGAAATTTTCGACCACTGCTTGAGGCCTGAGGGCATATTCATGGCTATGAAAATGTGTGCATGATAGGAGATGATAATGACCTATGAGCAATCAGTGGTGTAGCACAACTGTTTTTCCACATTTGTATTACCATTTAATTATTTTCTTTCTATGACATCCTCAGTTTTACTGAACAGAAACCCGTGACTCTCCTGTATAATGTGACAGTCCTAAAGGTTTATGTTGTGGCCAGGGGTGTAAATATAGACAGTGCGGTTGCACTGGGGCCCATGGGGTAGGGTGGCCTGAAGAGAGAGTGGTTGGAGGGCCCACTCTATCTCGAGCAGAGAAAAGGCCCTTGCGAGTGACTCGACTGTGTTCAAAGGAGAGCTTGCATTAAACTACAAATGCTGTAATCTGCTGTATAAGCCCTGGACAAGGCAAACCCAACGCCATCAATGTTTTTGTTTTTATGAAATAGGCAGTAGAAGTCTATAACAAACTTATTGTATATGTTCATTTTACATAAACTATATAAACTATGAATAAAATAACAAATACATTTAATTAATAATGTCTTATTTTATCTTAAACTCCTCCACCTGAGGAAGCCAAAATGAGTTTCCTCCGCAGGGTGGCTGGGCTCAGCCTTAGGGATAGGGTGAGGAGCTCAGACATTCGGGAGGGACTCGGAGTAGAGCCGCTGCTCCCCCACATCGAGAGGAGCCAGTTGAGGTGGTTCGGGCATCTGGTAAGGATGCCTTCCGGACGCTTCCCTTGGGAGGTGTTTCGGGCATGTCCAACCGGGAGGAGACCTCGGGGCCGCCCCAGGACACGCTGGAGGGACTACATCACCCGGCTGGCCTGGGAACGCCTCGGGGTTCCCGCGGAAGAGCTGATGGAAGTGGCTGGGGAGAGGACTGTCTGGGCTTCCTTGCTGAGGCTGCTGCCCCCGCGACCCGGACCCGGATAAGCGGAGGAGGAGGAGGAGGAGGAGGACGACGACGTCTTATTTTATTTGTTATTTTTGTCATATTGAGATTTGCAGTGATGATTGGTAATATGTATGTTGGTATTGTCCAGCTTTAAGTCTGTATTTGATCATGTGACAATACTGTAAAATATATGGGAGCTATTTCCATGCAAAATCTGGCACTAGGGCCTGTCATTACAGTGTACACTGGGGCCCTTCCTAACGTCTGTCCGCCACTGGTTGTGGCCAGTTTGGAAAACAATGTGGCACTGTGTTGAAATCATCCTCAAGACACAGTGCAATCAACATTAAAAAAAGATGCAGGTTGTGTTGTCTGTTTTCTCAATCCTGTAAACCTTAGTTTGCAGCTGCTGTTAGCAGTACACTTAAAATTTGAACCATTATTGGATGTTTCCTGCAGAAATGTACATTTAGTGTTTAGTTGACTTCTCTCCTTTTTTTTTTTTTTTTTTTAAACATCCAGAGGCTTGTACACTTCAACTTTTTATAGGAACCAGATATTTTGAAACATTGCTGTTCATCTTATGTACTGATCATTCCACTGAGGCATTTAAAATATCTATAGGAAAAATTAATTGGACTTTTACTTCTGGAACCTGGAGCACCCAAAATGGATCCTTCCACCTTAGAACTCTATTTGTTTTGTCATACATCTGTACATTACAATGTTTTGATAATGATGAAGGACAGTAAAACGTTTACCATTTCCTAACACCTTCACTGTTTTCATCTATGAAGTCTAGCTATGTATGAGTATCACCTAACCTGCAGAATGCTGAAAAGCCGTTTATCAGTGCTGGCATGCACCGTGGGCTCATTTACACATGCCAAGTGTTACAGAAAGACAAATACACCTGCATTCGAGTTTTGGTCATTTTCATACCTAAACTGTACTGGCAGTTGATTTTGAAAGCGTCTGAGTTACAGCATCACCAGCAAAGGTCATCGAAAGAAGACAAACGTAAGTGTTGTGTCCACCAACATCATATCTCAAAGCCCACAGCTGTGTTAAGAATGTGTCAACACTATTTAAATAGGTGTTTCATAGCTTTTGTTATTCAACTTTTTACTGAGTTTTCAAAGATAACACAATACAAAAACAAGGCTTATGGTACACTGCATCAACCAACCCTCTCACCCCTTCAGGGTTCTGGCATAGACATCACAATCCATGATATCAAAGAAAAGACATGTCACATATAAAGTAAAATAAAAGTGAAGATGGTTTATACGTATGGAAGTAAGAAATTCAGTTTACAATGAGAAGGAAAGGAGTTTTCCGCCTCCAGAGAAGGTTCTTGGTCACTCCTGAGATCTAAACAGAAACTTTATCAGTCTTTATGTGAGTCCAAAAAAGATCCCAAGAGGTCGTCCCATACTCCATGTTGACTCATAGGACGCAGTCTCAACCATTGTGTTAACCCACTCTGTCAAGTCCGGACATTTAGCTGTTTTCCAATGTCTCAAAATAATTCTGGAAGCTGTAATCAATCCGACCATAATAACAGAAAAAGTACCTTTTGTTGTATTTGGGATTTGAGATCTGTCCCCTAACAGACACAGAGCAGGAGTCAGAGGGACTGTTGATCCAACCCAGCTGCTCAGGACCTCCACAACTTTAACCCAAAATGGTGTCACTAATGTACAGTCCCATATACAGTGTAGGAAAGTTCCTACTTCTGTTTTACACTTCCAACATTGTCTTTCATCAGCTTCATTCTATGAAGTCTTACTGGAGTGTGGTAATATCTATGTATTATCTTGTACTATGTGAACTTCCCCCATGCTTCTTTTACATATTTTCCACAATCTGCCAGAATATCCAGCCATTTCCCTTGTTCAAAATCTGTTTGCAAATCTCTCTGCCATAACAATTTCACATTGGTTAGTTCACCACTTATAAAACAGTTTGTGCTCATATAGTTCAAGATGTGATTTTCTGAAGTCCCATAAAATCTAGCTGTTACACAATTTCTAATTTGTAAATATTTCCAAAAAATTTGTTTGCCCTTAAGATTGAATTGACATACTAATTCACCATAAGACATAAATTTATCATCTTTATACAAATCTTAACTGTGTAACCCGAGAGTTTAGAATATGTCTGAATAGTTTCCATCAAGTGTGGTAAAGATGGGGCATCGGTAGCGTAGTGGATAGTGCTGGCGCCCCATGTACAGAGGCGATGCCTCGCTGCAGCGGTCGCAGGTTCGACTCCGACTTGCAACCCTTTGCTGCATGTCAACCCCCACTCTCTCTCTTTCTCACCCCATTTCAATCTGTCCTGTCCATTAAAGGCTAAAAGCCCCAAAAAATAATCTTTAAAAAAAAAAAAAAAAGAAGTGTGGTAAAGATGCCAGCGGGTCAGCCACCACAGCTAAAATGTCATCTGCATAAAGGAGCAGTTTGTGTTCCTGGCCACCGCCTTCAGCTCCCTTGATGCCATCATTTGCCCTAATATTAATAGCCAGTGTTTCTAAAAAAAATATAAACAACAAGGGGCTAAGAGAACAACCTTGATGGTTCCCTTGAGACAGGCTAAAAAATGGTGATATAACCCCACTGTTTATCACTGCAGCCTTTGGCTCCTTGTATAATATCTTAACCTAGTGGGAAAAATGAGGACCAAACCCAAAATGTGATAAAGCGGTAAAAAGAAAGCTCCATTCCACCTTATCAAAGGCCTTATCGGCATCTAAAGAAACAGCAGCTATTGGTACATTTTCAGATTGACTCAGCCACATTAAGTGTAATAATTTTCTTATATTATCAGAGGAGGATCTGTTCTTCATCAAACCCACTTGGTTGGGATGTATAATGGTAAAACTTGTTGTAGACGTAAAGCCAACACTTTTGTTAAAGTTTTACAGTCGAGATTGGGTAAACTAATAGGTTTAAAGTTAGATGGGTCAGTTATATCTCTGTCCTTCTTAGGGATTAGAGATATCAAGGCTTCATTAAATGTTGGTGGAATATGACCCTTTTCAAAAACCTCTTGATAAACCTATTGCAAAACTGAAGCAAGAATGTCAACATATACTTTATAATATTCTGCAGGAAACCCATCGTGACCTGGTGATGTCCCAGTTTTCATTAGTGAGACAGCTCTCTTTATTTCTTCCTCAGTTATAGGTGACTCCAACTTCTCTGCTTGATTAGGATGTAATTTGGGCATATCAGTGTTTGAGAAAAACAGTTGTTGTTCCTCTTGGTTACTGCTGCAGGGTACCGTTGATGTATATAGCCTTTCGTAATATTGTTGGAATACCCCATTATCTCTATGATATTACATTTGAGACATTCTTTTCTTTCACTTGTCTAGCTAACATTTTCCCAGTTTTTCCCCACCCTTGTAAAAGTCTGTTTTTAATCTATATAACACATATTCTACTTTTTTATTATAAATTTTGTGCAACTTAAATTTGAGCCCACAAAGTTCTTGATATTGTGAGTCAGAAAAATGTTCAGGGCCCAGTATTTCAAAGTGATCTGATAGGATTATCCTGGCCGGATTGGGATTAATCCTGATCTGATCCTGAGGATTAGGATTCATATCTGGTAATCCAATCCTCCCTTTAATCCAGATAAAGGCTGCATTTGGGTATTTCAAAAGTTAAGGCAGAGATCTGGATCAATTTGATACCAAATTTCAGGATTATTTGGATCCCACCTCAGAGGTGGATTTGACAAAGCCTCAGCTCCACTTCTCCTAGATATTGTTACTCAAGATGTTTATTACACTTAATCTAAATTAGTGTTTTAGTTGTAAGTAATTTCAAGCATAGAAAAACATTGTTTGGCCATACTTCCTGAAACTGCTGTAAATAAGAGTAACAAATACAGACCTATTTCTCAACGTCTAATTTCATCTAACATTGTAACTTGTTTGTCCCAGAACATCCAACATATGTTTGTGGTCAGACAAAGGCAAGGAAATGCAATGCAAAGCAAATTTATTTGTATAGCACCTATTTTCTTTACATAGAGTGCAAGAAACAACACAGTGATTAACATAATAAGCACATGGACAACAACTCAGTGCTCTGACACTTCTGAATGAACTGCATAATACATACTAGTACTGTGTATTTTTCCAATACTACAGCAGTCTGCTCTGCATACATGTAAGTTGTTTTTTTTTTTTTTTTTTAAAGTCCGCTGTGTTGGCAATAACATAACGTCAAACTCTGAACAGGCGGTGTTTAAAGAGTTCATGTATGACGTACTTAAGATTAATTCCCTTTTAAATTAAGCCATAGACTGCAAAATACACCAACAAAGCCAGCTACCTCGCTAGCCTCCTAGCTACTTAACATGCAAGTCAATGGAGCCGCGTTAGCTACCGTTAGCATGACCTCGGCTCAATTAGAGATCGGTACGCCCACGTTTTAAGTAGGTGACAATTCAAATAGCTGACTCACGTCAGATGGTGGGTGGCCTTCGTATGGTCTTAAAAACGCTACACATTAGGTAACGGTAAATTTACATTTTGTTGTGAAATCTGTGCTACCAACTGCTCCTTTCCTGAAGTAGTCCACCATAGAGACAGAGCGCAACGCGTCATAATCTGTAAGCCACGCCCCTAAAGGGGAAACATTTCTGATCCGGAGGCGGAGTCGTGAGATTTGGAAATCTGTATCCAGTCAGATTGGGATCAAAGTGATCCACCCTGCCAATGTTTTGAAATACCCAGATAAAGTCAGCAGGATCACCTTGATCTCTGACTGAGAAAAGGAGGATTTCATTATCTGGATTATTTTGACCCAGATTACAAGTTTTGAAATACTGGGCCCAGGTAATTGATTTTCCTTTAATTTGATTTCATTCTCTAATTCTTTTATGTTGTTTAGGCTGTCTCTTTTCTTTCGAACTGCATGTGCTATCAGTTATGCTATGTGTTGTAATTTCTTTGATGCTGTCAATGTTCAGTTCAAAAAATTATTTCAAGTCTTCACCTAATGATGTTCTAAAAGATTTATCCTGCAATAATGAAGTATTCATTCTCCATCTACTCCTCCTGCCTATGTCCAGTTCTGCATTCACACATAGTTCCACTGCTGCATGATCTGTAATAGCAATAGTTCTTATGTCACAACTGATTACACTATTTATTAAAGGGCTAGCAATTAAAAAGAAATCAATTCTGGAATGGGATTTATGACAATGGGAGAAAAACGTATATTCCCTCTTGTGAGAGTTAGTAAGTCTCCATATGTCGATAATACAATACAATACAATACAAATTTATTTATATAGTACATTTAAAAACAACAGCGTTGACCAAAGTGCTGTACATCAAATATAATATACAAAAAGTCAATAAATAAAACACAAGAAAAGGAAACACAAAATAAGACTACAAAAGACTACAAAAGGCTGCCAACTCTCATACAGGGGCCGAGAAGGCCGACGAAAACAAGTGGGTTTTTAAATGAGATTTAAAAACAGGGAGGGTATCGGCCAGTATAACCTGGAGGGGCAGCTCATTCCAGAGTTTGGGGGTCACAATTGCAAAGGCTCTGTCTCCCCTCTACACTAACCTTGTTCTTGGAACAACAAAAAGTGATCTGGCCGCCAATCTCATTGACCGTGATGAAACACATTTTTCCAAAAGAACGGAAAGGTAGGATGAGGCCAGAACATTCAAAGCCTTAAAAGTAAACAATAAAATCTTAAACTGGATTCTAAAATATACAGGAAGCCAATGGAGGGACTCCAATATGGGGGAAATCCGCTCTTGCCTGCGTGCTCCAGTTAATAGTCGAGCAGCAACATTCTGGACTAACTGGAGATGAATAACCCTCTCAAAATTATTAAAAGAAAGGAAAGGCTTAACCTTTGATACAATCCTTAAATGAAAGAAGCTGGATTTTACAACTGAAATAATCTGCTGATCCATTTTAAAACCATTATCGATTTTAACGCTGAGGTTTGTCACAGTGGATTTGCTGTAAGGAGCAAGAGATCCCAGGTCAAGAGGAGCTTTGGAGACACCACTGGGTCCAAACATTATGACCTCAGTTTTACTGTCATTAAAATTTAAAAAGTTCAGAGCCATCCAAGCTTTAATGTCCTTTAGACATTCAGACAAGGGCTCTATACAATTAGGGTCATTGGCTTTCAGGGGCATGTAGATTTGACTGTCGTCGGCATAAAAATGGAATGAGATGCCATGTTTTTTAATAATAGCACGTAAAGGGAACAGATAAAGAGAGAAGAGGATTGGCCCTAGAATGGTCCCCTGGGGGACTCCATAAGGGAGAGGGGCACATGATGATTTATAATCCCCAAGGTTTACCGATAAACTTCTCTCAGACAGGTAAGACCAAAACCACTCTAAAGCAGTACCACAAATACCCACACAGTGGTCTAGGCGAGAAATGAGGATCTTATGGTCCACTGTATCAAATGCTGCAGTGAGGTCTAAAAGTACAAGAATAGCATGGTCCCCATTGTCGGTGGCAAAAAACAAATCATTAAAAACTCTTAAAAGTGCAGTTTCTGTGCTATGAAGAGGCTTAAAACCGGACTGGAAAGTTTCAAGAATGCCATGTGTATTTAAAAAGGACTGTAGTTGTACAAGTACAGCTTTTTCTAGTATTTTTGAGATAAAAGGGAGTTTTGAAATAGGTCTAAAATTATTTAAAACTAAGGTATCCAGGTTAGGTTTTTTAATCAAGGGCTGCACCACAGCCTGTTTAAGACACATTGGCACAATACCACTAGACAGACTGCTGTTTATAATGCTAGAAACATCGACTGCAATAGAGTCCCAGACTTCTTTAAAGAGGCGAGGAAGGACAACATCAGTGGGGGAACCTGAGGGTTTCATCTGAGCAACAGTTTCCTTCAAAGCAGAAGGTGATACAGGCTCAAAGTGACAGAAAGTAGCAGAGCAAGTGGCAGTGACGGATGGGTCATATGAAGGAGGTGAGATGCCTGCTCTAATAGAAGCGACCTTGCCCACAAAGAATTGGAGAAAAGCTTCACAAGTTTTAGTGGAAGCCTCCAGATTACTGGATTGGGGGGACGTTAAGGAAGCTGTTAATAGTACTAAATAGAACACGGGGTTTGTGACATTCATTCATCTTCTAACCGCTTCATCCTCTTGAGGGTCATGGGGGAGCTGGAGCCTATCCCAGCTGACATCGGGCGAGAGGCAGGGTACACCCTGGACAGGTCGCCAGACTATCGCAGGGCTGACACATAGAGACAAACAACCATTCACGCTCACATTCACACCTACGGACAATTTAGAGTTATCAATTAACCTAGTCCCCAATCCGCATGTCTTTGGACTGTGGGAGGAAGCCGGAGTGCCCGGAGAGAACCCACGCTGACATGGGGAGAACATGCAAACTCCGCACAGAAGGGCTCCCACGCCCGGGATCGAACCAGTAACCCTCTTGCTGTGAGGCGCGAGTGCTAACCACCACGCCACTGTGCCTGGCAACCTGTCCAGGGTGTACCCTGCTTCTCACCCCAAGGTAGCTGGGATAGGCTCCAGCCCCCCCGCGACCCTCAAGAGGATGAAGCGGTTAGAAGATGAATGAATGAATGAATGAAACAGGAAAGCCATAAAACAAAATAAGATCCAAGGTGTGTCCATGTTTGTGTGTGGAGGCAGACAGACTGAACAAGATTAAAAGCATCAATAAGAGTTAAAAAGTCTCCTGTCAAGGGTTTGTCTGGACAACAGACGTGTATGTTCAGATCACCCACGATTAAAACCTGGTCATAATTTGACATAATTTGATGGTATATCACTGCACAGAGAACCAGGTGAGAGCGACCCAACTCAAATAAGGTCAGTTCGAAGCTGGAAACAGAGACCGGTGACACAGGTCCATGTCATTGGTCCGACAAGCCCATTGGTCCGACATCCCGTTAGTCCGACGGTCCGCGGTGCTGAACGGCTCCCGGCAGGCGTATTTCTACCTTGATGGTGCACTGCGACCGGCTCTGGGTGAGCTGGGAAAGGCTTGAGGCGAAGCAAGCTTACAGCTTATGTGTTTGTCACTTTCTTTTTCATTTTTACCCACACCATGATCTTTTCCTAACCCTAACCAAGTGGTTTTTGTGCCTAAACCTAACCAGACCTTAACCACAGGGCATCATAATGATTTCGGAACGTACTTTGGAATAATGGGTTTAATATGGCCGGAACAATGGGATGTCGGACCAATGGGCTGTCGGACCAATGGGCAGTTCCCGGTGACACGAGCTGCTTACAATAAAAGTTTTCCTTAGACGGTTGCTATTCCTCCTCCCTGACTGGGGAGAGTTTAAACATGTACAATTGGGTGGTAAAAGTTCAGAAAAAACGCTGGACTCACCGACAGTCTGCCAAGTTTCTGTTACACAGAGGAAGTCCAATCCACAGGTGGTAAAGAAATCATTAAGAATAAAAGTCTTATTTGTTAGTGATCTTGCATTGACCAGTGTCATCCTAATGGGAGCTGGGGTAGTAGCCGACCGGGATGCCTGGCTTAGTGGCCGCAGGTTCCGGAGATTTACTCCGCCTTTGCAAGAATGAGGAGGATGGATGCAAAGACCCATATCCTCCTTTAATATATGAATTGCTTCCCTGTCTTTGGTCATCAATATATCCTTAGGCCTGCTTTTGTCCAGAATGGGATCCATCACTTGGTTAAAATCACCTGCCAGTATTATTTGCCCATCCATGTCTCCTAGGACCTTATTTATCCCATGGAAAAAATCTGGGTCCCCTTTGTTAGGCGCATAGATGTTACATAGTATCAGCTGTAATCCTTCTATTAGTGCTTGCACACATATCATCCACCCTTCTGCATCTTTAACCTCTTTCTGCAACACAAATTGTATATTCCTATTAACCAAAATCATTACACCATTACGTGAGCTCGAAAATGTGGAAAATATGTCCTACCCAACCTGTTTTAAATTTCACTGCCTCATCCCTGTTTATGTGAGTTCCTGTATAAAAATTAGGTCTGCCTGATTTGTTTTCAAATATGTCATTATCTTGCGTCTTTTAACCGGATTTCCACTTCCATTAATATTCCAGGACATATACTTAACACATTTCTTAACCATACTTATCCCAGTAGCTCTTAGTATTTGAATATATCTGGTTGTGACGCCTACACTTCCCCAAGTCATTTATCGTCAAAACCGTGTACCCCACCAAAACATGAACATGTAGTCTGGAAAATGAACATTTCCAACACAAAAAACACATGAGAAACAAAAATCAAACTAAACCAAACCAGAGTCCTAACCAGACAATGTCTGGCAGTCCCCCTAAGCTGTGTTATGCAGCTATAAAATTAAAACAAAACAAAAAACCTTGTATGGCCGTGGGTTACTGCTCTACCTCCTTTCTGAATGGCAACTCCCTCAGGTTCATCTCCACTCTGAAAATGTCTAACGTTAAACAGTACGTCTGTGACTCTCTCATGCAGTTGCAAATATCCGCTCACCTCCCTCATTGTATATTCAGTCAGCACTTTCATCGTTGTTGAGAAATTCATCCGCCGCTGTTGCTGTGGTAAAACTCAGGTTCTTCTCTTTCCTTTTGAACTGCAGTGTCGCTGGATAAGCCAGGGTGTATTTCATGTTGAATTCATGTAATTTGCACTTCACCTGGGTGAAAGCCTTTCTCTTCTCTGCCAGTTCCCTGGTCATATTTGGAAACACAGAAAGTCAGCATCCTTCCCACTCGAATCCCCACTTTTCTTTTGCTGCAGTAACCACCTTGTGTATGGGCTGAAATATGTGCCTCCAGAAACTGAATTTGAATCATTTATATTTGAATTTGAATTTCTAAACTTGAATAATTGCATTGAAAAACTGAATTTGAATCACATAATTTGAAATTGTATTGTTTAATTTGAATCACTCCATTGAAAAACTGAATCTGAATAGTATAATTTGAAATTGAATTTATTTCTATATATCTTCACATTCAGTTCTCACAATTCAAATTCAGTTCTCAAAATTCAATTTCAATTTACTCTGACAGACATCCGGGTAGTTTAAGGATGAAGGAAGAGCAATCGAGTGCAGATACACAGGACTCCTCTTCGGCCAATCAGCACCTACGTTTTTGAGCACGTAGGAAGAAGCGCTCGTCTTGATCCATAGACTATAGACAATAGGCTCGTTCGAGATGAACTGCGCCTCGCCTGAAAAGTAAACGAGAGCAGGCAGCCGCAGCGGAGGACGGTGACAAAAAGCTGTGACAGTTTCCCGACAGTTTCCAGCAGCCTTCAGTCCGTACAGGAAGTCACAGACACACTAACATCCTGTCTGGAATGATGTCAATTCATTAAAAAAGTGATCAGACCCATATATCAGTTTGTTTTCAGTCTCCAGTTGTTTTAATTATGATAGATTAATTTATTAAAATGCTTTACAGGTGATCTGTAGTTTATGTTCATGGTTTATCATATCATTTGATATGGATCAGACTGAACACACCGGCGGCATCATATGACGGCAGCGTCATTGACGTGAGTCAAGTGCCGCCCCCAACACACATAAAAAGCATCGTGCTGCAGGGCGTCAACCGGATTTCTATTGCATACTCCAGTCCGCTAGGCTGGGAAGTACAACATAACGCTTTTTCAAGGGCAGCGACGCTGGAAAAATAGGACAATAGCGTAAAGTGCCGCCGCCGGTGTGGCTTTGTAAATAGAAAATAATGGGGCGGCTGTTTTGACGCGCGTCGTACGCCGCCGGTGTGTTTTGGCCTTAAAACTTCACTTTGGTCTTTGACCTGTCAGAAGTACATACTATGCTATTGAAAACTGTTTCAAAGGACATGAAGCTGTTTCACATTCATAATACCTCATGTCTGCATGTAATGATTTCAGCACCACGGACAGCGAGTGGACGTTTAATTATCATTAGTCATGTGTTTAACTTCACAGAAAATAAAGTAGGGGTATATATGCGCAAATAACATAATACGCAAAATGGGGTCAAACCCCCGGCGGCTATTAGGTGCCCAGCAGCTATTTGCCACCGGGCGACTATTTGGAAATATACGGTATGTGACAATAATCATATGTGTATAATAACAGTAGAAGTGTGACTAATGATAACAGCAGCAGTAGGAGGCATCTAGCAGGACCACGGCAGCTCTTGTAGGCTGAAATCAAGACGATCACATTATCCAGTGCGCAATCGTCAGACTTGACAATCATCACGGGAAAACAATCTTTGTTATATCGAAATAACGAGATAATTAATTCGTTATCACGAGGAAACAATCTTTGTTATGTCGAGATAACGAAATAATTAATTAGCTGTCACGAGAAAACAATCTTTGTTATATCGAGATAACGAAATAATAAGTCGTTATCACGAGATAACAGTGCACAAAAAAAAAAGAAATACGTGGCCGTTCTCGTCTTCCGTACTAAACATTTAGAGTGGGTCATTTTTTTTGTGTACACGGGTTTCACCGCTGGGTGGTGCTATTGCATTATACCAGTAAAGCCCTAGTTATCCGAATACCAACCGAACGGGCCATTTAACCAACAGTTACAGGCAGTTGCACCGAAATACTGCCATCCCGACAGTCCGCCATCCTGAATTCTGGTCCCTGAGTCCTGACATTAAGCTATGGTGAGCCTGTAGAAGCTGTATTCCCCATGCATGTCAGCGATTTTCACCGGGGACGCTCGTGTGTAATTCAGGCTGACATTACCTGTTTTTCAGCTAAGTCTTCTGGTAATTTTATTAAAAGGCATGGCATATAGGTCCACAGTAACTTATTATTATTATTATTATTATTGTTATTATTATTACAGACATCGGTCACGACGCTCTTTAATGTGGTGTTCATTTTAATAATTTCTGCAAATAAACTTTCGAGACAAGGAGGCATATTGTCTGTAGCGTCATCTTCGCGTGGAGGGCTTCTCCGGGTGGTCATACGGCCTGTGCTCTTGAAATACTTTGACGCCGACATCTGAATTTGATTTTCTTTCTTTGCTTTCTTGAACTTCACATGTTGAAGAGCGGAGAGTCCTTATAGGGGCGAAAATCCCATTTCATAGTTAGGGGGGACAATAAACAATAAAATTTTAGAGAATAATTGCAGAGGGGGGACAAGGAAAAAAAGTTGTAGCCTGTCTTTTATACAGCATCTTTTACCGCAGTTTGACGCTTTAATCTTCTCTCTATCTCTCCAACAGGCAGGCATAGGACCTTTCTTAGCTCTGGCTGAGTCCACCTGCACATTTAAAACAAAATGATTGAAATCAAATTACTTCTGAGAAATGGCTTAACAACTGAACATTTCCTGCAATTAAACTGGTAAACTGGTTTATAAACAGTGTGCTGTGAGATCTGCCGCTGCACACCTCACAACTGTGCGTAGTAGTCGCGTGTAATGAGTATATGTAATGACCGTAGTCGCCGGTTAAACTGCATGTCTTTCATGTTTGTCTCACTGACAGGTGGAGAGCCTACAGACAGGTACCCATTGCTGCGCCACTGACTGCTCTGTGGACTGAGTGTCCTTTCCCTCTTCTTTCTCTCCCGTCCTCTCTGACTATCACTAAACTCTGAGCTTAATCATTAGCTTTTAGCTTATCAGCACTCGTAATTGATTTGGCTTTTTAACAATGCAGGAGAAATGTTGCAGACGGTTTATATTATCAGCCTGGGCCTGGGGCTTGTTGTAACAGTAAATGGGATGTGTTGTAACTTGTGTAAGTTAAACTGTGTCTGTGTGAGTGTACATCTTACCCCGTGATGCGCGATGTGGGCAGCGGTTCCAGCCACACACTGTTACTGCTGCCAAGCAGCCCCGCCCGTTGGAAAGAGTGTGGGATATACCACTACTAGGAATGGGAGGGGGGACTAAATATTTTAAGATTTAAATAGCACATTATTGGGTGATTATAATGTCTCAAATTATTCTATGGGGGGACAGCTTTACTGGAGGGGGGGGTCATGTCCCCCCGTCCCTCCCGGGATTTCCACCCCTGAGTCCTTAGCCAGCCGCCATCTTGTTCGCCATATCCATGTGACTCGGTGTTTCATAGCTTTGTTTTGAAGCAGTGTACCTGCATGTCGATTTCTCTCCCTTTATTTCTACCATACACTTCCACTGCCCTTGCAATCAAGTTGCCAAGTGAGTTTTCCTTTTTCGTTAAATAATAAGCATTACAGGATACAAGCAACATTTTTTTGTTTGTTTGTTTTGCATCATTTCTCCCCTTGGCAGGTGTAAAACACCATTGTTATGTACTGTTTATTTGCACTTAATTGAGAACAGTCATACTGCAGCCATTTGGCTTTTTACACTCATTCCTATTCACCTTATTCCTGAGGGCACTACTGTAGAAATGATGATGTGCGCAACTTCCAGTGAGATAGTAGAAGTAGCAGCTAGTTGGTCCCATAGACTGTCTGTGGTTAGTCCCAGTGGCTACTCTGGGTAGCTAACCGCCAACGTTGATTCTTTTTGAAAGTAATTCGGTTTAGCAAATACTGATTCTTTTTTAACAAATATTTAACTAGCATTTTCTAAAATGACTTTGCGGAGCTCTGGTACTTGTTGCACTGTCCGTGTCTATAACGACTAACAACCAGTCTAAGCTAAATTTTTGTCTTTAGCAACTGTGTGTTGAACATGTAACTGAACACAAAAGGATTGTTTCTGTTGCCAAAGGTACCATTGATATGAGAAATAAAACCACAAGAGTTTCACGAGAGGTAATGAAAAAGTATTAAATCAGAATTTGCAGAAGAGAATGACACGTAGACCGACAGGTCCATCACTCAGCTTCAGTACATGATATCCCTGTCTTTCCCCGTCTGACTCAACCTACATTAGAAAATTGCTCATTATAAAATAAACTCAGCAACATACCTTGAAATATGCACTTAGTCATTAGGGCTAAGAATGTGTTACTGATTTACCGTACTTCCTCTATATCGCATAAAAAAATGAATGCCAAAAGTTATTTGTTTTACTACTACTTAATATTACTATTACTGAAAACTATTACAAAAAAAACGTGTAAACTGCATTGTTCATGTAGATGAGCGGAGGATTAGCAGGGAAACATCATATTTATTCACTTTCCATGGAGCGACAGTTAATACTGAATTATGTGTAATGTTTGCTGAATGTGTAAGCATCTCTTCATAAGTCATAAATCATAAATCATCTTTAGAAGGAGCAGATGTTTACCTTAAGCTAGCTTGGGCCTGTTAAAGTTAATATTTTAACAGAGCAAAGCAAGCTAATTGATAGTGTGATTGGCTAAAAAAAACAACAACAATGCTTTGAGATGGCTCTCAGAGATGGCAGAGGTATGATCACATAATCCTGTTTGAGCTATAACAGATGATGTTTTCCACATTTAATTTCCCAATTGCTCTTGAAAAGAAGAATAGAGTACCGTAAACAAACTGTTACCACTGAAAATCACTGGTTTCGGTTCAACACCGGAAGTCGCACCTATAATTCATGCAAAGTATCATGAGGGCTAGGAATAAGGTGGTTATGATGCTTTATGATGGATCCCACTGTGTGCTGTGATTGACTAGTACTCCTCACATTGATGGGTCAAGGTTGGAAGCGGTTAGGATTAAAGCATGATCAGGGCCAGTACTAGCTAATCTCAGACATTCTCTCAGAATGAAGTGGTACATTTACAAGAAACCCCCCACAAATGTACAGCCAGAAAGTCAGGTGACGAAGTAGAAAGACTGAACCAGACCATGGAGGGTGTAAGATGTGGTGGGTGAGTTGTTTGAGCAGGACCTTAACACAGGAGGGTGGGGTTCAAGTCCTACGCAAGTTAATGGTGGCTAAATATTTCTAGACTTAGTTGATGTATTATTTTCAGTTTTTAGAGTGTAGGCTATGAAGCACATCGTGTTCATGCACTTTAGCCAACACATTCCCACTCCGACCTTGTCACATATCAATGTTTGGTCATGGACTTTCCACGTTGAGATATGGGGTCCGTTTCAGAAAGGAGGTTCAACAAACTCTGAACCTAACCCTGAACTCTGAGTTGAGTAACTCTGAGATGTGAAACTCTGGGTTATAGGTTTCAGAACAGGTGATTTCAATCGGTTCAATCACCACAGAGTTTGTTCACTCTGAGTTAAGCACGTGCACCACAACTTTAAAAAGCCATCATCAATGGAGCCCCGATACCACGATTCACCATGGCAACAAGCTACAACAAAAGGTCTGAGTTTTTTTACTCCTCTGGAGTTGGATTTTTAATGTGCTCAAACAGCGAATTTGAAGCTGTTTTCAGGAAGAAGAGTAACACAGCTGCAGCAGCGAAGGAATGGGAGTCGGTGTGGGAGAAAATTACTGCTCAAGTCAATGCCTAAGTTTAAATTTATTTCATACATTTATGCAATCACAATAATATTAGGCTAGCTACAGATGCAAACAGGTGGAATGGTGTTAAAGCTAAAATTTAGTTCACTTAGAAGCAATCCCACCTAATTATTTTTCAAGTGAAAATGGTCTAAAAACAAGTTACTTTTAGGTGACATTTGTTTTGACTAGAAATTAGACATTTTGACTAGAAATAAGATACATATGCTTGGTATGATTTTGAGTTTTTGCAGTATGATGCAGCCTGACATTTTGAGACTGCCTCTTCGTCCACAGGGTCCTCCAAGAATGGACATGCCATGGTCGAAAAAAGTAGATTTAGAACTAGAACACACTTTAGGATCCAACTTTACCTTGAGGACAGATGATCAAACTCGCTGAAACCCGAATGACACTAAACCAATGAATGAATGAATCACATTGCGTGTGTGGCATAAGAGGGAGGAGACAGCTAGAAACTCGAGGTTCATTGAAGAAAACCTGCTCCCGGCCAGGTTAGGTTCACAGAGTCAGTTGCCATAGTAACTGACACTGAGCTTCAGTTACCTCTCTTTCTGAAACGGGCTGGAGTTACTCCGCTTTCTCTGGTTTAAGTTACCTCCCTTTCTGAAATGGAAAACCCAAAGTTTCCCTCATTTCACGGTTAACAGACTCAGAGTTTTCACTAAACCTGCTTTGTGAAACGGACCCCTGATGTGCACCACAACCACAACTTTAAAAAGCCGTCATCAATGGAGCCCCGATACCACGATTCACCATGGCAACAAGCTACAACAAAAGGTCTGAGTTTTTTTACTCCTCTGGAGTTGGATTTTTAATGTGCTCAAACAGTGAATTTGAAGCTGTTTTCAGGAAGAAGAGTAACACAGCTGCAGCAGCGAAGGAATGGGCTTTCTCTGGTTTAAGTTACCTCCCTTTCTGAAATGGAAAACCCAAAGTTTCCCTCATTTCACGGTTAACAGACTCAGAGTTTTCACTAAACCTGCTTTGTGAAACGGACCCCTGATGTGCACCACAACCACAACTTTAAAAAGCCGTCATCAATGGAGCCCCGATACCACGATTCACCATGGCAACAAGCTACAACAAAAGGTCTGAGTTTTTTTACTCCTCTGGAGTTGGATTTTTAATGTGCTCAAACAGTGAATTTGAAGCTGTTTTCAGGAAGAAGAGTAACACAGCTGCAGCAGCGAAGGAATGGGCTTTCTCTGGTTTAAGTTACCTCCCTTTCTGAAATGGAAAACCCAAAGTTTCCCTCATTTCACGGTTAACAGACTCAGAGTTTTCACTAAACCTGCTTTGTGAAATGGACCCCTGATGTGCAAGGTACCCTGGGTGCATTGGTTGTTGACGATCTGGGACACTGTGTCAACTTCAGCCTGTTACATGCGTTGTCTGTTTTCAAAATACACTTCCGTTTTCATAGGAAATGTATAGTTTGCATCTCTTTTAAAATAAATGCACTACGTTGATACAACAGTAAAAAGTGACGTTTTTTTCCTTCAACAACAAACACACATGGTTATGTTTAGCAAACACACGCAAGCATGATTGGGTTTAGGAGAAAAGAACAGGGTTCGGCTTTACAATCATACTGGAAGTAAACACCAGCCTTCCGGTCAGACGATTGTTCAACAAGGCTATGGAATATTGTTCAATTATACTTCAGTGAAGTGAATTTATATTTCCCTCCCCATTTATTATTTAGCTAGAAGCCTATTTATATAAAGAATGATGTAGAGTCCAATACAATGATGACAGTGTTGTTTAACTAATAGGTGTAATTTAATAGGCTAATCTTATGTCAACAATTGCATGTTAGGGTCATGCTGCAGCCATGCAGTTGCACTAATGTTCAAAGTTAAGCTGTTGGTAAGAAATCGAAAGACAGAAACATCTTGTACCTCTGGCACCTGCACATGAAACAAGTCAAAGAGAGGTAAAGCCAGCCTGATTTAGTGAAATCAGCTTTAGGAAGCCTTAGAGGACAGACAGCCAGCTCCACCCAGAGCAAAGTGTACAAAGACCAGTATCAGAAGTATGATACAGACAACTTATAAATCATGACATTCAATGAAACCCTATTTTTAGCTGCGACACACAGTACATCCTTCCTGAGCTTGATTGTTTATCATGTCTTTGTACTCTTAACATCTGTATCCAATCTGAATTAATTACACAGTACACTGACAAGAAGTGTGTGCATAATCACAATGTAGAATAGACAACACTTGGACATGGAGGGACATGTAAGAAGCAGTTATAAGTGACAGTTAGCTTATTTACTAAAAAGAACAGTGGATTGAATAAGGTCATTATTGTCACACGGAATAACTGTGAAATATATTTAAATGTGTATAAACAAAATAATTGATTGTAATAAATTTTCTTTTATGTTTACATGAGTGACACGGATTCAGCATCAGTGTGACAGCTAGATCAGGGACCTGCCAGAGTGACTGGTGGCTCTGTATGATTCTGATCTGAGAGGCCTCAGCTGAAACGAAATACAGAAGAGGAATGAAGAGACTTTTCAGAAACAAAGGCAAAAATTAACTCATGATCGGTGTGTAAACCTGGAGCTTGCTACTAAAAAACAGGCCCAATCCCAGCCCTGGCAGAAATGGAAGGAGCACCACCTTTTATCACACATAAACTGTTGAATCTTAGGCAGCAAAAACATGCATGTCCCTGGGGTAAAGATACGGAGGACACTGCCAGAAGAAAATACAATGAAATCATGATAACAAGATTTTGATGAGAAACTCTCTGGCCTTGTTGTGAAGCAAGACAAACGTCTTGGGGCACCACTAAATGTAATGACAAACTGTATCTGTTGCAGGAGAGGAAAGCTTGAGATTAAGAGTGCTTTCACACCTGTATTTGGGTTCATTTGGTCACACCAGAGGGAAAAAAATGATGCATTTTGCATTTTAGTTTTGGTTCGGTTCCTGTTCACACTGACTTTTTTGAAGTTCTACTGATTGACAGTTAATTCATTGATTTGACAGTTTTGGTATTTTCCATTCTGCATTCAGGACGCACGTGGGGAAATCAAATCTGGTAACTGACAGAAGTTTCCGCAGCAGCACTATAATGCTTCTAGTCTTTATGTCTATATCTTTTAGGTTCACAAAGGACTCACAGAGAAATAACTGATTGACAAAGCCAGTGTGGTGGAGAGTAGCATGAGAAGATGAGTTTTTGAACCACACAAAGCACTTTGAGGTGAGTTCTCCCTTCTTCTGAGGATCTTGTAGAATTAAAGTGTGATCATGAAGGTAATCCATTGTGATTGTTGCTGTAGTGGAGCAGAGGATTCAGGAGCTGGGAAACTGTTGAGTTGTACTCCAGTGCTGGAGATCATCATGAGCAGGTTTCATTAATTTATTTATCTTTTTGCTCATCTGACCCTGGATCTCTGTTGGAAATGCTTGTCATTTATTGTACTCAGTATCAGCTAGGATGCATTTATATTGTACGCCCCTAGGGTGTAACCCGTGAACTAGTTTAGCCTCCATAATTTTCCACCTGCTTTACCAAAGTTGAGTTGGTTAAGGCCATAATAAATACATTTTTTCTTCATATCTGTATTTTTCAAAATTTAAAAACAACAATCAAAGCATAGTTTATTATGTTACATGTTACAACGAGTTGCACAGCAGTAGTGAGGCTTTTTAAACAACAACAACAAAAAAACCCCCTGTTTGATTATGTACTGTATTACAAGTCCACCTCAAGTTCATGAAAGACTACAACTTTGCAAAGTAGAGTAGGTTGACTGGTTCTTATGGACACCGATGCATCTTAGCTCTTGCTTCAGAAGTAATCAGACTGACTTTGCAAAACAAACAAACAAACAAAGATACATCACACTACACTGTAATGTTAAGGCAAAAAAGCTTTTACACTGTCATAAATCTAAGTAAACAACTTTATATGAGTACGTTTGTAGTGTAATGCTGAAGTGTTTATACTGTACCTTTAGGTTGACCTTTAAAGATACGTGTTGAAGCAATGTACTCTGTGCAACTGACAAATCACACAGTGGTTTATTATTTTATGTATTCTTATGACACACACACTCACTGAGCATTTAAGTATTGTGGTGGAGAAGTACCTAGGCATCGTTTCTAAACATAGCATGAGGATGGGCTCAGAAACACTGGTGGAAAGTTAGGGGAATTACAGCTTGTCCTGATATGACCCTGGTAAGAGGAGGTGGTCTTAGATTGTCCAGGAAAACATTACGAGTACAAGTAAAGAGGTGGGGTTTAGGATGAAAGGAGAAAAAGTGAAGGCTCAGCAGAAAATATGACACCGTTATGGTGGTAGGATGAAAGGAAAAAAGTGGAAACTCAGCAGAAATGTGACATCGTTACGATCAGAGCCAAGTGGGAAGGATTAAGAAAGAGACGACTCAGCAGAAAATCTTCACAATAAAAACGAGTGTGCAAACAAAGAAATTTCAGTCTTGCTCCGGAGCTTGACTCATTGAGTTGTGATGTGTTTGTTGCCTGCGAGCACATTAAACTCAGTTGCATGTGATTCTACGTGTCTCCAGTGATTTTTTACCTCTGAGCATTTGAGTTTTTGATATCAAGAAAAAAGCAACGAAAGTCTGTTCGAGAAGAAAGGAACGAGGTCGCGAGCTTTCTGGCCCAGCTCCCGACCATTTGATTTATGCTTCTACACGTTATAGTAGGTTTGTCTTTACACCACAAAAAATAAACATACAGTATTCATATTTATCCATCACATGTTGTATTCTCACAACTGCATAGCTGTTTTCACCTTTTCCGGCTCTAGGAATGGCAACTTTGTTCTGACAGTCTGTCGGTCGACCGCTTTGGTTCAGACTGAAATATCTCAACAATCCTGGTCCAATCCAGTTCAAGAATATGGTCAACATGTGTTTTAGTGGGCTTATTTGGAATTAATTGCATGTTTTCCGTACAAAGGCCCTAACTTGTAGATAACGGAAAAAATGGCTCTTAGGTTGATTGTAAGTTTGGGATAATTGAGAAAAGGATGCAAATGTCTTCTATGTACAAGTTGTGTATTGACCTAATCCTTTTGTCAAACCACAAAGTGACGGTAGGGTCTGTACAGGAGAGAACAAACATGTGATTAGACTTAATAGGAGTGAGGGTAGAAATACCTTGTAGCCCAAAATGTCTTCTAAACTGAGCCCATATTCTTATTGAGTGATAAACTATTATATTTAAGCTTAAATCTCCTTGTGCCAACACCATTTGGGCTCAGTGATTCAACTAATTGAACAGAAAATTTCTTATAAAATTCTGTTGTAAACCCATCAGGGCCAGGAAATTTGTTATATTGAATAGATCTAATGGCCGCTATAATTTTGGAGATCAAAATGTCCACTTGTCTCCAAATTCATATATGTTGTGCCTTGATTTCAAGATAAGACACATTGCCTCATCAGTGGATAACAGATTGAATTCAGTTTGCAGCTTTAAACATTCCTTATAAATGTGTGAGACTGGGGATTGAACATATTTTGGATCTATATCCGGGGGGGGGGGGGGGGGGGTTGGAATTGATTTGGAAGGTCATTATCAAATAGAATGGGACTATGGGTAGCAGCCTGTTATCAAGAAGGAAAGGAAGAAAGAAGACATGGCTCAGTCTGACATGGCTTCCATTGAAGGCGATTTACAAAGGGGAGGGAATTTGATTTTTTCCCTAACCAATCAGTAGAGATCAACGACTCACCCAGAATCTGACGTCATTAGTATCCATGCCTCGGGGGTGCCGAAAACAAGCGAGCATTGCCCGTTTAAAATGTCTCCGTCGTCATACACGCCCAGCTGCATCGTCGTTAAATCCAGTTTAGCAGCTTCCTTAATTTGGTCCTCCATTAACGTGAGTGGTGGCGAAATACCTCGATAGCATCGTCAATGTGATCTGTAGGATCTGTAGCGGTCACCATTGTTGCTATCCTCACCAGTTAACCACCGGCGTACAGCTTGACATCAGCGTGGCGCTGATTGGCTAATCGCTAGACCCCCAGCGTTCATTGGTCCGTCCATCGTTTGGACGCGATAAATCGCAAATTCATTGAAGTATGCCAGACCAGAGATGCAAGCCTACTCAGTTGAGTGGGCGGGGTCTATGGTCTGGAACCAGGCTAAGAAGAAGGAGTAGGCTTTGGTGTGGGGGAACTTAAACCTCCAAAGATCTGAGAGGCCACACTGACTCCTTACGTCCTTTACAACTCCAGCCGATGGGAACGATTCTGAGGAGTGCTAGATGACCTGTCTTAGGTGCCACTGAGAACAAGTCTCCTCCTATTATAAGAAAACCATTGTGAAGTTTTGGTATTGTCAAAAACAGTTTCTCAAAAAAAATTACTGTCATCGTGGTTAGGAGCATATAAATTCACTAAAATTACAGGATTGGCAAAGAGTTGTCCAACCACAATCACATATCGCCCATTAGGATCACTAATTATCTGCTAAGATGGAAAGGAAATATTTTTGTTTATTAGAATGGCCGTCCCTCTGGCTTTCACATTAACCAATTTTGTTTAAGACAAGCAACATCGGTGTTACAGAGGTGTGTTTCTTGAAAGAATGCTATGCCTACTTTCAGTTGTTGCAAATGAGACATAACACATTGTCTTTTAGTTGGGTTATTGATCCCTTTTACATTCCAAGATAGGAATTAGTGGCAAAGGGGTGGTGTCCCATCTGAACAGCAGCAAGCAGAGAGGGAAGGGGAAAACCATAGAGAAAAAAGAGAGAGAAAAAAATAAAAAATAAAAATAAAAATAACAACGCCAACAATGTCTGTAGTAGTTGTCAACAAGTCTATAACAGCAACAGCAACAACATCACATTTAACCCTCTTTGAAGTAGGGTAATAAACGAGGAGTGGCCCTTTAAAACTTCAAACTAGAAATGGGCCTGTGTAAACCAAGATGTCTAGGCAAGACTGATATTTTCCTATAAATAAGAACCCAGAACAGTAAAGTTATGTAGGGGGTCGCAGAATATCAAAGAAGGCAATAAGAGAAACATAAGTAAAAAGAAGGTTAAGTTAGTAAATAAAATGTAGGTAATTGAAGAAATGAGTGGGGTTTAAAAAAAGGGTTAAATAAACTGAAGTTAAAATTCCCACAGTGCTCAATGTGTAATGAAGCATCCCTTTAAATCTTTCAGTAACTTACCAACAGAACTGTAATATCCAATATTCACTAATAACTAAATAATCATTAGCACCATGTTGAAATTAAGTCAAAGCCAGGGTAGTCCAGCCCTCTGATCACTTTTTCGTGAGAATATAACAATCTGGCATGTGTCCCACAGTCAAATTGGTATAATATCCAAAGCGCACATATAGCACATGAGTGATCAAACCGTATTGATCAGATGAAAGGTGGGCACAGAGGTTACTCCGTAAGACATTATTTGGTTAAAGCCCCTACAAGGAATTTTAATTTTGAGTTGATTTTGGCGACCCTGTGGACAAAAGTGGTAGTGTTTTGTCTACATTTCCCATGAGCTCTAGCGCGTATTGTTGTAAAGACGCTTACCTGGCTCGCACATGTGTTTGTTTTGGGGATGAATGAAACAACAAGATGGGAAAACTTTGTCCCTGATCCTATCGGGGATCCCAGCTCACCTCTGCCGCGCCCCAGCTCCACCTCTCCGGCGTAAGCGCCACCGCCGCCGGGGTAAACGCAGCGGTCGGCTGGTAAGGCTGAAGGCCTGTTTGGCGAACACTTCCACGGCTTCTTGGATTGAGTATGGAGCGGTGCCTCGCCTCTTTATTTCTCGGCATTTGCTGGTCCCTGTCGACGCCTGGCTGGTACCTGTCGTCGGCCCGGTTGAGGTGTTCCAGCCCCGCGGCCCCTGCTCTCCTCGTCCCCGCTGGTGCAGGGTGAATGTGCGCAACCTGCGGCCTCTGTGTGTGGCTCCCCGGACAGCCCCTAGTCGGGTTTCCATCCACCTATTTTTAATCGCATTTTCAACAATTGCAAAAAAAAAAAAACTTGAATGGAAATGCCAGAAATTCGAAAAAACGCCGAAATATCGCAAACGAGTTTTTACGCTTGGAGGGGGTGGAAAGTCAGCGTATCGATATTAGGAAAATGCGACTTTTGGCAATGGAAACAGATTAAGCGAATAAACAATGATGTAGGCTACCGAATCCTACTTCTACTTCACACACACACACCTGTGTGAACTTAGAGAGAGGTAATTACTCCAGTGTCAAGTGAGTGTAGGCTATTTCACAACTTACCTGAATAGACTGGATGTGTTGAATACTGCTGCATCATGTGCGCTGCTTGGTGTACCAACACAGACATCACGGCATTATGTAGGCTACGCTGACAACGCTGATATGAGTGTGATGAGAGCTCTCGCAATAGCCAAGAAGTTCCCAGGGAATCTCTCCATCTCGTCGTAGTCACGGATGTGCCGGTAATTGTTTACATCAGTTGTGGACATGAGACGCTACATCATCTCACGGCATCCTCTTCTTCTACGGGTGTTTTTTTGGATTTTCATTTTTCATGAGAAGCGCCACATTCTGCTCAAACTGTTGACTCCCAGTACTCGCAAAACAACAATGAATGGAACCGTGCATAAATTCACATTTTCTTTTGCACATTTTCACAAAATTCGCTTAAAAATTTGCGATACATTTGGATGGAAACCCAGCTAGTGTGGTTGTGTAAACAGGCTGCAGTGTTCAAAAGTGTTCATAATGACTCTTATGTCCTTCACTTCTAGGTCTCTTGTATAAAATTGTAACAACGTGTAGGAAATGTTTTACAGTCGTGCAGTTCTGGTAAACTTAGTTAACCTGTAGTTTGTTCACTCACCGGGCTGTAACTTGGGCTAGGTGAGGAAGAAAAGCGTTCTGTCAAACGTGTTTTTCCTCATGTGTGGTTAGTAACCAATTTTATCCATTAGCTTGCCTGTTCTCCAGATAGGCTGCAGCTTCAGCCGGGGTGTTAAACTTGTGTCTGGTCCCGTCAACGATGATCCGGAGTATGGCAGGAAAGAGAAGACTGAAGCGGTACCCGACGTTCCTCAGCCAGGCCTTGATGAGGGTGAAGACGGCTATTTTTCTGGGCACCTCGGCGCTGTAATCTGCGTAGATGTGGACCTCCAAGCCCCTGTATGAAAGGGAGCCTTTCTCTCGTGCAAGCTGCATAATCCATTGTTTCATCTGGAAGCGATGGATGCAGGCTATAGTAATAATAATAATAATAATAATAAACTTTATTTATATAGCACATTTCTTAACAACGTTACAAAGTGCTTAACAAGAAGAGATAAAACCAAATAAGATAAAAAGAGACATGGCAAGTGACTAAAAGACTGATACACAAGAAGCAGAAAACAGCTAAAATGAATAAATACAAAACAAAATGAATAAAACAGTATAAAAGCAGCCAAACATTCCTAAAAGCTTTTACAAAGAGAAAGGCTTAAGACGAGATTTACAAGAGGCAAGGGACTTAGTGTGCCTTAGTTCAATAGGCAGAGCATTCCAGAGTGTGGGGGCTCTAACAGCAAAAGCACGACCTCCCTTTGTCACAAACTGCGACCTGGGAGTAACCAGCAGGGCTCCAACCACAGATCTTCAGTGGAGTGGTCGAGAGGGGACATACTGTGTCAAAAATCTGTAATATATTTTGGAGCTTCAGACCATTTAAGGCCTTAAAAGTGAGTAATAAAATTTTAAAATCAATTTGACAACTGACAGGGAGCCAGTATAGGGAGGCAAGCACAGGGGTGATGTGCTCATGCCTCTTTGTCCTAGTAAGTGCATCGCAGTAATCAAGTTGTGAATAAAAAGCATGATCCACTTTTATTTAGGTCTGTGAGTGATAAAAATGACCAAATTTTCACAATCATCTTGAGCTGAAAGAAACAAGACTGAACAACACCTTTGACTTGATTATCAAAACAGAGTTTGGCATCAAAAATCACACCTAGATTCCTAGCAGCCTGCTTAATATTCTTTGACAGCTCTCCCAGATTAGCACCAGCGGAGTTGATGAAATTTGGGCGACCGAATAGAATGACTTCTGAATCCGATTTCTCATTGTTGAAAATACAATTAAAATCAAATTAAAGAAACAGGATCAAAGAAAAATAAACAAAAAGAACAGAACCAAACAAGAAGAGCCAAAACAGCAGCACAGCTCAGGGAGTGGTGGTCAGTAGCGGGCCAAACACTTACAGAGGGCCGCTAAAAGAAGAAACACAGAAACCAGATATTAAGTAAATTAATTAAATAAATCGAAACTAACCTTTTGATAAAATAAATTAATACATACCATGCACAGCAAACCCTAGGCAACCGGAAGATGTGAGCCTCAGAGGACGCGGCTCAAACACACAGCCTGAGAATTACGCACAGAAACAAAAGGCTGCCATGCCAAGCCACAGCCACCACGGGAGCAAGCGAGGAGCGGAAGAGAGACCGGGGCTTGACCACACACCTGAATATAAAGGTGTTCACGGCACCGCCCAGCAATCACGGTGCCTGAAAAGCTGGCACAGTGCCGAATAGTGGCAAGAACAGCCTCTGGCTACAATTGCTTCAATTGTCTGGTTGTGTCTGGCAATAGCAACGTGATTGGACGAAATTTGTGCTGCCAAGTTTGCAATGATCCGCTCCTCCATTCCAGCGAGTAACTTCTGTATATCAGCCAAACTTACCGCCGGGTTGTCGCTGGTGCCATGTGCTGGGTCACTGCTAGCCGGGAGGTCAGATGCTAGTCCGCCATCGTGTCCACGTCACTCTCATTTTCGGGTTTTTTGCCTTTAGTCGCGGTTGTTTTGCCCATATTGATGTGGATGTGGTGCACATCCAATTAGAAATAAAGTTAGAAACAAGTTCCCAAGTTTAAAACGGGTAAATCACACAGCAAATATGAAAAGTGTGTCGGGTGACCACAGAGCTGCCCCGGTTTGCTGCCTACTCCGCCATTCGCCAAACTGGAAGTCCATATGGACCTCTTTTAACAGAAGAAACTGAATTTAGTTCTCTTGTCAGTGGAGCACATAACTCTTTTGTACCGACTGCTTGCTCTCTTCTTTGATTAACAGATTTGAGGGTAAAAGAAAAAGGGATGAACCCACTTCGCCCAAACCACTGATGGATGGTGATGGACAGCAGTCCCTACGACAAGATGAGGTGCCACTGAAATCCACAGTGGAGCACTGCTCCGCTAAGAACCTCAAACACTTAAATGTGACACTCCTATACCGTTACATTGTCCTCAGATGTGTGGTGTGGAAAATTTAGTTCAACATGGTTATTTTTGTCACAAGGTGAGTGATAAAACAATACTCAAATCTTCTCTTTCAGAAGCCACAATCCTAAAAGCTGTCCATGATGATCTCCAGCTCAAGTACAGCCAGCTCTCTTAAGAGTGTCTCAACCTACATGTGGACATCAACAAAACGAAATCTGGTAATGAGCACCTAAAAGAAAAAATGAGAAACATTAAATTTTCGTATATAGCTCTATCAAAAGCAAAGCAGTGTGTATTTTTTTCACAGGTCTAACCAGTCTAAGTTTTGAATGTTGATTCTTTAACTTAAAGATAGCATTGAGGTTATATGTGAGCCTGGGGGACCATCTATTGGTTATCTTAACAAAACTCAGATCAGATCTCAGTGACAAGGACGCTGCATTCCAGTTCAATGTTACAGAATGCAATGTATCAAAAATTTGAAGAAGCTGGCTCCTTGTTATGATTGAGGCTTTTAACCCTTTCACCAAGTGACCAAGCAAGCAAAAAAGAACATGCCAAAATGTTTTAAACCCAAATTAAACATTGCAGGTGCATAATTGACTGCACACAGATTTTTATTAACAGACCAACAAATTTGAACTTAGGGCCAAACATGGTCAACTTAAAAACACTATAACACTATCAAGTATTTAGTAGGGATGTCACTGGCAGGGTCCATTACTCCTCTGTCACTAGACTGGGGTGGCTGAGATTCTAACAAACAAATTATAGTCAAGTCTGATGAAATGCTAGCTGATCGTGGTTTACCCAGACCATTCTCATTCCAAAGACATCAAATGTTGCCACTTTGTAAAGGATTTTGGTATCAGACACCTGCGCCAAAAGTCACCTATGCTATCAGGTGGCTACAGTTTCCAGCGTCAGGCACCAACGAAAAAAGCCTTCCTTTCCTAGGGCATGATACACAACCAGTCGCTGTTATTATGTAATGATGCCTGGCAGCATCAGCTAGAAACGTGGCAGGACAACAACATAAGTAACTAAGTGCTAAGTAGGGGGGATAGGAGGGGTGGTGGATGGGTTCAACAACCACCAACCAGGGTTCACTTCCAGTAAAATTGGGGAAAAAAAAGAAGGAAAAAAAAACATAGATTCTCTGTGTTGTACCAACATAGTGTGTTTATTTTGAAAAAGACTGTATGCAAACATTATATTTCCTGTATGTAATGAAACTCAACATTGAATATGTTAAATGAATGAATTTGACACTTACATCATTATTATAAAACACTATAGACTTATCTACACTAGTTAAAGAACTTCTATTAATCACCCAATGTAAATGTGAAAAGTCTCATTGACTGACTGTCACCAGTGTGTATGCGGAGAAGGAGAGGGGCGGAGGGAGTGGAGGTGTGGAAACATCCTGCATCCAGGATGTTTCCATCCGTTTAAATAACTTATTAGACGGATAGATATAGAGAAAGGCGACGTTTAGAGATCAAGCCCAAATAAGCAACTCCACTTTAGAAACAACTAACTTCTAGAAAAAAGAACAATACCTGGTGCTGCGAACCAAGAGTATAACTAATGTTATAGTCTTGGTTCGGTGAAAGAGGGAAGCTTGGATTAGTGAGCGGTTGTATTTTTCTTTTTAATAGGGAAATAAGTGAAAGAATATTTCCTTTGCTTATGTGAGTTTATTTTGTTCATTTAATAGCATCATTCATATAAAGCTAGTGAAGTCTATGCTCCAACACAACTCCCAGCTGAACCCAAGGGTAGTAATGAAAAAGTACTCCAATAAGTTACTTTTCTCAGCAGGTAAAGCTGTAATGTAAATCCAGCAGTCCTCAATTTCTCTCTAGCAGCAAGCCAGGGGAGGTAATGCACAAAAAGGCCTCTCCTTGTTTAGTACTAATCAGCTGCTTTTTTGGTGTTTGCTGCAAAATTCAGCCTCAATTAGTTTGTGACTTGCAGCAAATCGATCTGTTTACGTGGAGGTTGGACAAAAGATACTCTACAACAGAAGATAAGGCATTACAACATACGTCTCTGCCCAGACTGTAGCTCTCTTACTTGGGTCGCTTGACGCGACAAGCACGCGTGCCGTCTGTTGCTCTGGGATAAGTATGCAGATGAAAGATGCTGTCTTCGGTGTGGCAGAAGAGGGATCAGCAGAGTCGACCCGTTTGAAGAAGCGGGGCCTCGGTGGCTCCGTCTTCCTCGGGAAAAAAGGGTGTTTCTCCAAACTCTGCAGATGTTGAGGTACGATGGGGTTGCGCGGCGTTCCACCGGTTCTCAGTGGAATATTAAAAACTAAAAGAAAAGGTTGTCTTTCCTCATCCAGGGAGTCAAGAAACACAAGGGTGCACAGAAAGCTTTTGGCTTCCTTCCAGCAACTCGTCACTTGGAGATTGCGAGGGGCGTCAGCGCGCAGCGGCAATTAAAGTCTCAGTGACGTCAGAAGGGATTCCGTCTGACTCCACCTGAACCTGGCTGCTGTCACCCAAGAGGGAGCAAGAGTTTGAATTTCAAAAGTGATTTACACTTTGATAGTTGAAGGACCCATGGAAGCTTGACGCGTTTCCTTTGTTCTTAGACTGGCTGGTTTTGTTAAGGCCTCTCTATTGTTTAAAATATGTGGCTGAGGTCCCAACATCCCCCCTTTGGTCCGAAGGGTGGGGTGCCGAGCACAACCTTTGGAGCAACCTAAGGGCCAAACAGTCTGTGGCGTCAGACAGTGCTCAAATGGACAGAGTGTCCTTACACAAGTCCTAGACGCCAACAACCTGAGTGTTGACACAATCAATTTTTGAGGGTTCAAGAAGAGCGGGAGATGTGCATTAAGTTCTCAATTTACATTTACTTAAAAATGTGCATTATATTGGTGAAGAACCTGCGAAAGAAAAAGAAACAATCAGACGAAGCCAAAATTAGTTTATTTCACAATACTAATAAATAATTTTAAACACTGGGTCAGTAAATAGCAAATTGCTTCACAATAAAATGAAACACAATAAGAGATTAAATGATTGCGGATAAATAGGCAGGACAGGGTACTTACCGTGGGGAGATTCTATCGCAGTCCCCATTAGAAACCACAATGTGTGCACACGATGATCACCGCAAGCACTACAACTTACACTGCAAAGAGAAACAAACCTACAAACCACTTAGGTGACCACTACCATTCAAACATACCACACTGCATGCAAAGAGGGGTGCGTATCCCAAGACTACTCCCCGCAGGTCATCCCACTGCCTAAGGAAAACAAGAAAAAACAAGATACAGTGAGATTCAGTTGGTTCAGGTTCACAGAGGGTTAAAAGCATACAGTACGGCAGTAGGCTGTCTGAGTGACACTCCAAAGCAGACTTCTTAACAGTATAAAACAGGCAATATTCAGCCACCTACAAATTGTCACAACTATACAATCGGTGGACACATTAGCCAACAGCCTTGGCGAATCAGCTCAGTTAAAGCAGCAGTCTGACCTTGAATCTTTAATAAGGGAAACATGACAAAATCAGTCATATCAGCTGACAGAAAAATACCTCAGAGGGCATAACCCTCCTACATTACCATATTAGTGTGTTACCTGGTCAATATGGGGCTCTGCTGAAAAGCAACAATAGTTGAAAGACTCTACTCTGGCTCAAACAGGGGAGAGGGAAGAGCTGAATCTTTTCATGAAAAGTTAGATTAATATATTATTAGTGACATGTCTATAGTTTAATGAAACACAAAGTTAACAAAGACATACCTCTTCAGCACAGGGCTACAGAGCATACTCAGTCTGGATCACTCATGACACAGCCACACCATAGCTAAATATACAAGAAACCTCATTAGATTTCCCATAAGGCAATATAACACATCTTTCTCCCCAAATCTCCCTTACCTGCACAGACACAGCAGTCACACATCTACCAGGCCTCGGACAAAGAAGCACTAATTGTCCTCACCTGTCCTTGTAAAGGCAGGGAGCTACCTCTGACTGTATCTAACAGGATGGTGGTTTAAACCTAACCAGCCCTCAAGCCCTCACAAGTCCATGAGTCAATAAATGCAGGAGAGGTGGTCAAACAGTTCTTTCAGGAACATGGGTCAAGTAATCCACCTGTCTCTGGCAAAGGAAAGTCCATAACTGTCCAAGCAGTTCATAACAGTTCATGTTCAGAGGCTTGTCTGGACAGGACATAGAGGCTAGTCTGGGCAAAACATAGAGGCTAGTCTGGGCAGGACATAATTTCTAAGCCATGGTTACATCACAGATAAACAAAAAGGGCACATTGTTCTTATTACAACCAAAACTTCCAAATAATCATCGGAACTACAGAAGAAGAAGAAGAAAGAAGGAAGAGGGAGGAGAAAGGAATGGTGGTTAGAACAAGGTCAGTAGGCTCTCCCTCCTCCTCTTGGAGTATTAGGGTTAACCATGTATACAGCTGCAGGCTTGTGTAAAACGTGGTGAGACCAGGAGGAGGGAATCCAGTCTGGCTTGCAGTTTCTGGATGTATTTGTACATGGCATGTGCAGTTATTGCCATGATGATCCAACCACTAAGCAGGAGCCCCAGGGCAACCATGCTGACAGGGTGGTCTACGTAAGCTGACTTCGCTACATGACCAGAAAATGGGGTGGTAAGCCCAGTCAGTTTTAGACTGAACTTAACCACTTTCGTCCCTTCAGTTAGGAGTTCGTTCATGCAAACATGGCCTGAAGGTGTACCCACAAGTCAGTTACATACTGGTGTACCATATAGGCAGAAGCAACACTGACATCCTCAGGGTAGTACAAGAGGTGCAGTGGTAATGTCATTTCTCTCTCAGACATCATTTCAAATGGGGTGACCCCCGTGGAGCGGTGCGGTGTGGACCTGATGGCCATTAGCACCAAGGGAAGCTTCACGTCCCTGTCCTTACCATTGCTGCCGACATAATTCTTAGGCATGTGGGGATGGTATGACAGGTGGAACTTGACTTCCACGCCCAAGATCTCAGAGGGCCGTCATGACGCTAGAGGTGAAGTGGGTGCCCCAGTCTGAGTTGACTGAGAGCAGGAGGCTCCAACGGCTGAACACATGGTTCAGAAGCATCAGAAGTCATGGGCATGGGTTAGCATCACCCCCCTGTGGTCAGTTGGGGTCAACCCAGCAGGTCAGTCCCTTGCTGTTGTGGGTGTAAACCAACAACCCTTCTTCCAGCTTCAAGTGTGGCAGAGCATGGTGAAGAGCCTGTTGGAGTGCGATGAGCACTGCTGCAATCTCAGCATACTGACTCGTTTTTGTGCCCAGTTGATAGTGGTTCGGCATGTCGTGGTCTTGGCCGATCCAAACAATACCGACATCAGCCCTGAGATGACTCTCATGGTGAAATGAGCAGCTGTCTACATAGACCTTTGGCAGGCCTTGGCAGACATTCTCATCATAATAATGATGATTAGAAGGAAGGGCCGCAGTGGTGACAAGGAGGAGTGGGAACCTGGCTGACCCTCGCAGTCACAATGCTGGCACTCAGCTAGGCCCTGGCCCAGGGCCATTTTGTGGTTCTGGGCATACTTAATCTCAATGTCATAGCCTTGTAGCGCCATCATCCAGGAGGCACTGTGGCTGTTTGAGACGCGTCCTTCCTGGAGACGCTGGCTGTTTAGGAAGGTGACTGGTTGGTGGCATGTCTCAGTGATTACCTTCTGGCCACTAATGTAACTGTGGAAGGGTCCACCTTCATGGTCCTAAAACCATTTTTGCTTTCTTCTGGCTTCATTGATAAATACAACTGAGTATCATCCGCATAACAATGGAAATTTATAGAGTGATTTCTAATGATGTTACCTAAAGGAAGCATATATAGAGTAAACAGGATTGGTCCAAGCACAGAACCTTGCGGAACTCCAAAACAAACTTTAGTACGTAAGGATGGTTCATTGCGAACGTCAACAAATTGAAAACGATCAGATAAATAAGATTTAAACCAGCTTAGTGCTGAACCTTTTAAGCCAATTAAGTGATCCAGTCTCTGCAGTAGAATTTGATGGTCAATTGTGTCAAACGCCGCACTAAGATCTAATAAAACAAGTACAGAGACGAGTCCTTTGTCTGAAGCAATCAGAAGGTCATTTGTAATTTTAACTAGAGCTGTCTCAGTGCTATGATGCACTGTAAATCCTGACTGAAATTCCTCAAATAAATTATTATCCTGGAGAAAATCACACAGCTGGTCTGCGACTACTTTCTCAAGGATCTTTGACATAAAGGGAAGATTAGATATTGGTCTATCATTGGCTAACACCTCTGGATCCAGGGTGGGCTTTTTTAGTAGAGGTTTAATTACAGCTATCTTAAAAGACTGTGGTACATAGCCTGTTAATAAGGATATATTGATCATATCTAATATATGAGTGTTAACTAAAGGAAAGACCTCCTTAAGTAGCCTAGTTGGGATGGGGTCTAAGAGACACGTTGATGATTTGGATGAAGAAATCACTGCGGTCAATTCTTGAAGAGAAATTGGGGAGAAGCAATCTAAATATATATTAGATTTTACAGCTGTGTTTGAGGTTAGATAGGTACTATCTGAGGGCAGGAGGTCATGAATTTTGCCTCTAATAGTTAGAATTTTGTCATTAAAAAAGCTCATAAAATCATTACTGCTAAGGGCTAAGGGAATACAAGGCTCAGTAGAGCTTTGACTCTCAGTCAGCCTGGCTACAGTGCTGAAAAGAAACCTGGGGTTGTTCTTATTGTCTTCTATTAATGCTGAGTAATAGTTTGCTCTGGCATTGCGGAGGCCCCTCTTATAAGTTTTGAGACTGTCTGTCCAGATTAAACGAGATTCTTCCAGTTTGGTTAATCGCCAATTCCTTTCAAATTTTCGCGATATTTGTTTTAACTTACGGGTTTGACAGTTATACCAAGGAGCGAACTTTCTTTGTTTTTTTAACTTCTTTTTAAGAGGAGCTACAGAGTCGAGCACTGTTCGTAGCGAGCCTACGGTGCTATCAACAAAATGATCAATTCGGGAGAGGTTAAAGTCGGCACGGGAAACCTCTGTTACTGAAGGTATTGGTATTGAATTTAACGACGAAGTAATCTTTTCCTTAAGTTTTGCGACAGCACTATCTGATAAACATCTAGTATAGTAACTGTTGCTGAGTGGCGTGTGATTGAGTAAAAAGAAATCAAAAGTAATCAGATAATGATCCGATAGCGAGGGATTCTGTGGAAAGACTTTTAGGTTATCAATTTCAATTCCATACGTCAGAACTAGATCGAGGGTATGGTTAAAACAATGAGTAGGTTCATGTACACCCTGACTGAAGCCAATGGAGTCTAATAATGAGATAAACGTGGTAGCCAGGGAGTCATTATCAACGTCGACATGAATGTTAAAATCGCCTACAATAATAACTTTATCTGATTTAAGAACTAAACTGGATAAAAACTCTGAGAATTCAGATAAAAATTCAGAATACGGGCCAGGAGCATGGTACACTATAACAAATAAAAGTAGCTGCGAGGTTTTCCAGGTCGGATGTAAAAGACTAAGAACGAGGCTTTCAAATGAATTATAATCTAGTTTAGGTTTAGGACTGATTAACAGACTAGAGTTAAAAATGGCTGCAACTCCCCCTCCTCGGCCGCTGCCTCGAGGAATGTGGGTATTATTATGACTGGGAGGAGTGGACTCATTGGTGGTCGGAACAATGGGATGTCGAACCATTGGGCTGTCGAACCAATGGGCAGTTCCCCGCAGGACACAGCATCTCATCGCAGTTGGTTTCAGGTAAGCTAATTGGAATAAATCGGCAAAAAATAGCTATGTTGTTTCTTCTGTGAACGTTAAAAGAAGTTCATGGTGAGTGGCGAGGCATGACTGGGTGTATATAGCACAGGTCCCCACCAGCTAACATTATCTTTCGTTAGCTGATAGCTAGTTTAGCAGTTTAGCTCATGTTAGCTAACAGGCTACAACTGTGGTGTTTTCATTTTATTTTCCCTAGTTGACATTATCTGCTTATCTGGTTATCGTGAGCACTCGCTTTGGGTTAAAGTGGAAGTGCCCGGAGCTGCCACCCGTGGTCCCGTGCCCCCCGGCCTGACCTCCAGCGCCCTGGACGTGTGCTCAAGTGTCGGTGAGACCAGCGGAGAGGAGCGGAGCGGAGAGGAGCGCGGAGGTAAGGTGGGGTGGGCCGACACTTTGTATCCCAGAACGGGTGCTCAAGTGTTGGTGAGACCAGCGGAGAGGAGCGTGGAGGTGAAATAGTGAAGTTTAAGGATGCCTTCGGTATGTTGTTAATGTGATTTTATGGGCAATTTATCAGTCGAGGTCTCCTCCTCTGCAAAGCAAACTGACCCGGTGGCTACAGGTAATAGCGCACTTTTGAAACCACTGTTTTTCCGAGATGAAGGACTGATTGTTGAGCTGCTGTTAACAGTTAATGGAGTTAACAGATCCCATTATTTAACAGTTTCCACACTAAATTAAGCAGAGTGACGGACCCAAAGCCTTCAATCTGGCTAAAAGACAGCTGAAATCCTAAAAAAAAAAAAAAAAATACAGTGGTGAAGTTGGGATTTGTTTCTTGAAGTTACGTGCTCATCGTCTTTTCTGTGTCTTGCAGGCTGCCAGGAGAAGCAGACTGGCCATCAGATATTGTTTGTGGAAATTTGAAAATAAAGTTTGTCAAACTGACTTTTGTGCACACGAAATAGGGTAACAGTCAGCTATTTTTGAATGTTAGTATTGATTTCTCACATTGAATGGTGAAATATTTGTAGTTTGAAAGGTCCGACCTAAATGAATAAAGGTTGTAGTTAACAAAGCATATGAATATTAATGAAGGAGCACCCACTGAGCGCAGCTTCTTTTATTGATCGTTTGAACGTTGCGTGGTGGTCATTTTTGATTAAAGGCCGACATCTCAGCGACGTCTTGGCAATGAGCAAACGCTCTCCCTGCTACGTCTTAACGATCTAACCTTGAAACATCGGGCCGACGTCGGCCAGATGTATGTGTGCTGTCTGGGTTGTGTGTGTTTATTGTCAAAAACACCTTGGAGTCTTCTTCCATCTCCATCTGCATGTAAGCTTCCACCAGATCCACTTTACTGAACTTTTGTCCACCTGCAAGATTAGCAAATACGTATATCTTCTATTCTCAGTTTTTTGTTTTTTTTTTCAGGACAATCTGGGCTAACCAGATTTGCCATCATTACATCCTTCTGTGTGACTGTATTTTATATTAATTTTTATATCAATAAAAAAACAAACAAATCCATGTGACTAAATTCTTACATTTTTACATGTATCTCACCATAGCAAGTTGGAAATTGAGTGTCCCCTCAATGTATATGGTGACTACAGCCCTGTCATGCATGCATAATTAGGCCTCAGTTGTCTAGGTGTGCAAACGTGAAGTGTGCTGGTCTTGTCACACAAAGTTTGATGGAGTGTTAACTGGACAATATGGAGATATCTGCATCTTGAAAGCCAGACTACAAACGTGGATAGACTGGGAGAAACACACGCAAGCCTAAGACGTGGTAAGATACGACATTCCTTACTATATGAAGTGTCTGATAACAAAATCTGTATCATGGATGGGGTTATGGTGCATGCTCTGCTGCGACGGCACACAGTCAGTCAGTGTTCTAATCTAACCTATGGACTGTAAAGAAATTCGTCAGGTTTTGTAGACACTTGATCTGTATTTATAGCATGATGGGATGACAGCACAATGATGTGTGTGGCATCACTGGAAAGCTCTGGTCCTGCACTTTCATGTGATATGCGTGGCATTTCTGTGCGAGCCTGCATTCACGAGTAATCCATCGAGTAATGTGTGTGCAAAGCTGTATGAAAGCTTTGTTATACATCATTTTTTTTCGCTGTGAAAACATTGGAGTACCAACAAGTGCTTGGTCTTGTCCGAAAGCTACAGTTCCGCTGTTTCATGTGATATGCGCACGGTCACAGAGAAAATCCATAGAGAAGAACAGATGTGAATTTGGATGCACTATGCGTCGTTTGGGCCCCTTGGGGTTAAAATCACCACATAGGCATGTTTCCTGTCTTCCTTGCCACAGGAACTACTGGTGTGGCCCATGGGCTCCTGTCAAACTTAGACAGGATTCCCTCAGCCTCCATCCTATTAAGTTCAGCTTCCACTTTTTGTCGAACAGCATAAGGGACAGGCCGTGCTTTGTGGAACTTGGGTGTGGCGTCACGGTCAAGCACTATCTTTCCCTTGATGTGATGGAGTGTTCCTATTCCTTTTTGGAACACAGGTGCAGCCTCTTGCAGAATTTCATCCAATTTCTGTTGTGTGGGGGATTGGATGTTGGATGTAGCCCGTAGACTCTTTATGGCTGCCCAGTCAAGGCGGATTTTCCATAACCAGGCACGTCCCCAGAGTGCTGGTCCACCTGTCTTCACCACATACAGGTTCAACTTGTGCTGTTGGTTGTTGTACTTCACTTTCACTCGTGCCACACCAACAGGCTTTATCCTTTCACCTGTATACTTTTTAAGGATCTTTGTGTGGTACAGCTTCACGTGTGTGAAATGGCTCTCAAATTCAGATTCCAGATGGGTTCATTCGACTCATCGCTTTCCTCAGGTGCCTCATCACTTACATTGTAGATCTCCAAACTGGCAATTCCAATATCACTGTCGTCATCTGATTTGTCTGTCACCACATGCACATTTCCTTTCCTAGTGTCTCTGTAAGACCTTTTCTCTGCTGTGTTAACTTTGAATTTGCCAGAACGACATGCCCACTGAATGTGTCCCACTTTGTTGCATTTATTGCACTTTTCATTCTGGAATCTGCATTCAGCTGGAGTATGTGAACCTCTTCCACAGCAGTAACAGAGCTCATTTTGGCCTTTTCCTTTCTGTTTGGTTACAGCTGTAATTTTGTTCACATTCACGGTCGTTTTCACACTTGACTGTAGCTCCACAGCATCCCTTGCGGCTGTTTCCATGGAAACGGCAACATCAAAAGCTCTTTTAAACTCGAGTTTTTCCTCTGCTAGCAACTTCTTCTGAATCCCTTCATTCAGTAGTCTGCATACCAGACGGTCTCTCAAAGCAACATTCAGCCCTTGTCCAAAATCGCAGTGTTCCAACAGTCTCATTAACTCTGCCACATATGCTGAGATGGACTCTCCTTCATGCTGGTTGCGCTTGTAAAATCTAAAATGTTCTGCAATCACCAGTGGTTTAGGTGTCAAGTGGTCTCTCATGGTTTTTACCAGATCATCATAATCCAAATCTACTGGTTTACGTGGGGCAGTCAGACTCCTTAATAAGCTATAGGCTTTTCCTCCCATGGAGCTCAGCAGCACTAGCACATATTTCTCATCCTTAATATCACTGGCCTCAAAATACTGCTCTAGCCTTTCACAGTATATATTCCAATCATCTGTGGTGCTTTCAAAAGTGTCTATTTTCCCTATGTAACCAGCCATCACGGGGTTAACTCACTAGACACGGCACTTGTCACTTGTTGTTGTAAGCGACTGTCATTACCATCTGTCCTGCATCTCTCTCTCTCTCTCTCTCTCTCTTACAAGGTAAGTTTGTATTGAGATGTTTCGAATGGCTTGAAAGTATCTCCTGCAGTAGTTAAATATCTTCTGTCTTGAAGGTGGATTACGACTTAACTCTCCTATTTGATGAAGAGACATCAGGCTGCTCCAGAAATGGGATGTGTTTTTCAAGCCAAATGTCGTAAGAGAGGCTAAGCAGCTCACTTCAACACCAGAGTCACTTGGTGCAGTCAGCAGAGTGTCCCCCAGGAAGTGATTTTGATGAGTGAGTTGCATTTGTTTTGCTTGTTTTGAAGCATTTGCTGTAATTGTAATTATAGTTATATATGATTCAATTAGGAAACTGGAGTGCATGAGCATTTTTTTTTTAACAAGATTTATTCAAGATTATTTATTCTGGGGGCGTTGGTGGCTTGGTGGTAGAGCAGGCGCCCCATGTACAAGGCTGTTGCCGCAGCGGCCCGGGTTCAACTCCAGCCTGTGGCCCTTTGCTGCACGTCACGTGGCTAGCCGGCAAGCTCACAGCTGACAGCTGGTAACAGCTGACTGTATTAAACTTCCGACACCGTAACTGCAAACAACAAACAAGAGATTGTATTGTTGATACAAACACCGAAGCTTTATTTATCCCTTGGGATAGGATGGAGGGTGTGGGTAGATGTGCCGGAGGCTGGTAAGCTAAGGCAAGCCAACCTGACAGCTAGAGGGCTAAGAAGCTACCAGTGGGCGTGTTGTTATGACAACACGTATGAGACGCCATACCACCAAAAAAGAATACGGCACAGGTTGAGGAGGTCGACAATATTAAAAAATTGCTCGACATGTTGACGGAGGAGGTTTTTGCTGTTAGACAACAGCAAAAAACCATCATGAGCTTGGTGGAGGAAGTTAAAGCCCTGAGGCTCCAAATCACCGAGAAGGACAAGAGGATTATGTTGCTGGAGAACCGGGTGGCTGATCTGGAGCAATATACCAGAATGAATGACATCATAGTCACCGGCTTGGAAAGGAGACCCTGTTCATATGCACGGGCAGTGACAACACAGAACAGAAAGAAGTCGAGCGTGCAGGATGCATCATCGGTGGAGCAACAGGTGATGGCGTTCTTCTGCTCAAAGGGAATTGAGGTAGACAGGGAGAACATCGAGGCCTGTCACCCTCTCCGGAGGAGAAACATGAGGGAAAAACCAACCATAATAATTCGGTTTGCAAACAGGAAGCATAAAAATGAACTGTTGAAACAGGGGAGATGGCTGAAGGGGTCAGATGTGTATCTTAATGAGCACCTGACAAAGAAAAATGCTGACATTGCCAAAATGGCCCGACTCCTTAGAAAAAAGAAGAAAATACAATCTACATGTTCTTCAAACTGCAAAATATACATCAAGCTGAATGGAACACCAGAACAAGCCAAAGTACTAGTCATCAGGGACCTGGAGGAGTTGAGCAAATACCAGTGAAACATACAATAACAAGGTAAATTTAAACTACAGTCATGACTGTTAGAGCCAATTTGCATGGTTCAGTGCCATGTTTCATATTTAATTTATTTCTACATTTCTTTATTGTTACACCTTATGTATCCTTATTTCTTTGCATTATGTCTCTGTATGCATTTGGGTTCGTGCAATTCCAATATTGCCCAGTGGGTGGCTTCACCTGCCTGTGGAGCGGAAATGGTTTGCCTGTCTATTTAACGTGTATGGCTCTGGTGATATTCAGGTGTGTTTTGTTACCGGCAGGAGCATACAAGTTTTTGACCGTCAATTTGGGTTGTTGTTTGCACTTGTCAAGGTATACTGTTTGCATCGTATCTTTCATGCAATTGTGCATTCTGGACTATTTTGTGTGGTGTAAATAAATACACTTTGGAGTATAATTGCAACGGACCTGTGGAACTCAATTATTCAACTGACAAGTGGCCCGTGAACGTGTTAATCATATGTTTAGCCCGGTTTCAGCCACCTCATGGCTTGCAGGTTTACTGTTTTTCTTTCTTATTTAGTCTCACGTAAGTCAAGCCATACACAAGTCAAAAACTTCGCTCGTTGAGGACATCGTGGGACGGTTTCCCGTTTGATCTGCGCGATTGAGGATGGCGTGGGATTTGTTTGTGCACCATGTTGATGTTTGGATACACGGATACACACAAGGAACGCTGACCGTCAGACCAGCACACTGGAGCTCCAACTACGGTACCCAACGCCAGCTGCCAACGTGCTAGTAAGTAGCTACTCATTTAAAGCTATAGTGCGTAACTTCTACGTGTCCGTAAATGTCCGTTTCACCCAAGCCACTACTAGAGGAGATGACACAATTCTGATTAAGCTGTTCGGCTCCCCTGACATCTCGCAGTATTTTTCAATATATATCATTTTTAGTATGCGTGTAGACCGGCGACATTCCCGCGCTGGCGCACAGGAAATGCTTCCTCACAACAATAAGGGAGGGGGAGGATGAGTGGAGAGTCTCATAGCAAGAGGTAGAATGCAGGTAGACAGAGAAAGCAACAAAGAAGCGACCGAGACACGGTTCAGAAGTGGATCTTACCATAAAGAAAAAGCCTGGATGTTCAGTTGAAGGTCTATTAGCAAAGAAGGAAAGTGACCGACGGAGAAGGCAAACAAGGATTTGTATTGGCGTCGCTTTTCCTCGGTGGAGAGCCCTTGGGCTGAGGGCAGACACGGATGTTGCCTTGCTGCTGTTGGATAAGTAAGTGACTTGGTTTATAATTATATTATGAGTAGTATGAGTTGCTGTTACATGTACTGGACCTAGTACTTTATTATTTTCTTGGAAATGGTGCTATGAATGTAATGTAATGTTAGCAGCCTGGTGTTCGCCACGTTGTGTAGCGTTGTGTACACGGTGTAAAGCAAGTGTTACTTTGTGTACACGGTGTGTGGCTACTGATGTTACTCTGTGTACGGTGTGTGGTGAGTGTTACTCTGTGTACAGAGTGTTACTCTGTGTACATGGAAGTGCCGGCTTATTTGTTATAGTAATGCTTTATCCGCTGGGAGGCGACAGAAGTTACACACTATAGCTTTAATGATCATTAAATTGTGTGCACACAACTTTGCGTTTGCGAGCGTAAGTCCAATGCATTGATAGCTGAATGACTGTGCGTTCTAGCCTATCATGCTGAGGGTCGAATCAGCTGACACGCATAATGTTATTGTGGATTGTCAACATGGACAGTATAAAGGATGGTAACGCTGACAAATCCGTGGAACCCGAGCAGGTCGCTCCGGGCAGTGTTGTCACAATGAGGAAAAGGGGAACTAAACCAACCTATAAGGCATTATGTGAGAGACTGGAAAGGTTTCAAAATGAAAGATCAGAGAAATTGAACAAGGCTAAAAAGTTGAGAAAATGATGGAGGTATTCATGCAAAACGGTGATGTGAAAGGGGCACAGAGTGTATCTGATGAATATGTTAGGCTGTGTGAAGCAGCCAAAGGTCTGCATAATGATGTCATGTCTGTGATGCCTAGGCCCCAGGGTGAAATTGATAAGCAAAATGCATGGTTTTGGTCAAGGAAAGCAAAGGAAGACAGCTTTCATGTTCAAGTTGAACAATGGTTGTCATCTAAGAATGATAATGTGATCTGTCATGGTTTGAGTTTCTGTTGGGCACTTCCTGTTTTATTTTGTAGTCTTGTTTCCCCTTGTGTGTCTTTGTTGTCTTTACTTCCTGTCTTTGTCTTTTTCCCGCTCTTTTTTGATCACTGATTCTGTTCACCTGTTTGCTGACCCACCTGTGTCTGATTAGTTTGTCTATTTAGTCCCTGTGTTTCTCTGTGTCTTTGTCAGTTCGTGTGTTGTTTTTGGGTGTGAGTTCCTGAGCCTTTCCAGTGTTTTTTCCAGTGTTTTTGGACTCCTTCGTGTTTGCTGTTTGGATTTCCACCTTGTTTTCTGGACCTTTTGTGCTTTGAAGTAAGCCTGTGCCTGTTACTTTTTATTTTGTTATTAAATCACCGTTTGAACTCTGCCCTGCTGTGTTAAGTCTGCTTTTGGGTCCACCTGCCTAGTTGTATTTTGGCTCACACCATAACAGTACGAACTGACCACTATGGACCCAGCAGACTTGTCACTTGTTGAGGAGCTAAAAAAGGCCTGCTCAGAATTTGACCAACTTAACTCAGCCATTACAGGTTGCACAGATTTTAAGCGGAGGATTTTTGTTTATTCCTTGATGGAAAAGACTTTTTTATCAAGGCCCAAGATCTTGTGTTTTCCGCAAATAACTCATAGCCTGACAGTGATCGCAGACCTGAAGCGAGAATTGCAAGCTGAGTTGGATTCTACCTGCAATTCTGAGCTCAGCAAGGACTTGCTAACCCACCAGCCACCTGCCTCAGCTCAGCCTGCTTCTCCTCAGCCTGCTTCTACCTGTCCTCTGCCTGATCCTGCCCCTACGCCAGTGACTGAGAAGCTTCCCAGACGGAAACGTGGCTCTCGCCGACGTCATGCCTCTCAGCTGCCCAGTGTCCCCGAACCCCAGCTGCCTAGCGTCCCCGAACCCCAGCTGCCCAGCGTCCCCGAACCCCAGCTGCCCAGCGCCACGGAGGTTCTGCTGCCCAGCAACCCAGTCTTTGTCTCTCCTGTCCTGGTGGGACCGTCGCCACCATCTCCTCTTCCGGTGGGGCCGTCGCCATCATTTCCAGCCCTGGTGGGGTCGCCGCAGCCATCACCTCTTCCGGCTGGGTCACCGCCACCATCTCCTGTCCTGGTTGGGCCGCAGCTATCATCTGTTCCGGCTGGGCCGCAGCCATTCCCTGTTCTGATGGGGCCGTCGCAGCTACCTTCTATCCCAGTGGGACCGTCGCCACCATCTCCTGTTCTGGTGGGACCGTCGCCACAACCGCCCTCCCCGGTGGGGTCACCGCAGCCATATCCTGTTCCGGCTGGGTCACCGTCACCATCTCCTGTCCTGGTTGGGCCGCAGCTATCATCTCTTCTGGCTGGGCCGCAGCCATGTCCTGTTCTGATGGGGCCGCCGCAGCTATCTTCTGTTCCAGCTGGGCTCTTGCCATCGTCTCCTGTTCTGGCTGGGCCGCAGTCATTTCCTGTCCCGGTGGGGCCACTGCTCCCACTTCCATCACCTGTTCCGGCTGGGCTGCCACCACCATCACCTGTTCCGGCTGGGCCGCCACCGCCATCACCTGTCCCGGTGGGGTTGTCACCGCCACAGCCATCACCTGTCCCGGTGGGGTCATCGCCGCCATCACCTGTTCCGGTGGGGTCATCGCCGCCATCACCTAGTCCCGGCTGGGCCACAGTCACCTTCAGAGGGGTCCCGACTTCATCGTCGCCAGCACCGCCGGCCACCAGAGGGGTCCCGCCTTCGCCTGCGCCGCCGGCCACCAGAAGGGTCCCGCCTTCGCCTGCGCCTCCGGCCACCAGAAGGGTCCCGCCTTTGCCTGCGCCGCCGGCCAACAGAAGGGTCCCGCCTTCGCCAGCACCGCCGGCCTCCTGCTCGTCCTCCCGAGTGGTCTCGCCTTCGCCTGTGGCCTCCAGCTCGTCCTCCCGAGTGGTCTCGCCTTCGCGTGTGGTCTCCAGCTCGTCCTCCCGAGTGGTCTCACCTTCGCCTGTGGCCTCCAGCTCGTCCTCCCGAGGGGTCTCGCCTTCGCCTGTGGCCTTCTGCTCATCCTCCCGAGGGGTCCCGTCTTCGCCTGTGGCCTTCTGCCCGTCCTCCCGAGGGGTCCCGTCTTCACCTCTGGCCTCCTGTTTGTCTTCCCAACGGGTTCTGCCTTCGCCGTCGGCCGCCAGAGGGGTCTCGCCGCCTTCGCCGTCGGCCACCAGAGGGGCTCCGCCTTTGCCTCTGTCTTCACCATCATCCGCCAGAGGGGTTCTGCCAGTTTCGCCATCCTCAACGACATCTTGGTTGTCACCCTGTTGTGCTCTGCACCCCACCTGAGGTCCGGAGGTCCGCCTCTGCTCTGCCTTCTGGTCGTCCGCCCGAGGTCTCTGGCTCCGCCTCTGCTCTGCCTCCAGGCCGTCCGCCCGAGGTCTCCACCTCTGCCCCTGGTCCACCCTCAGGCCGTCCGCCTGAGGTATCTGCCTCAGCCCCTGGTCTGCCCTTAGGTCGTCTGCCTGAGGCTTCCACCTGGCCTCTGCCCGTCCCTGGGTCAACAGACTTATGGTGCCTGCTTTATCTTGTCACCAGGCTGTGTGCCTGTGATTTGTGACTTTTTGTTGCCCTCCTCCAGACCCCCTCCGCCCACCCAGCTCCTCTTGTACTTGTGGGACTGTAATTTGGACTTGGTCTTTGAAGGGACGTCTGGGATCCGTCCCTTAAAGGGGGGGTACTGTCATGGTTTGAGTTTCTGTTGGGCACTTCCTGTTTTATTTTGTAGTCTTGTTTCCCCTTGTGTGTCTTTGTTGTCTTTACTTCCTGTCTTTGTCTTTTTCCCGCTCTTTTTTGATCACTGATTCTGTTCACCTGTTTGCTGACCCACCTGTGTCTGATTAGTTTGTCTATTTAGTCCCTGTGTTTCTCTGTCTTTGTCAGTTCGTGTGTTGTTTTTGTGTGTGAGTTCCTGAGCCTTTCCAGTGTTTTTTCCAGTGTTTTTGGACTCCTTCGTGTTTGCTGTTTGGATTTCCACCTTGTTTTCTGGACCTTTTGTGCTTTGAAGTAAGCCTGTGCCTGTTACTTTTTATTTTGTTATTAAATCACCGTTTGAACTCTGCCCCGCTGTGTTAAGTCTGCTTTTGGGTCCACCTGCCTAGTTGTATTTTGACTCACACCGTAACAGTGATCAATGTGCACTCAGAGGAGGGGCACCCAGAGGTGCAACTAGCTAATGTGCTCTCTCACAGTGTGAATGATGATGTGCAACCAGATGACAGCGCATCAAATGTGGAGAGTAAACACTCACGTACAAGCAGCAGGCAGAGTGGTAAAAGTACAGCCTCTGAACGCATCAAAGCAGAGGCTGAGAGGACTGCACTGCTGGTGAAAGCGGCTTCTCTGAAGGAGAGACAAGCTCTGGAGGCTCAGGAAGAAGAGTTGAGGAGTAAAAAGCAGCAATTGGAAATGGATGCTGAATTGGCTGCATCCGCTGCGAACTTGGCTGTTCTGGACTCTGCATCAGAGAGTGGGAGTCGGTCACGAACCTCTAATCGAAAGAACTCACATGTGGAACAACACACTGGCCCTCAACCAATTTCAACTGTGCTAAATCCAGTAGCAAAGCCATTCACTCCGCCAGTGCAAGAGCCCGTTGTCAGACCAAAGACGAAGCCAAATCCTCCAATGCAACCACAGGGTGGAGCTGCTGCACCATTGCATCAATCCTACCAGAAGCAACCACAAGGTGGTGCTGTTGCACAACCACTGCTTAACTTTGTGTCAGCTCACACAAAGGAAAATGCCTGTGACCAGTGACAATATTGTCACCCTGGAAGATGTGGTGAAGTGGCCTTACCTGTCTGACATCCAAATTCCCAGCATAGAGACAAATGTTGACTTATTGATTGGTACCAATGCACCCAGGTTATTGGAACCTTGGGAGGTGGTCAACAGCCGTGGGAATGGTCCATATGCTGTGAGAACTGTACTTGGCTGGGTGGTCAACGTGCCCCTTCAAGCAGATAATGTTTTTGAAAATGGACTTCCAGTGGCCAGTGTCAACAGGACTTCTGTGAGCAGACCGGAGGAGATGCTGAGCAACCAATATAACCACGATTTTAACAAAAGGAATTCAGAAGAAAAGGGAACGTCAAGAGAAGATGTTCGATTTCTGAAAATCATGGATGAATCAGCACAGCTTGTGAATGGTCACTACAGCTTGAAGATGCCTTTCAGAAGGGAGGACCAGGTTGCTCTTCCCAACAACCTCTGTGTGGTCAAGCAACGACTACTTGAATTACAGAGGAGGTTTAAGAAAGATGACTTTTTTCACAAGGAGTACACCAGCTTTTTCACTGATGTGATCAGTAATGGATATGCTGAGGAAGTGAGTGAGTTCAGTGTACGATCCCCTGGGCTTCCTTAGCCCAGTTACACTGCCTGCCTAGTCCATGCTGCAGGAACTCTGCAGAAGAGGGTGCAACTGGGATGATGAGATTCCAGAAGATCTTGAGCACCATTGGACAGCATGGCTGAAGGAACTGGAAAGGATGACGTCATTCAAAGTCAACAGATGTGTTAAGCCCAAAGACTTTGGACGTCCCACTCGTGCAGAACTGCATCACTTTTCTGACGCTAGTGAACATGGATTTGGCACTGTCACCTACCTCAGGCTGCGGAACAGCTGAAACAGTATCCATGTTGCATTCATGCTGGGGAAAACAAGAGTCACGCCCCTGAAACAAATAACCATTCCCCGTCTTGAACTGACAGCTTTGGTCCTGGCAGTCCGAGTGGACCAGATGTTGAAGGCAGAGCTTCAGCTGCCATTGGAATCGTCAACATTCTAGACAGACAGCATGTCAGTGATCAAGTATGTAAGAAACGAGGACAAGTGCTTCCATACCTTCGTCGCAAACCAGGTGTCAACCATTCGCAAGGTGACTGACTCAATGGAAATACATCAACACCAGAGACAACCCCGCTGATGACGCATCCAGAGGTATGAAAGCTGAAGAACTGCTGACTGGTGGAAGATGGATTGAAGGCCCAAAGTTCCTCTCTCTGCCTGTGGATGAATGGCCTGTTTATACAGCAGACTGCATTGTTGCCAGTGATGATCCAGAGGTCAAGAAGCCTGTTGCTGTGAACACGATCATCTCAGACATGCCTAATGCTACAAAGCAGCTTGTCACTTACTTCTCTGATTGGAAGAAACTCAAGCCTGCTGTGGCATGGTTTCTTAAGGTGAAGAGAGCGCTGCTGGAGCTGGCGCAAAAGAGGAAGGAGTTGCAGGCTGTTAAGGTCCACGAGAAGGATACACATGGTTCATCCAGGGCCAGGCACATCGAGGCAAAGATGGAAAAGGCCAAAGGAGCCCTGAGAGGGCAGACCTTGTCATTGGATGACCTATTGAAGGCCGAAGTTTCCATCATCTGGTACTGTCAGAAGCAAAGGTTTCAGAAGAAAATTGTTGCATTGTCCGCTGGAAGGTCTGTGGCAAGAGACAGTATGATCTACAAGCTGGACCCACGATTGGATGATGGCCTTTTGAGAGTTGGTGGACGACTGAGCAGAGCGGCTATGCTTGAAGAAACAAAACATCCACTCATTCTGTCTAAAGATCAGTTCATCAGTTCATAGGACGTGCGGTAAGCGAGTTGTGTCATTTCCGGTGTTTCTGTGACAGCGTCTCTGTACTGCTCTGGTGGATTCTACTAGCCTGCTTTCTCACTTCAGTTGCTTTAACGTTGCTTTAACGTCTACTTCAAGTCTTAACCCACACTGGTTCTGTTTAAGCACTCATAGCTCTCCTCCTTTCTACGACTTTCTCGCTAATCTCTTAGCTGTTGTTTGCACGTTACCAGCCTTGGTAGCTACATTAGCTTTACAGTTAGCGATGGCTTCTCCCTCTGCTCTCTGTTGCTCGGTGTGCCAAATGTTCAGTTATGCCTCTGCCTCCTTTAGCGACAGTGGTAATTGTAATAAGTGTAGCTTATTTGCTGCGTTGGAGGCGAGGCTTAGTGAATTAGAAGCGCGGCTCCGCACCATGGAAAACCATTCAGTAGCTGCGGTAGTTAGCCAGCCCCCTGTAGCCGGTGTGGAGCCACATAGCATAGCCTTAGCCTCTGCTAACTGTCCTCCGGTAACTCCCGTTCAGCCGGGAGGTTGGGATTCTGGTTCGCCTGAAGCACAGCTCCAAGCGAAGCCCACGGCTCACCACCAGCCTGTTCACGTTTCCAACGCCCACTCAGCGACACACCCGCTGAGGATAAAACTCTGGTTATTGGCAGCTCTATTCTGAGAAACGTGAAGTTAGCAACACCAGCGACAATAGTCAAGTGTATCCCTGGGGCCAGAGCGGGCGACATAGAATCAAATTTAAAACTGCTGGCTAAAGCTAAACGTAGATTCAGTAAGATTGTTATTCACGTCGGCGGCAATGACACCCGGTTACGCCAATCGGAGGTCACTAAAATTAATATTGCCTCGGTGTGTGAATATGCAAAAACAATGTCGGACTCCGTAGTTTTCTCTGGACCCCTCCCAAATCTGACCAGTGATGACATGTTTAGCTGCATGTCATCATTTAATCGCTGGCTGTCCAGGTGGTGTCCAGCAAACGATGTGGGTTTTGTTAATAATTGGCAAACTTTCTGGGGAAAACCTGGTCTTATGAGGAGAGACAGCATTCATCCCACTTTGGATGGAGCTGCTCTCATTTCTAGAAACCTGGCAAACGTTATTAGTAATTTAAATCCCTGACAACCCAGAGTTGAGACCAGGACTCGGAGACGCAGTCCTAAACGCCTCTCTGAGCTTCTAGTTCAGTTACCCAGCCATAGTTTTAATAGTTTTATACGAACGGTGTCTGTCCCCCGACCACCTAAATTATTTAAATCTAAAATTAAACAAAGAGGAGTTGTGCATAACAACCTCATAAAAATTAAAACCTCTTCTGTGACAGAAAGACAAAACAGGAGAATTAAATGCGAACTGTTAAATATCAGGTCTCTATCGTCTAAAGCAGTGTTAGTAAACGAATTAATATCAGATAATCATATTGATTTACACAGTCTCACTGAAACCTGGCTGTGTCAAGATGAATATGTTTGTCTAAATGAGTCCACTCCTCCCAGTCATAATAATACCCACATTCCTCGAGGCAGCGGCCGAGGAGGGGGAGTTGCAGCCATTTTTAACTCTAGTCTGTTAATCAGCCCTAAACCTAAACTAGATTATAATTCATTTGAAAGCCTCGTTCTTAGTCTTTTACATCCGACCTGGAAAACCTCGCAGCCACTTCTATTTGTTATAGTGTACCGTGCTCCTGGCTCGTATTCTGAATTTGTATCTGAATTCTCAGAGTTTTTATCCAGTTTAGTTCTTAAATCAGATAAAGTTATTATTGTAGGCGATTTTAACATTCATGTCGACGTTGATAATGACTCCCTGGCTACCGCGTTTATCTCATTATTAGACTCCGTTGGCTTCAGTCAGGGTGTACATGAACCCACTCACTGTTTTAACCATACCCTCGATCTAGTTCTGACGTATGGAATTGAAATTGATAACCTAAAAGTCTTTCCACAGAATCACTCGCTATCGGATCATTATCTGATTACTTTTGATTTCTTTTTATTCAATCACATGCCACTCAGCAACAGTTACTATACTAGATGTTTATCAGATACTGCTGTCGCAAAATTTAAGGAAAAGATTACTCCGTCATTAAATTCAATACCAAGTCCCTCAGTAACAGAGGTTTCCCGTGCCAACTTTGATCATTTTGTCGATAGCGCCGTAGGCTCGCTGCGAACAACACTTGACTCTTGACTCTTGACTCTGTAGCTCCTCTTAAAAAGAAGTTAAAAAAGCAAAGAAAATTCGCTCCTTGGTATAACTCTCAAACCCGTAAGTTAAAACAAATATCGCGAAGGTTTGAAAGGAATTGGCGATTAACCAAACTGGAAGAATCTCGTTTAATCTGGACAGACAGTCTCAAAACTTATAAGAGGGGCCTCCGCAATGCCAGAGCAAACTATTACTCAGCTCTAATAGAAGACAATAAGAACAACCCCAGGTTTCTTTTCAGCACTGTAGCCAGACTGACTGAGAGTCACAACTCTATTGAGCCTTGTATTCCTTTAGCCCTTAGCAGTAATGATTTTATGAGCTTTTTTAATGACAAAATTCTAACTATTAGAGGCAAAATTCATGACCTCCTGTCCTCAGATAGTACCTATCTAACCTCAAACACAGCTGTAAAACCTAATATATATTTAGATTGCTTCTCCCAATTTCTCTTCAAGAATTGACTGTAGTGATTTCTTCATCCAAATCATCAACGTGTCTCTTAGACCCCATCCCAACTAGGCTACTTAAGGAGGTCTTTCCTTTAGTTAACACTCATATATTAGATATGATCAATATATCCTTATTAACAGGCTATGTACCACAGTCTTTTAAGGTAGCTGTAATTAAACCTCTACTAAAAAGCCCACCCTGGATCCAGAGGTGTTAGCCAACTATAGACCAATATCTAATCTTCCTTTATGTCAAAGATCCTTGAGAAAGTAGTCGCAGACCAGCTGTGTGATTTTCTCCATGATAATAATTTATTTGAGGAATTTCAGTCAGGATTTAGAGTGCATCATAGCACTGAGACAGCACTAGTTAAAATTACAAATGACCTTCTGATTGCTTCGGACAGAGGACTTGTCTCTGTACTTGTTTTATTAGATCTTAGTGCGGCGTTTGACACAATTGACCATCAAATTCTACTGCAGAGACTGGATCACTTAATTGGCCTAAAAGGTTCTGCACTAAGCTGGTTTAAATCTTATTTATCTGATCGTTTTCAGTTTGTTCATGTTCATAATGAATCGTCATTACGTACCAAAGTTTGTTTTGGAGTTCCGCAAGGTTCTGTGCTTGGACCAATCCTATTTACTCTATATATGCTTCCTTTAGGTAACATCATTAGAAATCACTCTATAAATTTCCATTGTTATGCGGATGATACTCAGTTGTATTTATCAATGAAGCCAGAAGAAAGTAATCAATTAACTAAACTCCATAATTGCCTTAAGGACATAAAAACTTGGATGAGCACCAATTTCTTGATGTTAAATTCAGACAAAACTGAAGTTATTGTTCTTGGCCCCAAACAACTCAGAGACTCTTTATCTGATGACATAGTTTCTCTTGATGGCATTGCTCTGGCCTCTAGCACTACCGTAAGAAACCTCCGAGTAATATTTGATCAAGATTTGTCTTTTAATTCTCATTTAAAACAAACCTCACGGACTGCATTTTTTCATCTGCGTAATATTGCGAAAATTAGACCTATCCTGACCCGAAAAGATGCAGAAAAATTGGTCCACGCTTTTGTTACCTCTAGGCTGGATTACTGTAACTCTCTGTTATCAGGTAGCTCTAGTAAGTCCTTAAAAACTCTCCAGCTAATTCAGAATGCAGCAGCACGTGTACTAACAGGAACTAAGAAACGAGATCATATTTCTCCTGTTTTAGCTTCTCTGCACTGGCTCCCTGTAAAATCCAGAATTGAATTTAAAATCCTACTGTTAACTTATAAAGCTCTAAATGGTCAAGCTCCATCATATCTTAGAGAGCTCATAGTGCCTTATTATCCCACCAGAACACTGCGCTCTGAGAACGCAGGGTTACTCGTGGTCCCTAAAGTCTCCAAAAGTAGATCAGGAGCCAGAGCCTTTAGCTATCAGGCTCCTCTCCTGTGGAATCATCTTCCTGTTACGGTCCGGGAGGCAGACACCGTCTTCACATTTAAGACTAGACTTAAGACTTTCCTCTTTGATAAAGCTTATAGTTAGGGCTGGCTCAGGCTTGCCCTGTACCAGCCCCTAGTTAGGCTGACTTAGGCCTAGTCTGCCGGAGGACTCCCCTATAATACACCGGGCACCTTCTCTTCTTCTTCTTCTCTCTCTCTCTCTCTCTCTCTCTCTCTCGTATTCTATTACTGCATCTTGCTAACTCGGCCATTCTGGATGTTACTAACTCGACTTCTTCTCCGGAGCCTTTGTGCTCCACTGTCTCTCAGATTAACTCATATCGCAGCGGTGCCTGGACAGCGTGACGTGTGTGGTTGTGCTTCTGCCGTGATCCTGCCAGATGCCTCCTGCTGCTGCTGCCATCATTAGTCATTAGTCATACTTCTACTGTTATTATACACGACTATTGTCACACATGTATACTGCCAGATATTAATACACACTTTCAACATATTGTACCACAGTAGCCAGAACTATAATATTATTACTTTCAATAATGTTGTTGTAAGCTACTGTCATTACCTGCATCTCTCTCTCTCTCTCTCTCTCTCTCTCTCTCTCTCTCTCATTGTGTCATGTGGATTACTGTTAATTTGTTATGCTGATCTGTTCTGTACGACATCTATTGCACGTCTGTCCGTCCTGGAAGAGGGATCCCTCCTCAGTTGCTCTTCCTGAGGTTTCTACCGTTTTTTTTTCCCCGTTAAAGGGTTTTTTTTGGGGAGTTTTTCCTTATCCGCTGCGAGGGTCCTAAGGACAGAGGGATGTCGTATGCTGTAAAGCCCTGTGAGGCAAATTGTGATTTGTGATATTGGGCTGTATAAATAAAATTGAAAATTGAAATTGAAATTCATCTCCACACTCATACTGAGGCACATCCCCGAACACTTGGGACACAGTGGAAGAAATCATACACTGTCGAAACTTCGCAAGAAGTTCATTCATTTATTCATTCATCTTCTAACCGCTTCATCCTCTTAAGGGTCACAGGGGGGCCGGAGCCTATCCCATCTGACATCGGGCGAGAGGCAGGGTACACCCTGGACAGGTCGCCAGACTATCGCAGGGCTGACACATAGAGACAGACAACCATTCACGCTCACATTCACACCTACGGACAATTTAGAGTTATCAATTAATCTAGTCCCCAATCCACATGTCTTTGGACTGTGGGAGGAAGCCGGAGTGCCCGGAGAGAACCCACGCTGACACGGGGAGAACATGCAAACTCCACACAGAAGGGCTCCCACGCCCGGGATTGAACCGGCAACCCTCTTGCTGTGAGGCGAGAGTGCTAACCACCACACCACGTGCCACCCTTTGCAAGAAGTTCTGGATCACAAAACGCCAATTCGGCTGTGAGGAAAATCATTGGAAAGTGCTGCTTCTGCAGGCTCTACTCTGCCAGGGTAGGTGAACAGAAAATGTCAGATTTGCCTAGGGAAAGGCTGCTGCCTGATTTATCTCCCTTCACAAATGTTGGAGTTGACTACTTCGGGCCGTTTGAAGTGAAGAGAGGCTGAAGTATGTGCAAGCGCTATGGGGTGATTTTCACCTGTCTCTCAAGCAGAGCTGTCCCCTTGGAAGTGGCGCCATCTATGGATACTGATGCGTGCATCAACGCCATACGGAGATTCATCTGCAGAAGAGGGCAGGTATCCCAGATACGTTCTGACAATGGAACAAACTTTGTGGGAGCGGAGTGAGAGTTGAAGGAGGCTCTTGCGTCCCTGAACCAGGAGAAGTTGAAGGGAGCTTTACTGCAAGATGGAATTCACTGGAGTTTCAACCCACCAGGGGCATTGCACCATGGAAGAGTTTGGGAGTGAATTAAACGCATGGTGAGGAAGGTTCTCACTTCTGTTTTGCACTTGCAAACTCTGGATGACGATGGCCTGCACACAGTCCTGTGCAAAGTGGAGGCAATATTAAATGACCGCCTGTAGTGTAAGATTTAATCTTAAATCAGATAAAAGTATTAAACTGCATAGGTTGATTAAGAGTGAAGTTCATATAACCATATTTTATGTTACAAGTTCTTATAAAACTGCTTGTTATGCATCCATGTGTGATAAAAAACAATGGTACACAAGTTTATGTATTCACAACACAAGGTTATGCATTTATATTGAAGAGCACACGTACACCACACCATGTATTGTCTAATAAAAACACACACACTCTTTAATGTTTGTATTGCATGACACACATTCTAAGCTCACATTGTTTGAAAGTACAGGGGACTGTATAGAAAAAGTCCCCAGATTTCATATGTTTTTTAAAAATAAAGTGAAAGCAGGCCCAAATCTAAGGGTGGAGAATTTGGGAAATTCCAGGCCTAAAGTGAAAGTGATTAGACCAATAGAAACAGGCCTGTTCAGGATTGGACAAAAGGAAAAAGCTCGCCACCAACAGATTTGGGTCTAAGTGGGAAGGATTAACGAAAAGAGGTGGAGATTCTCTCGAACCTCCACCAGCATATAAGAGAGTGCACTGAGAGCCAGTCTTCAGTCGTGCTCCGGAGCCTGACTCAGTGAGTTGTATGTGTTATTGCTTGTGAACACATTAAACTCGATTGCACCTGATTTTACTTGACTCCAGTGTTTCTCTAAGTGTTTGCCAACTGAACCTAAGGTACTAAATCAACATCAGAGGACGATCTGCAGGAGAAGTAGGAGACGAGTTCGGGTGCCATCTGGCCCACTTCCAGGCACCGATTTTCGCTTCTACACGCCCCATCATTAAACTTTGTGACGATCCCAATGATCTTGAGCCACTCACTCCTAGCCACATTCTTCTAATGAAAGGCAAGCCAGTCTTACCAGCCGGGCTCTTTGTGAAGGAGGATCTGTATGTGAAGAGGAGGTGGAGGCAAGCTCAATATATTGCTGGACTGTTTTGTCATATTTAATTTATTTCTACATTTCTTTATTGTTACACCTTATGTATCCTTATTTCTTTGCATTATGTCTCTGTATGCATTTGGGTTCGTGCAATTCCAATATTGGTGGAGGTGGAGTGGCTCCACCTGCCTGTGGAGCGGAAATGGTTTGCCTGTCTTTTTAACTTGTATGGCTCTGGTGATATTCAGGTGTGTTTTGTTACCGGCAGGAGCATACAAGTTTTTGACCGTCAATTTGGGTTGTTGTTTGCACTTGTCAAGGTATACCGTTTGCATCATATCTTTCATGCAATTGTGCATTTTGGACTATTTTGTGTGGTGTAAATACACTTTGGAGTATTATTGCAACGGACCTGTGGAACTCAATTATTCAACTGACAAGTGGCCCATGAATGCGTTAATCATATGTTTAGCCCGGTTTCAGCCACCTCATGGCTTGTAGGTTTACTGTTTTTCTTTCTTATTTAGTCCCACGTAAGTCAAGCCATACAATGACAATTCCTGACAATAAACACACATCGGAACTAGAAACCTTTGTATATACAGAACATAACATACGGGACATAGAACATGATATTGATCCAGATAACAACTTACTTAATGATATTAAAAAACAGCTGCAGTTACTACACAGATTAGCACTACAATTTAACTTTCCAATCAAGGCACAACATAGCAATCATCCACTTCAACAGCAGAACTTGACTACTTCGGGCGTTTGAAGTGAAGAGAGGCTGAAGTATGTGCAAGCGCTATGGGGTGATTTTCACCTGTCTCTCAAGCAGAGCTGTCCCCTTGGAAGTGGCGCCATCTATGGATACTGATGCGTGCATCAACGCCATACGGAGATTCATCTGCAGAAGAGGGCAGGTATCCCAGATACGTTCTGACAATGGAACAAACTTTGTGGGAGCGGAGTGAGAGTTGAAGGAGGCTCTTGCGTCCCTGAACCAGGAGAAGTTGAAGGGAGCTTTACTGCAAGATGGAATTCACTGGAGTTTCAACCCACCAGGGGCATTGCACCATGGAAGAGTTTGGGAGTGAATTAAACGCATGGTGAGGAAGGTTCTCACTTCTGTTTTGCACTTGCAAACTCTGGATGACGATGGCCTGCACACAGTCCTGTGCAAAGTGGAGGCAATATTAAATGACCGCCTGTAGTGTAAGATTTAATCTTAAATCAGATAAAAGTATTAAACTGCATAGGTTGATTAAGAGTGAAGTTCATATAACCATATTTTATGTTACAAGTTCTTATAAAACTGCTTGTTATGCATCCATGTGTGATAAAAAACAATGGTACACAAGTTTATGTATTCACAACACAAGGTTATGCATTTATATTGAAGAGCACACGTACACCACACCATGTATTGTCTAATAAAAACACACACACTCTTTAATGTTTGTATTGCATGACACACATTCTAAGCTCACATTGTTTGAAAGTACAGGGGACTGTATAGAAAAAGTCCCCAGATTTCATATGTTTTTTAAAAATAAAGTGAAAGCAGGCCCAAATCTAAGGGTGGAGAATTTGGGAAATTCCAGGCCTAAAGTGAAAGTGATTAGACCAATAGAAACAGGCCTGTTCAGGATTGGACAAAAGGAAAAAGCTCGCCACCAACAGATTTGGGTCTAAGTGGGAAGGATTAACGAAAAGAGGTGGAGATTCTCTCGAACCTCCACCAGCATATAAGAGAGTGCACTGAGAGCCAGTCTTCAGTCGTGCTCCGGAGCCTGACTCAGTGAGTTGTATGTGTTATTGCTTGTGAACACATTAAACTCGATTGCACCTGATTTTACTTGACTCCAGTGTTTCTCTAAGTGTTTGCCAACTGAACCTAAGGTACTAAATCAACATCAGAGGACGATCTGCAGGAGAAGTAGGAGACGAGTTCGGGTGCCATCTGGCCCACTTCCAGGCACCGATTTTCGCTTCTACACGCCCCATCATTAAACTTTGTGACGATCCCAATGATCTTGAGCCACTCTCCTAGCCACATTCTTCTAATGAAAGGCAAGCCAGTCTTACCAGCCGGGCTCTTTGTGAAGGAGGATCTGTATGTGAAGAGGAGGTGGAGGCAAGCTCAATATATTGCTGGACTGTTTTGTCATATTTAATTTATTTCTACATTTCTTTATTGTTACACCTTATGTATCCTTATTTCTTTGCATTATGTCTCTGTATGCATTTGGGTTCGTGCAATTCCAATATTGGTGGAGGTGGAGTGGCTCCACCTGCCTGTGGAGCGGAAATGGTTTGCCTGTCTTTTTAACTTGTATGGCTCTGGTGATATTCAGGTGTGTTTTGTTACCGGCAGGAGCATACAAGTTTTGACCGTCAATTTGGGTTGTTGTTTGCACTTGTCAAGGTATACCGTTGCATCATATCTTTCATGCAATTGTGCATTTTGGACTATTTTGTGTGGTGTAAATACACTTTGGAGTATTATTGCAACGGACCTGTGGAACTCAATTATTCAACTGACAAGTGGCCCATGAATGCGTTAATCATATGTTTAGCCGGTTTCAGCCACCTCATGGCTTGTAGGTTTACTGTTTTTCTTATTTAGTCCCACGTAAGTCAAGCCATACAATGACAATTCCTGACAATAAACACACATCGGAACTAGAAACCTTTGTATATACAGAACATAACATACGGGACATAGAACATGATATTGATCCAGATAACAACTTACTTAATGATATTAAAAAACAGCTGCAGTTACTACACAGATTAGCACTACAATTTAACTTTCCAATCAAGGCACAACATAGCAATCATCCACTTCAACAGCAGAACTTGACTACTTCGGGCCGTTTGAAGTGAAGAGAGGCTGAAGTATGTGCAAGCGCTATGGGGTGATTTTCACCTGTCTCTCAAGCAGAGCTGTCCCCTTGGAAGTGGCGCCATCTATGGATACTGATGCGTGCATCAACGCCATACGGAGATTCATCTGCAGAAGAGGGCAGGTATCCCAGATACGTTCTGACAATGGAACAAACTTTGTGGGAGCGGAGTGAGAGTTGAAGGAGGCTCTTGCGTCCCTGAACCAGGAGAAGTTGAAGGAGCTTTACTGCAAGATGGAATTCACTGGAGTTTCAACCCACCAGGGGCATTGCACCATGGAAGAGTTTGGGAGTGAATTAAACGCATGGTGAGGAAGGTTCTCACTTCTGTTTTGCACTTGCAAACTCTGGATGACGATGGCCTGCACACAGTCCTGTGCAAAGTGGAGGCAATATTAAATGACCGCCTGTAGTGTAAGATTTAATCTTAAATCAGATAAAAGTATTAAACTGCATAGGTTGATTAAGAGTGAAGTTCATATAACCATATTTTATGTTACAAGTTCTTATAAAACTGCTTGTTATGCATCCATGTGTGATAAAAAACAATGGTACACAAGTTTATGTATTCACAACACAAGGTTATGCATTTATATTGAAGAGCACACGTACACCACACCATGTATTGTCTAATAAAACACACACACTCTTAATGTTTGTATTGCATGACACACATTCTAAGCTCACATTGTTTGAAAGTACAGGGGACTGTATAGAAAAAGTCCCCAGATTTCATATGTTTTTTAAAAATAAAGTGAAAGCAGGCCCAAATCTAAGGGTGGAGAATTTGGGAAATTCCAGGCCTAAAGTGAAAGTGATTAGACCAATAGAAACAGGCCTGTTCAGGATTGGACAAAGGAAAAGCTCGCCACCAACAGATTTGGGTCTAAGTGGAAGGATTAACGAAAGAGGTGGAGATTCTCTCGAACCTCCACCAGCATATAAGAGAGTGCACTGAGAGCCAGTCTTCAGTCGTGCTCGAGCCTGACTCAGTGAGTTGTATGTGTTATTGCTTGTGAACACATTAAACTCGATTGCACCTGATTTTACTTGACTCCAGTGTTTCTCTAAGTGTTTGCCAACTGAACCTAAGGTACTAAATCAACATCAGAGGACGATCTGCAGGAGAAGTAGGAGACGAGGTCTGGTGCCATCTGGCCCACTTCCAGGCACCGATTTTCGCTTCTACACGCCCCATCATTAAACTTTGTGACGATCCCAATGATCTTGAGCCACTCACTCCTAGCCACATTCTTCTAATGAAAGGCAAGCCAGTCTTACCAGCCGGGCTCTTTGTGAAGGAGGATCTGTATGTGAAGAGGAGGTGGAGGCAAGCTCAATATATTGCTGGACTGTTTTGTCATATTTAATTTATTTCTACATTTCTTTATTGTTACACCTTATGTATCCTTATTTCTTTGCATTATGTCTCTGTATGCATTTGGGTTCGTGCAATTCCAATATTGGTGGAGGTGGAGTGGCTCCACCTGCCTGTGGAGCGGAAATGGTTTGCCTGTCTTTTTAACTTGTATGGCTCTGGTGATATTCAGGTGTGTTTTGTTACCGGCAGGAGCAAGTTTTTGACCGTCAATTTGGGTTGTTGTTTGCACTTGTCAAGGTATACCGTTTGCATCATATCTTTCATGCAATTGTGCATTTTGGACTATTTTGTGTGGTGTAAATACACTTTGGAGTATTATTGCAACGGACCTGTGGAACTCAATTATTCAACTGACAAGTGGCCCATGAATCGTTAATCATATGTTTAGCCCGGTTTCAGCCACCTCATGGCTTGTAGGTTTACTGTTTTTCTTTCTTATTTAGTCCCACGTAAGTCAAGCCATACAATGACAATTCCTGACAATAAACACACATCGGAACTAGAAACCTTTGTATATACAGAACATAACATACGGGACATAGAACATGATATTGATCCAGATAACAACTTACTTAATGATATTAAAAAACAGCTGCAGTTACTACACAGATTAGCACTACAATTTAACTTTCCAATCAAGGCACAACATAGCAATCATCCACTTCAACAGCAGAACTTGACTACTTCGGGCCGTTTGAAGTGAAGAGAGGCTGAAGTATGTGCAAGCGCTATGGGGTGATTTTCACCTGTCTCTCAAGCAGAGCTGTCCCCTTGGAAGTGGCGCCATCTATGGATACTGATGCGTGCATCAACGCCATACGGAGATTCATCTGCAGAAGAGGGCAGGTATCCCAGATACGTTCTGACAATGGAACAAACTTTGTGGGAGCGGAGGAGTTGAAGGAGGCTCGCGTCCCTGAACCAGGAGAAGTTGAAGGAGCTTTACTGCAAGATGGAATTCACTGGAGTTTCAACCCACCAGGGGCATTGCACCATGGAAGAGTTTGGGAGTGAATTAAACGCATGGTGAGGAAGGTTCTCACTTCTGTTTTGCACTTGCAAACTCTGGATGACGATGGCCTGCACACAGTCCTGTGCAAAGTGGAGGCAATATTAAATGACCGCCTGTAGTGTAAGATTTAATCTTAAATCAGATAAAAGTATTAAACTGCATAGGTTGATTAAGAGTGAAGTTCATATAACCATATTTTATGTTACAAGTTCTTATAAAACTGCTTGTTATGCATCCATGTGTGATAAAAAACAATGGTACACAAGTTTATGTATTCACAACACAAGGTTATGCATTTATATTGAAGAGCACACGTACACCACACCATGTATTGTCTAATAAAAACACACACACTCTTTAATGTTTGTATTGCATGACACACATTCTAAGCTCACATTGTTTGAAAGTACAGGGGACTGTATAGAAAAAGTCCCCAGATTTCATATGTTTTTTAAAAATAAAGTGAAAGCAGGCCCAAATCTAAGGGTGGAGAATTTGGGAAATTCCAGGCCTAAAGTGAAAGTGATTAGACCAATAGAAACAGGCCTGTTCAGGATTGGACAAAAGGAAAAGCTCGCCACCAACAGATTTGGGTCTAAGTGGGAAGGATTAACGAAAGAGGTGGAGATTCTCTAACCTCCACCAGCATATAAGAGAGTGCACTGAGAGCCAGTCTTCAGTCGTGCTCGAGCCTGACTCAGTGAGTTGTATGTGTTATTGCTTGTGAACACATTAAACTCGATTGCACCTGATTTTACTTGACTCCAGTGTTTCTCTAAGTGTTTGCCAACTGAACCTAAGGTACTAAATCAACATCAGAGGACGATCTGCAGGAGAAGTAGGAGACGAGTTCGGGTGCCATCTGGCCCACTTCCAGGCACCGATTTTCGCTTCTACACGCCCCATCATTAAACTTTGTGACGATCCCAATGATCTTGAGCCACTCCTCCTAGCCACATTCTTCTAATGAAAGGCAAGCCAGTCTTACCAGCCGGGCTCTTTGTGAAGGAGGATCTGTATGTGAAGAGGAGGTGGAGGCAAGCTCAATATATTGCTGGACTGTTTTGTCATATTTAATTTATTTCTACATTTCTTTATTGTTACACCTTATGTATCCTTATTTCTTTGCATTATGTCTCTGTATGCATTTGGGTTCGTGCAATTCCAATATTGGTGGAGGTGGAGTGGCTCCACCTGCCTGTGGAGCGGAAATGGTTTGCCTGTCTTTTAACTTGTATGGCTCTGGTGATATTCAGGTGTGTTTTGTTACGGCAGGAGCATACAAGTTTTTGACCGTCAATTTGGGTTGTTGTTTGCACTTGTCAAGGTATACCGTTTGCATCATATCTTTCATGCAATTGTGCATTTTGGACTATTTTGTGTGGTGTAAATACACTTTGGAGTATTATTGCAACGGACCTGTGGAACTCAATTATTCAACTGACAAGTGGCCCATGAATGCGTTAATCATATGTTTAGCCCGGTTTCAGCCACCTCATGGCTTGTAGGTTTACTGTTTTTCTTTCTTATTTAGTCCCACGTAAGTCAAGCCATACAATGACAATTCCTGACAATAAACACACATCGGAACTAGAAACCTTTGTATATACAGAACATAACATACGGGACATAGAACATGATATTGATCCAGATAACAACTTACTTAATGATATTAAAAAACAGCTGCAGTTACTACACAGATTAGCACTACAATTTAACTTTCCAATCAAGGCACAACATAGCAATCATCCACTTCAACAGCAGAAGTCTATACACCAACTTCCACAGCATTAAGAAATATTTGAGACAGTTCAAGAACCCATTCAACATCATAGCAATATCAGAGACATGGATCAACACTGACAGTGGTGTGGACTTTGAGATGGAGAGGTGTGGCAATATAGGTGGACAAAGGACTGAAGTATAAGGTGGTGGAGAGTATGACAGAAGCTGTTGATAATTTGGTGGAATGTATCACAACAGAAATTTGTATGGAAAGAACAAAAAATATTATTGTGAGCTGTTTATACAGAAATCCAGGATCTAGTATTGAAATATTTGTTGACTGGATGGAAAAAATGTTTGCTACATCAGTGCAAAAGACTGTGTTCATCTGTGGAGATTATAACATTGATCTGTTAAATCCAAAGAAGCATAAAATGACAGAAGATTTCATCAATATGATGTACAGTATGGGTTTATATCCGAAAATTCCCAGACCTAGTAGAATTACTTCTCATTGTGCCACATTAATTAAGCAATATCACACTCGAGCTCGTGATGTTGTACCGCGGCCTCGTTCCTACGACCGAATCACAGCCGTTACAATATCACAGTACAACATCACGAGCTTGAGTGTGATATTGCTTTTATACAACAGTTCAACAGTTAATAAGCAAGGCTGATTAAGAAATGTTGAAAAATGAGGACAAAATAAATAATTTAAGCATTTTATTTGTCTTCCGCCAACAAAAATAGTTCCCTCAGGACTCCGCTGTCACCGTTGCTATGTAACGCAAACATGGTGCACCAGGCACTTTCTCTTTATACACATTTATCTGCACGTTTCCATTAATTGTGCAGCCGGTGAAATAAGTCTCTGGTGACTGCATGGTGGACTGTCGCTTCACAGGCACAGCCAACTCTGCCTTCTGATCTGACAGTATGTTGCTTTTCTCCAAGTCACTGAGCTCCACTGATGAAACACTGACAAACCTGGATGTGTGCTCAGATGGATTCAGCTTCTCCTCTCCCTCATCTTTCTCTGATGACCATTCATAGTTCAATTCAAAACTTATTTTAGGAAATAAATCCATATTTTTGGCTGTTTGACAGTGGATGAATTAATTAGTCCACAACACAACTGCTGACCTAACTGACACTAACCGTCAGTTTTGATTTGATTGTTGATTGCAATCAGCTGTGAGGCGGAGTGATACATACACGGTGAAATAACCGTGATGTTATACTCCAATATCATCACAGTTTTACTGTCTCTCGACCAATCAGATTGCAGGGCCGGAACTAACTGTTGTATAATAGATAATATATTCACAAATAGTACGGAAAACAATACAGAAAGTGAGCTACTATACAATGACAGCAGTGACCATTTGTCTGTTTTTATTGTCTATCACTGTGATTACAGGAAAACAAAGGATACTATTCAAATGAAATACAAACGAGTAAGAACTGAAGAAAACATAAATGCATTCAAGAGTGAATTACTAAAACAAAACTGGAAAGTAGTATATGAAGAAGAAGATATCGATAAAGCATACAATGGATTTCTGAATATTTTTTAAAACACTATATGATAAAACCTGTCCGGTAAGGAAATACAATGATAGACAAAAACAAGCAAATAGTCCATGGTTAACCAAAGGGTTAAAAAATGCCTGCAAAAAGAAAAACACACTGTATAGACAATTCCTAAAATATCAAACCTTAGAGGCAGAAATTAAATACAAAACATACAAAAATAAATTAATTAGTATTATGAGGATATGTAAGAAAGAATATTATAATAAAATACTTAATAGTAATAAAAATAACATGAAGGGGTTATGGAATGTACTAAATAGTTTTATTAGGAATGGAGATAAAAATAAAAATACAAGATACCCAGAACGTTATATTGAGAATGACAAGTTAATAAATAATATGGAAGATGTGGTAAATGGTTTTAATAAATTCTTTGTAAATGTGGGGCCAGATCTGGCGGGAAAAATTCAGGACCTAGACTCAGCTGGAGGGGTGGAGGCTGTTCTAGGGGATAGAAACCCCAACACCATATTCCTTAGAGCAGTTGAAATAAAAGAGATGGTAGGCATTGTTAGGAAAAGTAAAAGCAAATACTCAACTGACTGGAATAACATTGATATGGTTGTAATAAAAAAAAGTTGTAGAAGAGATCGCAGAACCGTTTACTCACATATGTAATATGTCTTTTCAAGCCGGTAAATTTCCAAGCAAGATGAAAATAGCTAAAGTTATACCTTTTATATAAATGTGGGGATATACACCATTTCACAAACTACAGGCCTGTTTCCCTACTCTCCCAATTCTCCAAAATACTCGAAAAACTGTACACAGCAAGACTAGACAATTTCAGTGAAAGACACAAACTTTTAGCAGACAGTCAATATGGATTCCGGAAAGACAGATCAACATCGCTGGCACTAATAGAACTCATTGAGAAAATCACAAATGGCATAGACAATAAAAAACATGTAATGGGAATTTTTATAGACTTAAAGAAAGCATTTGATACAATAAATCATGACATTCTATTCACTAAACTAGAAAGGTATGGTATCAGAGGGGTGGGATTGGAGTGGGTGAGGAGCTACTTAGGTAGCTGACAGCAGTTTGTGGAGATTGGAAATCATAAATCCGCTAACATGCCCATAACATGTGGAGTACCGCAAGGGTCTGTTTTGGGACCTAAACTGTTTGTAATGTATATTGATGACATATGTAAAATATCAAATATAATGAAATTTATATTATTTGCTGATGATACAAACATTTTCTGCTCTGGGGATAATTTACAACAGCTTTTAGAGACAATCACAACAGAAATGAATAAATTAAAAAGGTGGTTTGATGTAAACAAATTGTCATTAAATTTGAGTAAAACAAAGATTATGTTATTTGGTAAATATAAAATGAACCCTCAAGTACATTTGACAATTGATAACATAAGTATAGAAAGATTTTATGAAATAAAATTTTTGGGTGTGACTGTAGACCATACAATCTCCTGGAAACCACATGTTAAACATGTCAAAGCAAAAATAGCAAAGACCATTGCAATTTTGGGGAAATCAAGACACATTCTGGACTATAAATCACTACATACTCTGTATAATGCACTCATTTTATCATATATGAGCTACTGCGTAGAAATATGGGGAAATAACTACAAATCCAACCTACAGCCGTTATGCACGTTACAAAAAAGAGCAATAAGAATCATAAATAAAACTGGATATCTTGAGCATACAAATTCATTATTCATAAAGACACACACTTTGAAATTCACCAATATAGTTAAACATAAGACTGCACAAATCATATACAAAGCAAGACACAACCTACTTCCTGGTGAAATGCAAAATATATTTAGGGAAAGACAGGGTGGGTATAATTTGAGAGGGGAATTTAATTTGAAGAGAATTAAAGTCAGAACAACTCTGAAAAGTATGTGCATAACAGTCTGTGGGGTGAAATTGTGGAATGGTCTGGAGAAGGAGCTAAAAACAGCACAAACATAAAACTGTTTAAAAAATTATAGGCTACAAAAACATGTTTCTAAAAAACTATGAGGATGAGGAAAAGTAGGGTGGAGAGTGAAACATTATTTTGATTACATAGGGATCGGTGATTATAAACCTGAGAGTCTGTTGATTTTGTATTTGGTTTTTTTTTCTTTTTTTTGTTGTTTGTTTGGTTGATTTGTTGTTTTTAGAATTATAAAACTAAGAGTGAGTCTGTTGACTTTGTTGTTTTGTATTTGGGTTTTTGTTTTTGTTTTGTTTTGAACATGGAATTTCAAAACTAAAAGGGAGTCTGTTGACTTTGTTTGTATTTGGGTTTTTTGTTTTGTTTTGAATATGTAATGATGGAACGGTGAATAAGGGTTGGGAACTGAAAAGCTTGGCTTCCTCCTGCTCCTTTTCGAGCATACGTTGTGTATTGATTTGAACATTGGTTTTGTTTTTTGAGAAACTATAACACGTATGATTTATTTTATATGTCTTTTCTTTTACTTTCTTTTTTTAAATATGTTTGAAATAAAGAATCAATCAATCAACTATCTTTATAAAGCCTCCCTGTTCTCATCCAAATTTCAAAAGTATTAGATTTGAAGAGTTTACCGTTATTTTTTCAATCAATCAATTTCAATCAATTTTATTTATACAGCCCAATATCACAAATCACAATTTGCCTCACAGGGCTTTACAGTATACGACATCCCTCTGTCCTTAGGACCCTCACAGTGGATAAGGAAAAACTCCCCCCAAAAAAAACCTTTAGGGGCGCCTGTGGCTTAGTGGTAGAGCAGGCGCCCCATGTACAAGGCTGTTGCTGCAGCGGCCTGGGTTTGACTCCAGCCTGTGGCCCTTTGCTGCATGTCACTCCCTCTCTCTCTCCCCCTTCACACTTGCCTGTCCTATACATTAAAGGCTAAAAAGCCCCAAAAAATATCTTAAACAAACAAACAAACAAAAAAACCCTTTAATGAGGGAAAAAACGGTAGAAACCTCAGGAAGAGCAACTGAGGAGGGATCCCTCTTCGAGGACGGACAGATGTGCAATAGATGTCATACAGAACAGATCAGCATGATAGATTAAGAGCAATCCGTATGACACAATGAGACAGAAGGGGAGACAGAGACAGAGAGACAGAGACAGAGAGAGATGCAGGACAGACAGTAATGACAGTAGCTTACAACAACATTAATGAAAGTAATAATATTATAGTTATAATTCTGGCTATTGTGGTACAATATATTGAAAGTATATATTAATATCTGATAGTATACATATGTGACAATAATCATATGTGTATAATAACAGTAGAGTATGACTAATGATAACAGCAGCAGCAGGAGGCATCAGGCAGGACCATGGCAGCAGCGCAACCACACACACACATCACACCATCCCGGCACCGCTGCGATATAAGGAAAGTGGAGCACAAAGGCTCTGGAGAAGAAGAGATAGTGACGTGCAATACGGCCGAGTTGGCGAAATGCAGTAACAGGACATGAGAGAAAGAGAGAGAGAGAGAGAAGGAGAGAAGGTGCCCGGTGTACTATAGGAGGTCCCCTGGCAGACTAGGCCTAAGTCAGCCTAACTTGGGGCTGGTACAAGGCAAGCCTGAGCCAGCCCTAACTATAAGCTTTATCAAAGAGGAAAGTCTTAAGTCTAGTCTTAAATGTGGAGACGGTGTCTGCCTCCCAGACCGCAACAGGAAGATGATTCCACAGGAGAGGGGCCTGATAGCTGAAGGTTCTGGCTCCTGATCTACTTTTGGAGACTTTAGGGACCACGAGTAACCCTGCGTTCTCAGAGCGCAGTGTTCTGGTGGGATAATATGGCACTATGAGCTCTCTAAGATATGATGGAGCCTGACCATCTAGAGCTTTATAAGTTAACAGTAGGATATTAAATTCAATTTTGGATTTTATTATTTTATTATCGTGGAGAAAATCACACAGCTGGTCTGCGACTACTTTCTCAGTTTCTTTGTGACTCTTTGTCCTCAGGCTACGACCAAGAAATGGCCTCCCTGTTGTTAATGATACATCTTTTTCCACCGCCGCCAGGGGGATTGAAGTCTCCAAAAATGAGTGCATGTGCTGCAGTGTAGAGACCTCTGGTCTTTCATAAGGTAATTAAATTGAGATGTTAACAATAATTTCTCACATGTGACCTTGTTAGCCACATGTGTAAATAAAGGTTGTTAAAAAGGGGATGAGATTGAAATAAAGTCTTTGTAGGCATTTACATCTTACACTAGCTAGTGAGAAGATGTTTGAATATTCACTTTTATAATGTAGTTTTCTCTGTGGCTGCATATTATTCTTGTGTCAAATTTCAGTTTTCTTGTCTCAATTCTAGTCATGCTGTAGTTTGGAGGAGCATCTCCGCAACCAGCAAGGTCGGCAGCCGTGCCTTCTTGCTGTTGGACATCAGAAGAGCAAGATTGACAGCTACTACATCACCATCGATAAGCATCTCGTTTCATGCCAGGCAAACTGCACCCTTGCGGCATTTGATGACCTTTTTAAAGCACATTTTGTGTTTAATTTGTCTTATGATGCTGCATTGTTGAATTTTTACACATTCCTGCAGACAACAATGTATAACATTGATGTGGGGAAAATGAAAGTCACCCAGAGTTAGAGAGTTGAGAGCCAGACTGCTTAACCAGCCAGTAGTACTCTTAGTCTGTGAGTAAGAGGCTAAAACAATGCTCATCTATTTCAAGTGTCGGTAACTGTTCCCCAGCAGTCAGTAGTTGGTTTCACATTTAAAAGTTGAACATATTTACTATCCTGAACTTGTTATTTGTAGTATAATGGAGGAAGACATGCTCGTCTTTTGTCAAATAAGTGATATACTTTTGGTTGAAGATCACGTTTTTTTGGCAAATAAGCTATTCACAGAGAATTTAAATTACCATCATCATGCATTCAGAGTATTACAAAGTGATGAAAGGTGTATAAGTATCTGAGCTTAAATTTTATATACTACTGTTTAATATTGAAAGTTCATACAATGTTTCAGATGAAAGTTTATACATTATACCTTCATTCACAGTATTTAAACTGTAGGCTATAACTAAAAAGTTAAAAAAGTTTTAAAAAATAAATGTTTTTTTGGAAAATTATTATTATTATTGTTGGAATTATTATTTTGTGATTCTATAGTTTTAACATTTTTCAGTGTAGATATCTTGACACTTTAGGGAGTGAAACTAACGCTACTCTAATGGTACAAAATGAAACTCAGAGCAGTGTTATTTGTATAATCCCATAGTGTTGATTTAACTCTGTTTTGTAAATTAAAGAAGCAGCGCTAGCATCAGGGACGTTGCTAGGAGTTGAAAACATCAAGGGCTTTAGCCCTAAAGTGGGAACAATTCTTTTGAATTATTCCACCTGATTTTATTTTGACAAAGAATGAGCACTTGTCTTCTGTTATTGGGTTGCCCAAATTGTTGGTTAACACCTGTTAAACCCGAAAATCCCCCAACTGGGGGACTTTGAGAATGACTTTCCAAACAGTGTGAAACAATGGACTAATCACGAAGAATAAGCTGCACATCAAATTAAACAGCAAAACCTGGGCTACAAGGCGGTATAAACCGTTCTTACATGCCCCAAACACAGCTCAAACAACAACTAGCCTAAATAAATAACAACAAATCAAACTCCATACAGCATCGATATCCCAGGCTTTACCGCGATGCCACATTATGCAAAACACACACCATTCATCTCAAATGAAAGCAGAGACACTGCTCTTTCAACACATATCCTCCAAAGCACAGAAGAGTAAATTTGCTTAGAACATGGCACTCTTAAATATGTGATTCTGACTGGTCAATCAACAAAATTCTGTGGTGTTTATTTCTTGAGGTATCACCGCTGCCCTGCTGCTCGGGATGCCATAGCAACGGCCTTAGACTGAGGAGCATCAAAATCAGTTAAGGTTAGTCCACACAAGCCAAATAGGATTGGAGTGGCAAAATGCAGCATTTTCAGGACATCACTTTTAACATTTTTGGAGAGGACAAAACGCTTGATGTTTGGCTAAAATATGACATGTCCCCAGCAAAAAAAAAAAAAAAAAAATCGCAGGGCCAGGAGCACAACTAGAAGAAGTAAGTAGGCCTAGTAAGCCATGTTCTAAGCGAGATAATGGAACATGACTGGGAATGGACGTTACGCGTCGGGGTTCTATTCCCCTGTCGCGAGTTATTTTTCAGCAGTCACCAGCTCACTATACATTATCCCTTACTTCACATTTAGATGTGTGTGTGGTCAGTTTGGAGTGGAAAATACATGAAAAACATGAAACGGACAGTTGTATGTGTGTATACTAAACATCAATAGGGATTTACAGAAACAAAAAGTCGAACATATAGTCATGTACATATGTCATGTAAGCTGGTGTGACGGTGAGTGTGTTGTGTGCTGTTGTGCTACATGTGTTGCTGTCTGTTGTGCTCCCGTGCCGTGCCCTGGACTTTAAGTTCGAAACGAGGTGCTTTATTAGTAAAAAAAACAAAAAACAAAACAACAACAACAAAAGGCTTAAAAGATCTGGGGCTATAGCCGGGAATGCCCAGGTCTAAGGTTGTCCATGGCCAGGGGCGGACTGGGACTGAAAAACAGCCCTGGACTTTGTCTCGGCCCAGCCCACAACAACCGGTGTGCATACGGTATGCGCTTCCTTCTTCTTCAATTTGATTGCCGGCCGGCTGGCTCATAGATATCTATGGGCCAGCTAGCATCCAATTTAAAGGCTGCCACCTAGCGGACTGGACGTGGAACAGTAGATTATAAGGGAGAAAAAAACAGAAAAAAAAAAAAAAACAGTGATGACTGTGTGGCGGCCGCTGGCCATCCTGGAGTACCGGCTGCTCTGTGATTCTCCAGAACCTCCAGATGGCCAGTCCACCCCTGTCCATGGCTGGCATAGTGTTAACAGTTTGACTATTTCGGAAGTGTTGATTTGACTCTGGAGAGTCAAAGTGTGAAAAAGGTGTTGAAATTCAACACTGGACTTTTTGCTGTGTACAGTAACATAAAAATTTAGAGTTCACCAGACACAAAATAAATTTGTCATATTGCTCTTGTCTGACAGGAATTTTATGCCAGTTTAATATAAATATTTTGTTGTTTGAGCATATAATTGTATGTCATATGAACATAAAAACACCTACTTTAAGTTCCATTGAACTATGAAAATTCATTGTGGCAAGCTTAGGTTTTTGAGCCAGGAAGTCCCTTTTATTTCATATCTGCACAGCTTTATCCACACAGGCAGGAGGTCACTAATGTTGTATACGACTTAACTCATTATCTTTTACCACATTAACCACTGTGAAATACATAAACATTAATCACTGTGTAATGGGTAACGTGAGTGATTTACAACACATTTAAACATAGTTTTCTTTGGCTTATGGCCTTGAACACATTGTCTCATGGCATGTTGGGAAACACCACCCATTTCGCCCCAGTACGCCACAATATGTCAAGTGCACAATGATAGTGCTATTTATTAGTCTTAAACTATTGAGGTTAGATTGGCTTTATACATTTTAGTCAAATTAACTCAAAATTTTTTGACTTGCCCACAAAGGATGAGTTTTTGTACATTAAAATGTTGTGTCATGAATTGATTGGGGTTTACAGTGTACAGGGAACTTTGTTTCTTACTTCTCAAGTGTTTTTTATTTTATATTAAATAAACTGTTGCTTAGATTTAGCTGGAAAATCACTGTAAAATAAATAATAAAATACAAAACAATGAAATTTGGACCTAAAAGCTACCATATGTCAAATCCCCAGCCCTTTGCTATTCCAACTTACAACAGTGCAGGTAAATAAATAGCTGCCCTGTAGAGGCTGCAGGAAGAAAGAGATGGAGAGAGGAGAGGTTTGTTTGTAGACAGAGAGCCAACAGGAGAGGGAGGTGGAAGAGTGTGTGTTTGCACTTAGTGTGTGTGTATGCGTACGCATGTGCCCCATGTGCGTGTAACGAAAGGGGGAGAGCGAAAGAGAGAGAGGGTAGGGGCCGTCTCTTCTACACTGGACCTGTCACGCACAATATTTAGCATGAAGTAAACCCCTCCCCCCCCACCCCCCACCCACCCCCACCCCCACCCACCCCCCTATACTCTGTGCTGGGATCAAGCCTCACTACTCCACAGCCTTCATGTCTGACAGCACAGAGGGAAGAACAAGAACAAGTAGGAAACTGACCGACGCCTTTTCTGACTTTTGGACGCTGCGGGGAACTTTTTGTCCATGTCACCAGCAAACCTGAGTCAAGGACACCCATCAGCCTGTAGCAAAGCTCTTTGCGTTTTCCACGGATTAATTTAACCTGACCGGGATTCGATGTAAGTGCTAGTAACCGCACTTCTCACTCCTCTATCTCTTTCTAACGTTACTTTTTGTCTTAGTGTCTGAAATTGACCAAGCGCTTTTTAAAATTAGTGCGTAAAAGTTGACAAAATCTAGCCGATATGTAGAGCAGGGGCTTCATTAACTCTTTTAAGATAGGGCTACAGTTTGGAGCTTTCCATACCAGAAACGCTTAGTTCTTCGTGTACAAGTTGAAGTACCAACAATAAGCTTTTAAGGGTTGTGGATTTGGCTTGAAACAAATAGGCTAGAAAAGGAAATTCTGAACAGCAGAATTTACTTTAAGGTGTGCGTCCACGGAGCACATTGTTGTTGTTGATGAGAGGCATCATTTTAGGCACTGTGACATATTTGAAAGTGTGTATCACATCTTCCATTTAGACAAAAATGATCACCGTGATTTAAAAAATATATCAAAAGAAAACGTTTAATTCAAACAGCAAAAGAGGCTCTGTGGAAAGGCTCCATGTAATTTGGGCCTTGCAGAATTTTAACGTTTTAACGTTACATTAATTTAACGTTACATTAATGTCAATATTAACATTAATATTAACATTAGTCTACAGTGATGGCGTTTCGGTGACAACAGTTACGAAGTATTCGTACAGCGCCAAATTCTCCGTCCGTCTGTGTGTGAGGAAAAATGGCAAGAACCGTGTGAAGCAGAGCGACCAATCCAACAAACGCCTATTTTTCCCCGTAGAACTACAGCCTACTGAATTAGGCTATCATGTTGATAGCTTGGCATATTTTCTCCAAAATTCTAAGACTCCGCAGAGGCGGACGTTGTGAAAATATTTGGGAGGTCAAAAATATTTGGAGATGTGGAGGAAATTGATAGGTGGCAGGTGTTTGCCGGGGCCACAGGAGACCGCGGACAGAAAAACAAAGCTGTGAACCCCCTGTCACAGACACACACACACACACGCACGCACGCACGTGAGCGCGCGCAACAAACACACTTCCCCAACTTCTATCTTATGCTTGTAATATTTGCATCCCAATTTCAAAGATTACGAACAGGTCATGTCATTTTTCTGAACATTTTAATATTTATGAGTGACAGCGGTATGACGACAACAATAACAACAATAATAACAGCAGCAAAAACAACAACTACAGCAACAACAGCAAAATAGCCTAACAACAACAATAATAACTATTATTATTATTATTTTTATTATTAGTAGTAGTAGTAGCTAGTAGTAGTAGTAGTAGTAGTAGTAGTAGTATAAAATGAAATAAAATTAAGGTCTACTTTCTAGCTTTTTCTGGATCTTTTAGCAGCATTTTACGATTTTCCTCAGCGGATGTATATTTTAAAAATAGGCCTATGTATATTTCGGTTAATATTGATTTTAAAAATAGTTTCTTATTGTTCACGGCCCGTTGTTGGACCGTGGCTAACTGAATGTGAAATATGGAACCCACTCTGCATTACTCGTCCAAAATAAATGGCCCAAATAAAAATTCTGTCATTTTAGAAATGCCCTCAGTGCACGAGTTGTAACCCAGAAATGATATTTTATATTCTTCAATATAAAAAGGCCTGATGCGTATTTTAAGGTTTAGGATACAGTTCCTTGTGCTTAACAATTTATGTTAGTTTTAAAGCTCGCGCTGTTAAAAAAAAAAAAAATCAAAGGCAGGGCAGAGTTACCTCCAAGAATCACCGGCTTAGATTTCCTCCATCAGGCCTTCAGTTAGTAGCCTCTTTTGCATCTGTTCCCAGGTCAGGACATATGAAAATAAGATTTGTTTAATCGAAATTTACGTTCGGCCTCAGGCTAGAATGTAAATATTTCTTTAAGTGTTTATCACCAACCGTGTGCAACAGAGGCGCTTCTGAAAACCAATGCCCGCTGCGCTGAGAGGCCAGCAAGTTACATCACAGTGCATCTGGATCATGGAATTAAATCCCAGAATAACAATACATTTCAAACTGCTAAAACACACAAAATGTGCAGATAAAAAAATGTGCATTTACATAAATTCAAAGCGGTGGGGTTGTATTTAATTTCTAGGCCTTATATTTAACTCTTTTAAAACCATTAACTGTGAAAGAAAAACTTATTCTAAATCTTAATTCACATGCTCATAATAGGCTATCGCCGAAACTTTAACGATATTCATCATATCATTTATACTTATACCTTGGACTCATTTAAATCTTCTCCATACATCCTGCATAACATAGGTTGTTATCCTCTTATAGACAGTCAAAATCAGTGAAATACATTTCTTGCTCTACCGTAATAAATTGTTCATATAGAAGGGTTCTGTGTTAATCACTGTTATGGACTTGTGTTAGCTAGCACAGCCAATTATTTCCCGTCCGTCTATGCACGGAGGAGTGATTCTGCTGCAGGACTGCCTGCTCCCCACTCCCTCAATCATATGCAAATGGCTGTTATAGGAGGGCAAAAATTAACATCTACAAACATTGGACTGAAATTCCATCTGCCGTCTCTTCGAGGAGGCCCTTAATAAGTTCTCAGGCAGCAAAGTGACACACATCTTAATCAACTCTTAATCCCGGGAATTAATTCTCGACGCGTTTATGAATAATTCCCGGGCTAATGCCTGCAGTCCGTGGAAATGCAACAGACTTCCGCGCACACCGCCAGATGGACCCGACAATCTCCCGAAAAATGAGAGGATTTTTCCTCCATTATTATTATTATTATTATTATTATTATTATTATTATTATTATTATTATTTTATAATCATTATTACTATTATCAGCAGATATATATTTTAATGAAATCGGTGTTACTGAACAGCTGCATATGAAGACCAGAGACTCATCTTGCAGTTGATTTGTGTCCATTTCTAAAAGGAGGCTCTCAGCATTAAGAGGAAACTTACAGTGCCATTCCAGTAGTGTTTTATTTCAGTAAATAAGCACGATACAGCATGTTGGGTGGATGTGAAGGCAGAAGTGACTGCTTCAGTGCCCCAAGTGCTCCAGGAAATAGCCTGGGCCCTGTGGTAAACTAGATGAAGAGGAGGGTAAAAGCCTAATCAAATCAGCTCAGGTCCATTTTTGATGTTCATGAAGTTCACTCAGGAGTTAGCTCACACTAGGATGTGTAACTACAGAGGGAAAGCAACGAATGCACAGCTACCATTTCTGCTTTGGAGTGGCTCAGAGATCCATCTGACTGTCAGCTACTGAGCGCCTCAGCCTGCTTGTTAGCTCAGTGATAGCTTGTTGGCCATATTGAGCTCACAGGGAGGGGGAGAGGGGCTCTTGATTTTGGAAATATAATCATGTGGCACCCCTGATGTGCGTGTGTGTGCCTGTGTGTGTGGCAGGGTGGGGAACAGGGAGGGGGTGGAGGTGGAGGGTACTGACACCTTGTTCTGGACAAAATGACTGGCTTGCATCACCTGCACACCCCTCACTGCCAAGCCGGCCAGCCTCTCAGCACCACACTGACACCAGGCCGTCTGTCCATCCATTACTGTCATGGCAGATTTAGCTCTCAGGACTGGCTCACATTTATAATTCTGACCAAAATACTGGACCTTGCTGCTAGTAGACCTGGACTCTGCCCTCACAAATGGACAGCTGTTGCTCTGTCAGGCCAGTACGCTGACTGAAGTGTTCCAACAGCAACTAGGACCTGTCCTGTGGAGTGTAAAAAAAAAAAAAACCCAGAGAGATGTCTCAACACACACATACAGCTAAGGTAATGCTGTTTCAAACAAAAATTATGGTCTCCTTTTAATTTGAAAGAGGTAACAACATGTTTTTTGCTGTAGATTTGTGCTGAGTTATATTCAACAAAGGGAAAGCTCAGCTTTAGCTTGTTCAAAGGGACATAAAACACTTTGACCTTTCTTAAAATAAGTTAACAGAATCCTTCTGCAAAGATGATCGCATGAAGGTTGGCTGTGTTTGCCAGATCAGTAATTTGCCTGTAACATCGAGCTACAGCTCTATCAGAGGAGGCTTGCTAATATGTCAAATCACACAAATGAGACAAATCAGTGGTGATTGAACAAGAATCAATCATTCTTGTTCAACCACACAACAAAGTACTGACAGCAAAGCCAACAAAAGAACTTAAATTAAATTCAATATCACAAATAACAATTTACCTCAGAGGGCTTCACAGCATATGACATCCCTCTGTCCTTTGGACCCTCACAACAGCTAAGGAAAAACTCCTCCAAAAAACCCCTTTAACGGGGGAAAAAATGGTAGAAACCTCAGAAAGAGTAACTGAGGAGGGATCCCTCTTCCAGGACGGACAGACATGCAATAGTTGTCATACAGAACAGATCAACATAATAAATTTGCAGTAATTCATAGGACAAAATGACACATAATCAGACGGCGAGACAGAGAGAGAAACTGAGACAGAGAAAGATGCAGGTCAGACAGTAATGACAACAGCTACAATACATTAACTTTAGTAATAATATTATAGTAATAATAACAGTAATTGTGGTAGCATATGTTGTAAGTGTATATTAATATTAAATAGTACATCTATGTGACAATAATGATCATATGTGTATAATAACAGTAGAAGTATGAAATAACAGCAGCAATAGGAGGCATCAGGCAGGACCACGGCAGCGGCACAACCACGACACACAATCCAGGCGTAGCTGCGATACGAGGGAACCTGCCAGACAGTGGAGCACAAATGCAGATCACATTTTCATGGTATGCTTTTGAAATTGAAAAATGATGAACAAGTGATGAGCAATGAACAAGAGGAAAAGTCCCAAAGAGGGAGACAATAAATGAATTTATTAATTAAATGAATTAAGAGTGGGAATGTGAAAGAATTACACTTTTACTTTACACTTTACAAACATAAAAAGATACTGAAATTTCTGAATTGAAATGTATTAAGTTCCTTCCCCCATGGCCATATTTCACATTGCTGGTACCAAACAAAACTGTGTACTGTACTGTAAAGACTACACAGTGCTCCAGATTGTCAAAATGACATAAAAACTTTATGTTCACTTGACACAAAAACTCATCCCTTGTGAGCTAGACATAATTTTTTATGTTAAGTCAATGATTTTTGGGTTTTGAGTTAATTTGACTAAAATGTATAAAGCTGATTTTGCCTAATAGGTTTCCCAGGATGCCATGAGACAATGTGTTTAAGGTCATAAGCCAAAGAAAACTGTGTTTAAATGTGTTGTATATCGCTCATGTTACCCTTAACTCAGTGATTAATGTTTATGTATTTCACAATGGTTCTAATGGGTTACAGTTACAAGAAAACTGTGTTTAAATGTGAGACTATATATATATTTTGATACTTAAATGAAATTAGAAAAATGTTGCAAAAATGTGTAATCAATATTTTTATTTTCATATGACATAGAATTAAATGCTCAAACAACAACAACAACAACAACAACAACAATCACAAAAACTTGAACTGATGTAAAATTCCAGTCAGACAAGAGTCATGTGACACATTTATTTTGTGTCTGTTGTACTCAACACTTTCATGTTACTGTATTGTGCTAAACTTAAAGTTTTGAGTGCAAGCTATTTCCAGAAAATTTTAAGTTGAGTGCATTGGGGTTTACAGGTGGATCGAATGGTGGTATTCAAATTATGTACAGGTGTCTCATGTAAAGCCTTGTCTTTGGGGTTTGATAAAATTAGTCCACCATGACCATATATTGGTGAATTTATCTTATTGTATTCTGAGGGAATATGTCCATTTTTCCATTGTAAAAAATCTGATAAATATTCTACCAGTAAGTGGCCAGGACCAAAATATATGATAATGATTTACATTTGTGGCCTGGCATGACCTCCAACACTCTGAGTCAATATTTATATGTCACATCTGCTGAGGTGCAACTAAGGAACAAATCAAACTCTTCCAACAAAATCCTGCCCAAATTCCGAAGCTTGTAGTTTTCCACTGTTATTTGGCAAACCCCTATGCCACTCATCCTGAGAAAGAGGCCTACTGCCTTTCCTGCAAGTTGTGCTTTTGGTCTGAGTTTACTTTTCACATCTGTTTGCGAAAGCTACAGTTCAACAATGGATTTTTAATGATTTTTTTTATAACATTGACTTGTGTTGAGTTTTAGGATCCTTATGTGTCCTTGGTGCCTGCTGAACACAGAGGTCATGTCAGTATTGTGTTTGGATGTTTTAATGACCTGAAGAGGATTTTTCATTCTACAGTTTTACAAATAATACATAGTGGGGACGGTGACTCTGACACCTTGAATGAAAGCTTACATTTGCATTAAGACAGCCAGAAGTAAATCAGATTAAAATACAACAGACAGTATATAACACAACGAGAGAATTTTAAATAAATCAAATAATACGCCGCATGTTTTAGGACTTTGAAAAGGATGACTGTGCTCTAAAAGGAGAGTGGAAGATACAAAGTGTATACTGATGATCAAAGAGCACAGGGGGAAATAATGTCATTTCAACAACTTCAAGTGGTGACAGTGAGTCTGGTTCAAGAGTTCAGCCAAGTCATACAATCTGTTGTTGTTGGGGCATACCATGCTCTGTACTCTGCCTCCCCTGCTTCAGATTTAACCCCAGCAGAAGTCACATGACTGGCACACAAAGGACTGGCATGGTGGCAAACAGATGGCAGGGAAACACAGAGGGGGAGCTTATCCTCCGGTGGCGAAGAGAGGTGAGGGGAGTACACATTCCCCAGAAAAGTTGCTGCTTCTAAAGCTCATATCCACAATGGTAACTACACACAGAGAGACTGACAACAGCCTAAAAGTCAGCAAAGATGGTTAAACCTTGGCTCAAAATCCGTATTTGATTTTCAGAGATGAGGTTTATTGCCTTTTTAAATCTTCGATGACACGGAGTCATTGTAGTATGCGACAGCTTTAAGACTTTCCACTGCACCTGTAAACTTTAGGTGCTACTCACCAGTGTCCTGGAAAATACAAAAGGAGGGTAAACAGTAACACCACACTGAGTTTAGGTGGGCTGAGGCTTCACTTAACACCTCCTTCATCCCTTTTATTCCTCTGTGGATAATTGTTTCAAACATTTGATAAAGTGTTTTGACATCTTTGATTTTACTGTTGCTTAAGTGTAATGCTTTGCTGTTTGTGACTTGACAACACAGATATAGGCTTAATAACAACATGATAACATGCAGCACAATTTTGGATGCATGTCTTATCAAACACAAGAAGTGACTTTACTTTCAAAGTATTAGCCATAAATTTTCAGTTTTTACAGACTGTGTGTGCTCTCCTCCCAACACAAACACATATTCTATCTGTCGGTGAAGATTCTTAGTCATCCAGGTCATGGTAATCATAAGTGCTATATTGTAGGCAACTGGACTTGCTTGCGTTTCTTGAAGATGTTTTGCATCTCATCCAAGAAGCTTCTTTAGTTCTTCAGGAACAACCTGAACAACAACCTCTCATCCAAGAAGCTTCTTCAGTTATTCAGTTCTTCTTCTTCAGGAAGCTTCTTGGAAGAGAGGCAAAGCAAGTCCAGTTACCTACAATATAGCACTTATCATAATCCTTGTGTTAACTGCTCTCTTATAAAAAAAATGACTAGCTATTTTTGGGCTCCACTGAGCAACACTCCGACCTCACTGGCAAGAATTTGGCTTGGCAATGTCATAGTGTATTCTACAGCAATAACTCTATTGCTCTCCCCATATAGCCCTAAATACAGTAGAGTCAATTCAGGGCAGGTCTTGTTATAGCTGCTTATGTCAGGCTCATATAAAGGGATCAAGATTACAACCACAGCCCAGGGTGAAAGGAAAGATCAAAGAGAAAATAGAAACAGAATGCACTGTCAAATTGAACAAATTTGCACAAAACCCTATACAGACTGAAATCAATTGATATTTTCCCCACTTAGGAACCTGAATCTATATGGAGTCTTTTTGTTCGGGAGGGTGTACTTAAACTAAAAAGACACACACACACACACACACACACACACACACACACACACACACACACACACACACAGTGTTGAGTGTTGAGTTAGTTTTTTTTAAAAAAAATTTTTGTTTCTCAGAAATTAGTACCATAATTGGCTGAATAAATCGGTTGAAATACTAAACTTCGTATAAAAAAATAGAGGAAGCTCCCTGAGGCCCCTCTCAACCCATAAAAGTGCAAAGTAGTTTAGTCTGCACCTGCACTTGGATTTGTCTCTAAACATATAAACCAAGTGAGTGACTGCTTCTGCTGTTGGAGCACCAACGTATACTGTCATGTCTTTCCCCAGACTTTGTATAAAAAAAAAGAAAAAAAAGAAAAGAAAAAAATCAAAAGGTGCATAAGACTGTTGTGGATCAAGAGAGGAAGGGTGGGAGACCCACAGCGACTGCTAATGCATTGGGCCCAGAATTTGGTGCTACACCCCTGCTAGCAAATAACACAACGATACAGCTACTAATCGTGAAAAATGAAGAATTAGAAATGCTACAAATTACCAAATTATAAATGCAGTTACCCTGCTTAAAATCTTTGATCGTTTTTTTTTTGTTATTATATCTTAACTAAAATAAGTGCTGTCCTTTCTGTCTTAGATTTGTCTGTTTAAGAGAATATAAACTGAAAAATAATATTTTTAGGTATTCTGTTACCTAAAAAACATGAAGCTACAGGAGGCTGCAGAACTGTTTAAGGCTCTCTTCTGACAAACTGGTGGGATGCCTGTAGCAAAACCCGAAGCAAATAGCATTCGTTTATTTTCATTGTCTCAGATGAGGGTATTAATTAATACATGAACTCCTCTCCTCACTCATCTGGCGTGTGGCAGCTAGAGATTTCGGTGAGTAACTCAATAGTATGGCGGCAATGGCGGCGCGCTGTACATTAGTGCAGCGGCTAGGAGCTCTCTCGATAGGTGCCCCATGCTGTTGTGCCGTTGAATAAATCACTACACACTCATGATTGATTCAAAGCCAAATCACCCCAACACACTGTCCCCCGTTATATTGCATTTGATTATTAATGTGTTTATTTTGTTATTGTGGTGCCTTGTTTTACTCAGTGACTCATTTATAAATGATTTATTTATTTATTTATTTATTTATTTATGCATATTATGCACTACGGAGGTTTGCACTTTCGTTGCATGCAAACTCAAATGAAGTTCTTCCTCTAACTCAAAGTGAAATGATAAAAGTGTGTGGGGACAAATAGTGCACAGGACCTGCAGTACTCCTCTAACAGGAAAATGATCATTGTCATCTGCAGCCTACCTTTTACAAAGATTCTTAGGTTATTACTCAAAACATCACAGGAAGCGAGACACACGATCACACAAATGAATCCTTCTAAACGACATAGGAATAGTGACAGAGCAGATCAGGTTCATAAGCAATAATTACGCTTTTCCTTATTATAGAAATAATACTCGAGTTATTTAAAATGATCTGAAATATAATAGAAAACACAACATGATAATGTAAACTGTATGCACATGAAAACTCAAACATTATTGTAGTGGAGAGAGGGGAACGCTAAAATGAGGCTGTGGGGATGCTATGACACCAGATTATAATTATGATATTAATACGGTATTAAATTTGCTCCTATGCGATAGGAACAATACGGCCTGACATCGGCTGACATGGTCATGAAGGGTTCGCGGCTGCACTTAGCTCTGAGTGTGTTGGGAGGGTGAAGCCTGACCTGTCTGTGTGTTTGTCTGCAGAACCTGGTTATGGATTTTAACCTGCTGACGGACAGTGAAGCCCGCAGCCCAGCGCTGTCGCTCTCCGACTCTGGGACTCCGCAGCACGACCAGGGATGTAAAGGCCAGGACAACAGCGGTCAGTTCACACCGAACATTGTGCATTGTTCATGCATCTTTATGTCTGTCAGTCTGGGCTCATGTTCCGTGGAGCTCTCCCAGTGCACCACTGCATCAAAATAAAATTTTCTGGAAAGAGGAAGAAAAAGATAAATGGACTAAATATGAAAATAGCCTATGGAGTGATTCCGTGCACGCAGAAACATACAGCCTTAGGCGTATCACACAAAGAAAACGAGGAAACGACAATGAAACATCCAATGATAATAATAATAATAGTGATTATAATAATAATAATGATGATGATGATGATGATCGGGAGAAGCCTAAGCATTTCTGCACAATAGCTTCAACAAATGATGGAGGCCAATTGTCTCCAAAACAAACAGTAATCAGTCACATCAGCCTGTTAAATTGTAAATCGGTTTCTCTGGCGCTGTGACAGGCGCAGGTGATGGTCTGTCGTCTAATAACATCAACTCACTTTAATTTGAATAGATTAATCGCGAAAAAATTATTTCTCTTGAGAACATCAGACTCAGCGGCTCCAGTTGATTCAGCACACTTTAACATCCAGAATTAAAAATCCAGACTGAATAGTCTGTTTGATCGTCTGGGTATTCCACTCATTTAATTATCAACAAACTAAAAACTAATACATCGGAATGAAAGAAAGAAGAGATTATGTTTTGAATAATTTGTCAAAAGGTCCACTTGCATGCTATTTCAGGGGTCTTTCAACCGCATGTCACGGCCTTCATGAATGGATTTTGCTTTGTTGTCACATAAATGCTGACTGTTGATTGGTGGAATAATACTAGGCCTCGTTTATTTCTTGTCTGATTGTAAGCTTTACTCTCAGCTTTTGTAAACTCAGTTTACATTACTGACCATGTGAGCTTGTCCTAGCCATGGAGTGTCATGTGACAAATAATCACCTGGATGGATTTTCTAAACTCTGGCTAACTTCTCCATATATTGTACATATTCACCCACCCACGTATTAGATAGATATATCTATATCTATCTGTGTGTGTGTGTGTGTGTGTGTGTGTGTGTGTGTGTGTGTGTTTATGTGTGTGTAACCCAAGATAATCGCTAAACTCAGTCTTAACAAACTGTCAAACACAAACTATTTAGGATAGAAATGTAGTGTAAAATACTTTGGTGTGTCTCCTGCTGCGGTCTTCTCAAGGACCACTCACTTAACTCATTTAGCCCTAAAGAAGTGAGTCTGAGTGAAACTCAGCTGCTGTCTGCAGACTCTTTCTCTAATTGGACTTTGTTTTTTTTTATTGGGCCTAAATGTCAAAGTGATTCTATGAATAAAGGCCCAGACAGTATGTGTTAGCACAGCAGAGAAAAACATGACTGATACTCTATCACAGTCGCTTATCTTTTGTACTGATGACGGAATTCCAATTCTAATTAATGTGTTATCAAATCTGTTTTCACAATAAAAGCCTTAAATATTGTTGAATTTGTGCACGAAAAACACAACACAAACACAATTTGAATAAAATAAAGGAATGTTCCTCTTTTGCGAAAATAAGAATAAACCCATCTAATAATGTGGTTAAACCTTCTGTAAATAAAAACCTACACATGGTGGGTATTCTATAAGCCCACTAGTATTTTGAGATTTAATATGTTCAAATGTCTTTTCGTCCAGAAAATAATGAATAATTAAATGTTTCAGTATTTATCCCTCCACAATTAATTGCTGGCTGTGTGGAAATAATTTGTACAAATTTAAATGTATTTGTACAGTTACAGAGACCTTTACTCTGATAATGAATCGAAATAACTTGTATTTTCTCCAGTATTTTCCCTCTGAAATCAGATAAACAATACTGACGGAATATTAGTCCTGAATCCACGATGGATTTGATTTGAAAGATTATAAATGCATTTCTTACAGTTTATTGTTGGCTTTTGTTCTCCTTTATAACGAACAAAAATACAAGCTCAAATCTGGACTGGACTATGCTGATGTGTAATGTGGCTGCCACACCTTACCACACCAAGCTGACGCCCATGCCACAGGCATGGACGTGTTCTATCTCACACCCATGAGTGAATGACCTGAGTGTGTCTCTTTAGAAGAAGCTTTGTATCTGAAAAAAAGGTGCAGCTCCTGTAAAAACTGACTTTGATTTTACCCGTGAGAGCAAGTTTGGCAGCCAGCATTTCAGAGCTCTCACCTGGACTAAATATGTATGTGATAGTCCATGTAGTCTCTCAGTCATGACAGCTTTTTTTTTCTGTGAACATAATCTGAATTATGCTGTTTTTCCACATGCTGAAAAGTGATTTTGTTAAAAGCCTCTTGGAGTTGTTTTTCTGATTAAAGCTCTCTGAGAAGCTGACCTGGAACGGCTCTGTCATGTCGGCACATTATCAGTCAGATTGCTCCTATTGTTGGTCAGCGCGCCACTCTAAAAAGGACTGCCCTCTCCTCAGTATTGTGTTATAGACTTTGGCCTTAAGTGACAGCTTACCCAGTGTCAGTTTACTGCCAGATAACAGCCTCGGCCTGGCCCTTATTGGTTTTGCCGGCGGCCCTGTGGAGCCTCTTTTTAAACCCTGCTGATCATTTCGAACTGCTCCGAGAGCTAAGCCCTCGCCAAACAGAGCCCAACTTGCCCCAGTCACAAAAGCCTGATCCGCAGGATTAGCTGGCCAACTAATTTCACTTCTTTCTGTGAGGTCCTCAAATTGCGGGAGTCAGATCTGGCAGAGAAAAGCCCTGGCAGACATAACATGGATGTGTGGTCGTTTAAACTCACTGTGCTGGGGGCCAAATGCAATCACTCACTGCCCCTGCACATCTATGAATGCAGTGCAATGCAGTGTTTGAAATCATTCTCTCTTGGCGATGTCACACCCATGCTTGTTATTTTCCAGCATGTGGGATGGAGGGATTTCAGATGATGTTTGATCTGACGATATCCAGTCAGTTTCAGCAGGGGTTGGATAGTACTGCTCTGCTTCTCTATCCAGAATTCAGCCAGTTAGACTCTACTGGACCTCTGCTTTTAGGTGCTTCTTGGCAAGTTCGAGTGTGTATAAAGGCTTTTATTTAATGCAATGAATTAAATGACAATTCCCTAATAATAATTCCCTAGAAAGAAACTAATAAGTTACTGTTATTTCTTAGTTTCTTTTGAAGAACTATGAAATCTGGTGGTAATTATAAGGAAAGTGGATACAGTGTTATAAATCCATGTCCATTAAATTAACTTCAGTTCATTTCTACCTGTCTCTATGGTCTTTTACTCAAAGCTCAATGGGCCAGGTGAAACTCAACAGACAGAGCACAGAGTTCAAGAATTGTGGAGAATAAAATTTCCAGTTAAAAGAGAATAGTCATTATTGTAAATTCTAATAAATATTTAGTTTAAAGTGATTGCTTTTCAATTATTAAGCTTGGGTGGAATTCTTTCAAGGCTAATTTCCACAACAATTCCAGATATGACGTGCAAATTACTTTGAGTGTGTTGGTTGTTGACATTCTGGGATGCCGTGTCAACTTCAGCCTGTTAGATGCAACTACTTCCAATACCTTAACTTTAGTAATTGTCCAGCCACGTTTTCCCGACTGGCTGTGTGTCATGCTTACATGAAAGGACAGCTTCACTGATCAAGCGCTGATTTTCGACGACTTTGGGGTGAGACTAGGTTGACTAAATACATTTAGTGTAGTTAAGTAAAAAGGTTGAGGTACTTAACTTCAGTTCTCCCATTTGATACTACTCTATACTTTTACTCCACAACATTTCAGCGTGAACTATTGACAGCAGCAGTAATTACTATAGACTTTTTTTTACATTAACTTCAACAATGATATGAACACCTCTTCCACCACCTGGTTCTTACAAACTCAGATAAATTATTGTGTGAACACAGAGTTAAGAACACACCTCTCTATAATTAGCACTAGAGTACACTACCTTGATATCACCCACTGGTCTCTGGACTCCCATGTCGAAGCCTCCAGTTCGTCATTTCAGCTGTCGCCATCTTGTTTTTTTGGAACCAGAAGTGATCTGACTGACAAACTGAGGACACTATCACCAGACAGATTGTCATTTAATTATGTGTGACCTTAAGTCTTTATAAAATGTAAATGGGTGAGTTATGCATAGTTTTCATGAATGTTGAAATTAGCTATAGAGACCAAAAGTGGTTTTTGTGTCAGGCTGAAAACATGTTTATTTCTGCTGTAAATCTAGACATTTTAACATGGGGGTCTGTATGGACTGACTGAATTCTGGAGCCAGCCTCAAGTGGTCATTTAAGCACTGCAGTTTTTAGCACTTCTGTGTTGCCTTCATTTTTTAGCATTAGAGGTTGCCGCTTGGTGAATATATTCTTTTTGGTAAAAAGCTGAGAAAGTATGTACAATATAACATTCATTCTGTTACTTTGGATCTTTTGATTGTGCAGGAATGCCTTCCTTTGTCATATATCTGGACAACATGGGTCAGCAAAGCCACTGGGAGTACAGTATTTGTAGACTTTAGTTTTTAGTACTTTTCAACTTCAGTTCAAAAGATTTGTTAGATAAGCAATTAAATAGTAAGTAATTAATATAGTTGCATTATTAATTACATTTTAATGGGGTAACTTGTAATTTTTAATATATTAAATTTCAAAAGTAACTTTTTGAACACTGAGCCAATATGACATCATCTTGAACATCTCCATCTTGGATTTTTGCAGCCATAGGTGACCATATTTGGATGAGTTGGTGGAGGTCTAGAGAAGGAAGAGGTGGATCTCACTGAGAGTCTGAAGACACTGTCCATATATTACAGTGGATAAATACAAATTGTGCATTTCATGGGAAAGCATGACATTTCTAACATAGTTGGTACATACCTTAAGATTTGACCTCTGAGGGGTGTGAGAGGTTAAATCCAAGATGGCTGCCAGTCCATCAAGTCTGATGTTAAAACTCATTTATTTTTAAACTAAACATTGTAGGAAAACATTTAAGGTGTCATTTCCAACTAAGCTGGGGATGCCCATTCATTTGGTCATACTTTTCAGATCCCCAGAACCAAAAAATCAAATAAGACAATGGTGTTCAGATGAGACATATGTTGAAAATCTGGACTCATTTCATGTTTTTGTAACAGGTGGTGCAGGACAGGAAAGTCACCCTGAAAACATTTGTGTAGTGTTATCTCCCCTGAATAGCATTGCTGCATACAATTTACATGTGTCACCCACACCTTTGGGTGAGGAAAACATAAACAGTTTGCATGCCAAATACACTAATCTGCAAATTTCAGATGATGAAATATCCATGGTTACTCATAAACTGATGGCATATATCCATCCATCCATTTTCATCCATTTATCCGGGGTCGGGTCGCAGGGGCAACCCCCCAAAGCACCCCAGACATCCCTCTTCCCAGCAACGCTTTCCAGCTCCTCCTGGGGGGACTCCCAGGCATTACCAAGCCAGATGAGATATATGATCCTTCCAGCGTGTTCTGGGTCTGCCCCGGGGCCTCCTACCAGTGGGACATGTCCAAAACACCTCCAGCGGGAGGCACCTAGGAGGCATCCTGATCAGACGCCTGAACCACCTCTACTGACCCCTTTCAATGTGAAGAAGCAGCGGCTCTACTCCTAGCTCCCTCCAGATGTCTAAGCTCCTTACCCTATCTCTAAGGCTGAGCCCAGCCATCTCATGGAGGAAACTCATTTCAGCCACTTGTATCTGCGATCTCATTCTTTTGGTCACTACTCAGGGCTCATGACCATAGGTGAGGGTTGGGACATAGATGGACCAGTAAATCGAAAGCTTCACCTGCGACTCAGCTCCCTCTTCACCACAAGCTCATGAGTGTGCACGAGTGAGGATAGAATGGCATATATTAATGGCAGATCACAGCAGATCAAACAATGTGGTGATTTTTCACCAGTCAGTAATCTATAGTATGGTTGCTGATGGAATTTTGTCCCATTTTTCCAGCCACTGTCTGTTGATGATGGAGGCATTAACCTGTGGTGTAATCTATTTAGTGCTGTCAAGTTAAAGACATATGTGCCAGTGAAAGATTATGAATGCATGCAAAGAGAAATAAAAACCAACCCCAGATCTCCTTTGACATTTTCACCACTGTATGCAGTTACAGTTTACATCCATGCCTGTTCAGACTAATATGCAGCCAAGGCAGTAGACAATACTTCAAATATAGATGTCACTGAAAAGAAGTTAAACATTCTAAAGCATGGATGCTTCATACGCATCTTCCCCTCAGCAGCACAGAAGATCTGTACAGTCAGCACATATTCAAGATAGACACCCAAGATTAGTGTCACCAATTTACTATCTATCCAAATGCCTTCCTTCTGTTCCTGAGATATAATACTGAATAATGGCCAGAAAAGTGTTTTTGCAGAGCATTATGATGTCACAATGATGTTAACCCTCAACCTTTTGAAGATATGGGATAGATTCGAGCAGCGCAACCTGAGGTGCACTCAGTTTAGTGCTAAGATGGGTGTGGCAGCTCAGCAGGGAGAGGTGTCGACAGATCCAGCTTGGCGCAGTGACAGTTTCGTGCTAAAAGGCTTCGCTGAAGGTGTGCTAAAAGCTCGCCAGCTGAAACCAGGTCTACTGTCAGCGCAGGTGGAGTGCAGCCAGTGTAAGCCGAAGTTTAGCTGACCGGTGGACAGTGCGCACACGTCACCAAAACCTCACAGGCAGGTTTCCAGAATGTCAGGCACAAAAAAAACACTATTCGATGCAACTATCTGCAATCAGCACATAAATGTGTCTCTATATATCGACTGTCCCGTCACATCTGATGTCAGATCAAAGGGGATTGGCACCATTTGGCACTCGTAATGGAAACTCAACCTGATTTGATTAACACAGCTGCAAACTAATGAGTTCACATCCCTCTCAGCCAACCACAAACAGCCACAGCATCAGATAGGGAGTATATATTCAGCATCTGTCATCTTAAAAAAGTGAAAAGAAAAGAAACACAGTGAGACTGCGAGAGAGAAAGAGAGAGCATGCGCACGAGAGACACGCAACATTGATTTACAATTGTGGTGACCTCCTCCCAGGCTACCTTTGCATCATCAGCCCGTGGAGGTCTGCTGGCAGTTCCGTATATTCGGACACTGTGAGCTTGGACCTCCCGGACCAAAACATCAGTTTCCTCCTGGGAGAAGTTTGGCCGTCTGACACTGCTGCTATCTTCTGCCATGGTGAATTGAGTGAACTCTCATCACGCCTTCGTGCGGCGCATTTAAAGGCGAGGAGAGGGGCTCATTTGATTGGTGTGATGTGTGTAAAACCCACTCCATGCCTTCTCTCCTCCCTCTTTCTGACTTGCGCAGGTAGGAGGGATGGAGGTGGGAAAGAGGAGTAGCTGCGCCAGGCACACAGTGTGCCAAACTTGGAAAATCCGCCTGGCCACACCCAGTTGCGCTGTGCCCCCGCCTCGCCCGGTCTGCGAAACTAGAGCCCTTAGTAGTTGATGTTGAAGTTCCTCATACAGCAGCAAAACCCTACATTGGTTGCTTTGCACACCCAACAAAATGATGTTTGCATGAACAGTGCAGACAGTCTGATGTACAACATTTTAAAGTAGCACATATTATATCAGTTTAGAATGTTTATTGTATGAGTGTGTGACTTTCAACATAGTAAAAGCAGTGATTTACAGACTACCATCTTGTCCCATGTCTTTGTTTAAAGAACATTAAGGAGAGTTACTTGATTGGCTGGATCCACTAAGTAACACGATTACCATCATGGGAGATTTCAATGACGACATTTGTAAAACATCAATAACCTGCAAATATATAACAGACAAAGGGCATGTTTAGGTTGTCAAAGAACCTACACAGAAAAAGAAATGTAGTCATGTGTATGTGAAAATGACAGAATGATGTAGAATCAGTAGTGTTGCAGACATATCAATGATCGTAAGAGGACCGTTTGCTATATTACATGAAGAACTTTTACAGTGTTTAGGGAGAATAACCCCAGAATTTTAATAACTGTAGGTTTAACTCCTGTGTTCTGCTTTGTTTGGCAGAGGACACAGAGAGAGGGTTCAGAGAAAGAAGAAGATATACTTTATTAATCCCTGAGGGGATATTCATTTTTTTTTACTCTGTTGTCATATACACACAGGCCCAAAATACACACACATGCACAAACAGGACCTATATATGCATTACATGGACAGATGTCAGAGTGAGGAGGCTGCCTTGGACAGGCGCCCCAAGCAGTTGGGGGTTAGGTGCCTTGCTCAAGGACCTCTCCAGCTACCAGTCCACACTCCATATTTGGTCCATGTGGGGACTTGAACTGGCAACCCTCCTGTTTTTCACATAACCATATTCAATTTTTGTTAATAACGTTATTGCCGGGGCGGCACGGTGGTGTGGTGGTTAGCACTCTCGCCTCACAGCAAGAGGGTTGCTGGTTCGATCCCGGGCGTGGGAGCCCTTCTGTGCGGAGTTTGCATGTTCTCCCCGTGTCAGCGTGGGTTCTCTCCGGGCACTCCGGCTTCCTCCCACAGTCCAAAGACATGCAGATTGGGGACTAGGTTAATTGGTAACTCTAAATTGTCCGTAGGTGTGAATGTGAGCGTGAATGGTTGTCTGTCTCTATGTGTCAGCCCTGCGATAGTCTGGCGACCTGTCCAGGGTGTACCCTGCCTCTCGCCCGATGTAGCTGGGATAGGCTCCAGCCCCCCCGCGACCCCCAAGAGGATGAAGCGGTTAGAAGATGAATGAATGAATGAATGAACGTTATTGCCTCTATGAGTTCCTGTATGTTTTTTAATGTGTGTTCAATGTGAAAAATGAATTAACAAATTTTTCTTTTCCTGTATTACAACAGCATTTATAACTAAAACATGTATTGACAAACACTAAGAAATAGCACTGCACTAATTACAAAAACAGTGACGCCACTTGGGGTTCATTTGCAGATTTCAACTGATTGCTTACTTTTTTGGTAAATTTTTACCTTAACAATGACATTAATGCATTTTCATTGAATTCTGTCAATCTCAAATGAATGGGCATCCCCACTTTGGTTGGAAATTAAGCCTTTTTTCTATACTGAATTATTCAAAATTAAAGGCCTTTGTACATTAGACCTGGGGGACTGGTGGCCATCTTGATTTTGACATCTCACAGCCCTTAGAGGTCAAATCTGACTTCTGAATCTGAAAATAAACTTCATGGTCTGTGTTTACTATGCTAGAAATGTCATGCTTTTCACACAAAATGCACTATTGTTACAATATGAGAGCTTATCCGTAGCACTAATAGACAGCCTGAACCTTGACGTGGCCACGCCCTTAATTATAGATAACTTTAAGCCTTAATAAAGTTTATCGGGTCAGTTATATAAAAATTCACCACCTTTACAGTTGTAACTAATGTTGAAATTAGCTATAGAGACCAAAACTGTTTTTGTACCAGGCTGTAAACCTGTTAATTTCTGCTGTAAAGTTGGGCATTTTAACATTGGAGTCTATGGGGATTGACTCGCTCTAGGAGCCAGCCTCAATGGCCATTAGAGGAGCTGCAGTTTTTGGTACTTCCACACTGACTGCGTTTTTCAGCTCAAGAGGTTGTCGCTTGGTATTCAACTGCCTGTAGACCCTTGGTCCACTGTACGGCACTTAGTTAGTGGTAATTTGATTGACTGCAGATATATTTGTTAAAGGGTCAAGGGCGTAGGATTTAGTGGCGTCTAGTGGTGAGGTTCTCCAGCATGCCAAGTGTGAAGGAGAACTATAGTGGTCAACATGAAAATGTGATAATGCAAAATTGCAAATGGCCCTATCCAGAGTCAGTGTTTGGTTTGTCTGTTCTGGGCCACTGTAAAAACAACATTGCAGAGTGCGTGGGAGAGGACACGCTAGGTTAAATATTAAGTGTAAGTGTTTTATAAGTGTTTTGCAGGTTGCAAACATGAGGCCCACCGTGCTGCTACTCAATCAATCAATCAATCAATTTTATTTATAAAGCCCAATATCACAAATCACAATTTGCCTCACAGGGCTTTACAGCATACGACATCCCTCTGTCCTTAAGACCCTCACGGCGGATAAGGAAAAACTCCCCAAAAAAACCCCTTTGACGGGGAAAAAAAACGGTAGAAACCTCAGGAAGAGCAACTGAGGAGGGATCCCTCTTCCAGGACGGACAGACGTGCAATAGATGTCGTACAGAACAGATCAGCATAATAAATTAACAGTAATCCATATGACACAATGAGACAGAGAGAGAGAGAGAGAGAGAGAGAGAGAGAGAGAGAGATGCAGGTAATGACAGTAGCTTACAACAACATTAATGAAAGTAATAATATTATAGTTATGGTTCTGGCTACTGTGGTACAATATGTTGAAAGTATGTATTAATATCTGGCAGTATACATTTGTGACAATAGTCATATGTGTAAAATAACAGTAGAAGTATGAGTAATGACTAATGATGGCAGCAGCAGCAGCAGCAGGAGGCATCCGGCAGGACCACGGCAGCAGCACAACCACACACGTCACGCTGTCCAGGCACCGCTGCGATACGAGTTAATCTGAGAGACAGTGGAGCACAAAGGCTCCGGAGAAGAAGCCGAGTTAGTGACATCCAGAATGGCCGAGTTAGCAAGATGCAGTAATAGAATACGAGAGAGAGAGAGAGAGAGAGAGAGAAAGAAGGAGAGAAGGTGCCCGGTGTATTATGGAGGGTCCTCCGGCAGACTAGGCCTAAGTCAGCCTAACTAGGGGCTGGTACAGGGCAAGCCTGAGCCAGCCCTAACTATAAGCTTTATCAAAGAGGAAAGTCTTAAGTCTAGTCTTAAATGTGGAGACGGTGTCTGCCTCCTGGACCGCAACAGGAAGATGATTCCACAGGAGAGGAGCCTGATAGCTGAAAGCTCTGGCTCCTGATCTACTTTTGGAGACTTTAGGGACCACGAGTAACTCTGCATTCTCAGAGCGCAGTGTTCTGGTGGGATAATAAGGCACTATGAGCTCTCTAAGATATGACGGAGCTTGACCATTTAGAGCTTTATAAGTTAACAGTAGGATTTTAAATTCAATTCTGGATTTTACAGGGAGCCAGTGCAGAGAAGCTAAAACAGGAGAGATATGATCGCGTTTCTTAGTTCCTGTTAGTACACGTGCTGCTGCATTCTGAATTAGCTGGAGAGTTTTTAAGGACTTATTAGAGCTACCTGATAATAGAGAGTTACAGTAATCCAGCCTTGAGGTAACAAAAGTGTGGACCAATTTTTCTGCATCTTTTCGGGTCAGGATAGGCCTAATTTTCGCAATATTACGCAGATGAAAAAATGCAGTCCGTGAGGTTTGCTTTAAATGACAATTAAAAGACAAATCTTGATCAAATATTACTCCGAGGTCTCTTAAGGTAGTGCTAGAGGCCAGAGCAATGCCATCTAGAGAAACTATGTCATCAGATAAAGAGTCTCTGAGTTGTTTGGGGCCAAGAACAATAACTTCAGTTTTGTCTGAATTTAACATCAGGAAATTGGTGCTCATCCAAGTTTTTATGTCTTTAAGGCAGTTATGGAGTTTAGTTAATTGATTGCTTTCTTCTGGCTTCATCGATAAATACAACTGAGTATCATCCGCATAACAATGGAAATTTATAGAGTGATTTCTAATGATGTTACCTAAAGGAAGCATATATAGAGTAAATAGGATTGGTCCAAGCACAGAACTCGGAACTCCAAAACAAACTTTAGTACGTAAGGATGATTCATTACGAACGTCAACAAATTGAAAACGATCAGATAAATAAGATTTAAACCAGCTTAGTGCTGAACCTTTTAGGCCAATTAAATGATCCAGTCTCTGCAGTAGAATTTGATGGTCAATTGTGTCAAACGCCGCACTAAGATCTAATAAAACAAGTACAGAGACGAGTCCTTTGTCTGAAGCAATCAGAAGGTCATTTGTAATTTTAACTGGAGCTGTCTCAGTGCTATAATGCACTCTAAATCCTGACTGAAATTCCTCAAATAAATTATTATCCTGGAGAAAATCACACAGCTGGTCTGCGACTACTTTCTCAAGGATCTTTGACATAAAGGGAAGATTAGATATTGGTCTATAATTGGCTAATAGTGGGCTTTTTTAGTAGAGGTTTAATTACAGCTACCTTAAAAGACTGTGGTACATAGCCTGTTAATAAGGATGTATTGATCATATCTAATATATGAGTGTTAACTAAAGGAAAGACCTCCTTAAGTAGCCTAGTTGGGATGGGGTCTAAGAGACACGTTGATGATTTAGATGAAGAAATCACTGTGGTCAATTCATGAAGAGAAATTGGGGAGAAGCAATCTAAATATATATTAGGTTTTACAGCTGTGTTTGAGGTTAGATAGGTACTATCTGAAGGCAGGAGGTCATGAATTTTGCCTCTAATAGTTAGAATTTTGTCATTAAAAAAGCTCATAAAATCATTACTGCTAAGGGCTAAAGGAATACAAGGCTCAATAAAGCTTTGACTCTCAGTCAGCCTGGCTACAGTGCTGAAAAGAAACCTGGGATTGTTCTTATTGTCTTCTATTAGAGCTGAGTAATAGTTTGCTCTGGCATTGCGGAGGCCCCTCTTATAAGTTTTGAGACTGTCTGTCCAGATTAAACAAGATTCTTCCAGTTTTGTTAATCGCCAATTCCTTTCAAATTTTCGCGATATTTGTTTTAACTTACGGGTTTGAGAGTTATACCAAGGAGTGAATTTTCTTTGCTTTTTTAACTTCTTTTTAAGAGGAGCTACAGAGTCGAGTGTTGTTCGCAGCGAGCCTACGGTGCTATCAACAAAATGATCAGTTCGGGAGAGGTTAAAGTCAGCACGGGAAACCTCTGTTACTGAAGGTATTGGTATTGAATTTAACGACGAAGTAATCTTTTCCTTAAATTTTGCAACAGCACTATCTGATAAACATCTAGTATAGTAACTGTTGCTGAGTGGCGTGTAATTGAGTAAAAAGAAATCAAAAGTAATGAGATAATGATCCGATAACGAGGGATTCTGTGGAAAGACTTTTAGGTTATCAATTTCAATTCCATACGTCAGAACTAGATCGAGGGTATGGTTAAAACAATGAGTAGGTTCATGTACACCCTGACTGAAGCCAATGGAATCTAATAATGAGGTAAACGCGGTAGCCAGGGAGTCATTATCAACGTCGACATGAATGTTAAAATCGCCTACAATAATAACTTTATCCGATTTAAGAACTAGACTGGATAAAAACTCTGAGAATTCAGATACAAATTCAGAATACGGGCCAGGAGCACGGTACACTATAACAAATAAAAGTGGCTGTGAGGTTTTCCAGGTCGGATGTAAAAGACTGAGAACGAGGCTTTCAAATGAATTATAATCTAGTTTAGATTTAGGGCTGATTATCAGACTAGAGTTAAAAATGGCTGCAACTCCCCCTCCTCGGCCGCTGCCATTGTTTACCAGCTGTAAACTTGTTTTCGCAACCACCACAGAAGGCCTGCCTCTAAAATCATTTGACTGGACAATGGAAAAAAAGCAGAGATGACGTGGAGCACTTTTCTTCTCTGAGTTGAAGTTTTTTCAACTCAAGGAATTCAGAGTGCACCGGCAAAAACATTAGGTGCCTAGAGGGCAGAAATGCGAGGTGTGTAGCAGCACAAAAACAGCGTGCAAAAAGCTTCAGTGTCATTTAAAACAATTGCAAAAAGGTGCTTCCAGCTATATGCTATGTATATATATATATATATATATATATATATATATATATATGGTGTGTGTGGGGTCAGTTGGCACCCACAGCTTCTTTTTGTCTCCCAGAGTGTAGTGCAATGTGACAATAAACTGATGAACAAAATCAGCACACATCAGTTTGTAGGTGTAACAACATATTTCTCCCCTTGTTTAATAATGACGTGCCTTAAAACCAATGACACTGAGATATTCCACATCTACAATGTATGCATTTCTATAATCTTTAAGTACAGTTATCTTTAAATGACCCAGTGATGCATTTTGTTCTCATTGGTGTAACTTGTTATTTTGCATACTCTCATCTATCTTTCCACTGAAGCTGCACTTCCCAGTATCCTTAAAAAATTTTTTTTCCTTCTGTAGACACAGAGAAATCCCACCAGAACCAGCTGGATGAGTCCAGTGCTGAGGACGGCTCTCTGAAGAAGAAGCAGCGGCGGCAGAGGACTCATTTCACTAGTCAGCAGCTCCAAGAGCTGGAGGCCACCTTCCAAAGAAACCGCTATCCCGACATGAGCACCAGAGAGGAAATTGCAGTGTGGACCAACCTCACTGAGGCACGAGTCAGGGTGAGTACACACACTCTGCCATGGTCCCACTGGAACCGAGAACCCTGATCATATCTTTATTACAGCAGGTGATTTCAGTGATGAGCTCCTCCTCTCTGGTTGAAGGTGTGCTAAGCAACACAGCACAGTGTAGTTTTAGTTAAAGGTGTTGTTGTGTTTAAGCTGCCCCTAAGTGGCCAAAAAGACTGCTGATACATGTTTAAAGCTTTTTTGATGCTTTAAAGATAATAGGGATTGTTTTTTAAGTTAGATCGAATCTGTTGATAACCAAAATTTTAATCAGATTTCAAAATCTTAATCTGGCTATTATCACACAAACCTAAGAAGAAATATAGACAGAATTAAAGGTTATAGTCAGCCAGTGTAATCAGTTTTGTTCGTACTTTACAAGAGCTAGCTTAAAGTTCAGTTCTCACAGATTAAAATGAACTTGTTCCTGTTCATAGTTCGCAATTGTATTTTGAACTAAGTTCAAAGTCCTAAAAAATGGACTAGTTTACATCTATTTCTTCTATTTTTAATGAGCTGCTCTAAGCTTTTTTTTTTTTTATAAAACTTTCCCCAACCTGTCCCGTCTATCCCCAGCCCCAGTTATTACCAATGCCCACTTCCCAAATGAAATGAATGATTGTATACTGAATCACAGACATAGATGACATTTGAAAGACAAGAAGAACCACTGTGAGTATATGTTTTGCCACTTAACCTGGTCAGAATCCAGTTATGTAAAAAATTATTATTATATTGTAATGGTGGACTTCTACTCTAAATGCACTCATAAATAATTTGCAAAAACAAAAAGTTATGATTGGTTGATTAGGGTTTTTTTAGTAGTCTTAACAGACCTTCAACAAAAAAGATGCATTTATTAATTTTAATAAATGGTTTACTCATTTCAGTGATAAAAGTGATACTTTAAAAGAAATTGCACATTATATTTTGTATTGTATTTGTCGTCACGACTCAACCTATCCTAACTTTTTTTTTTTTTTAAAGTATCTCCAGAAAACAGTATGTTGAAAACTAAAATAAATAAATAAAATAAATGTTTTGTGGGGGCGGCACGGTGGTGTGGTGGTTAGCACTCTCGCCTCACAGCAAGAGGGTTGCCGGTTCGATCCCGGGCGTGGGAGCCCTTCTGTGCGGAGTTTGCATGCTCTCCCCGTGTCAGCGTGGGTTCTCTCCGGGCACTCCGGCTTCCTCCCACAGACCAAGGACATGCAGATTGGGGACTAGGTTAATTGGTAACTCTAAATTGTCCGTAGGTGTGAATGTGAGCGTGAATGGTTGTTTGTCTCTATGTGTCAGCCCTGCGATAGTCTTGCGACCTGTCCAGGGTGTACCCTGCCTCTCGCCCGATGTAGCTGGGATAGGCTCCAGCCCCCCCGCGACCCTCAAGAGGATGAAGCGGTTAGAAGATGAAATATTCTGTGGACATAATCAATAAATTCCTCATAAATTCAAATGCCCCAAAGCGAGCTGGTACGGGCTCCACCACTGGCTTCATTACAGCTGTTACAAGAGAAAGATGTGCTATGATTTTAGCTTTGCAGAACACACCATTTAGAGAAAGCAGTACTGGAGGAAAAAAGAACAGGACTTTGCAGCTGTCGGCTTGTGATCTCACCCCTTGGTAATGATTTCTTGTGATCAACTTCAACTTGTTTTTTTTTATTTAGACCAGGTGGGCACAATTAATTTGCATTTTAATGTGTTTTTTTTTCATTGGAAACTGTACTGATTTGTTTATAAACGTCCTTCAAATGTCTGGCTTCAGCAGTACTAGTAGCTGTGGTGTCTATTGTACCATTAGCATTAGCTGTGTTGGTGTTGTGTTGTGTCATTGTAATATTAGTTGTCATGAGAGTGACCCCTGCTAAAGCACAAGTTCATAAGTTGCAAACTGAACTCTTTTAGTGTGTTTAAAGCCAATCCCAACCATTTTTTATAGGCCTCAGTTACTGTATATTCTATACATAAGTTTACTGTGATGTAACTAGGGAAAAAATTATCCAATATAATACCTAAATGGTTAGAGAATAAAAGGGCAAAAACTTTCCATGAAGTGTCCTACTAAAGATTTAGTTCACACACTAAATGTAAATGTCAAAGGTGCAGCAGGGTGGCCACACCCAGTGGTTTGGTCATTGTAACTATATGGAGCAGGAGGACACAGATTCTGATGGATGATAAAACAATCGCTGGCCTGCCTTAGTAGTGGATCAAATTAATGTTGGCTGGATGAAAGGTCACATAGCACACACTCTTGGTTGTTATTTTGAAAGGACAACAGACTACACATGGTCTCGTCCTTAATGTCTCTCTGTGGCCTGTCCAACCCCTACATGCAGGCAGATTAATACATGCCCAAAATACTTCACCTGTCAGCTTGATTCACGTGATTTGTCACAGAGCTGCTGTTAATCATCAAAGCTGCGACATGATGGAACAAAGTGACAACACTCAGTCGATGGTCCTGCAGTGGAGAATGTTGCCTGCTATACAGACTGTAAAGATCTACAAAGCAACTGTGTGATTTTAAAAATTACTTTACTTGACTTGACTCATTCATTTTGAATGTGTGTTAGCCTCCAAGCTGCTGAAAAGACAGCAATGACTAGCTAGAACACAACCGAAGAGTGTTCTGCAGCTTTGCAGGCATCATGCCAAGGTGACACACCATTCACCATCCCCTCCACGTCCTGATGACAAAGTCAGCTCAGATATTACACCCCTTTAGAAACCTTGATATGATGCGAATGAAACGTACAAATGTAACATATTTGTGATTTGCAGAAATGTATGAAACATTTTCTTCTGGCAGCTGGGCTTATGCCAGAGACCGGCACAAATACATCAAATAGTATCTTGTCACAAATTACAAATACTCATTTTCAATGAATGAATATTACATACACTGAAAAGTATTGTATTTCATATCTCCATCTGCTGGTGGGCCATCACAATAAGAGTATGCATGTATAATATGATGTTAACTCCACTACAGAAGAGACTTTATGATCACTAAAATTAGGTGGGGAAAAAAGTGGTTATATCGATATTGGTTATTTGCCAAATAAGTTGTAATATATTGGCATATTGGATACCGCCAAAAAATCCAATATCGTGCATTTTATGTGTAGCATAATGTGATGATGTCATTGCATGTGGACAATGTGATGGCACAAAAGAAAAAAGTCTTAGCTTTCTGCTGCAGAAAGAATAAATGCTCTGCTCCTGAAGTTTTTTTTTATTTTTTATTTTTTTATTTTGGACTGATTTTAATCAGGATTATAACTTTTCAGAAGGTTAAATATTTCAAATACTCAAATACGAGCCCTTAAAGTATTTTGTTACAAATTACGTCTTACTTTTTGTGTCCTGCAAAATTCAAATTACAAAATACTCAAATGTAACTAATACGTTTTTTAAATATATTCAGTGACCATACTGCCTATCTCTGGCTGACCCAGAGATAGGCAGTGTTCTGGTCTACAGCCCTGCTAATGGCAGTGCTGTGGCACAGCAGGGCTTTGACTGACACACATTTATTTAAATACCTTGGTGGGTGGTAAAAGTTAAGCAATGTAGCTCCACTATCATTTCCCAACAGTTTCATCTAGCTATACTAACAAGTATCATCTATTATGGAAAAAATTATTGTAGAAGTAGGCTACAAGTAGCCCATTATGGTATATTAAGCAACCAACTTACCCATACGACGCTGGCATATGTTCAATTGCAGTTTTTCAGCATTAATCTTTTTATGCATGATTATTCCTATAATATCTGAGAAAACATATCACAGTAAGGTTAAGGTAATTAATTAAATTTATATTAACAATCAATCAAATGACTGTGTGTGATGTAAACATTAAAATGAATACAAATATGAAAATAAAATAATAATATGACTGATGAATGTTATGGACCTCTATGTCTGCATGTCATGGAAAGAGGTTTGCTAGCACGTGAATGAGGTGATAATATATCAGGTGTTGTGTTTACAGCCTTTTACACCAGTGGCCAAAAAATTAATAAATACATGTCTAAGGTTCGGCAATGTGTTACTTCCACACCCTTCACTTTCCTTACTAAATGTCTTCATGTCTTCACTTCATGCGTAGATTGGACATTATTCCAACAGAGACTGGACTGATATCAAGGGCCATGTCACAAAAATGAAAAATTATTTTTGCATATTTTAAAGGTGATGTTGTGTAGTGGAAGCCCTTATGATATGCTGACATCACCAAGAATGCTTAACCTACATTTGAAATGAGTGCCAGAGTTATCTACATTTCTCCATCAGGAGCTGGGAACCTCAAACATGTCATTCAGAATACAGCATGCCTGTTGGGATGTCTCATTTTCTGAGCCACTGACAGGCAATATACTGTACTTAAAACACATCACTAACAGAAGTCTTGATTCTTTGATTTCAATTTACATAAAATATATATCAATGCTTTTTTTTTTTTAAAAAAAAAAGTAACTTGATCTCCTTCTCGTTCAGTCCTGACCATTTCACAGTTTGACATATGAATGTGGCTGCAGTTGAGCCAGTAAATAACCTTGACATTCAGCCTTTTCACAAACCTTCAAACAGCATTGCCTTTGAGTCAAGGTAAAGATTGGATAGCTTCTGTCCTCAGGCCTGGGGTTTCCCCTACTGTCACTGGGTGGAATGGAAAACTCAGAGTCATGCACTTTATGCTCATATTAATGGTCAACAGCATTCTGTTACTATAATAACAGAGGGTTGGACGATACACAGCATGTATGCCAAGGAAGCAGAGCGGCGGCTGAGTATCAACAAAGAAAAGGCCTGTAAAAGTTTCATGGCGATTAAAGGAATAAAACATTTGATGGCAAATTATTTTAGTGCAAAGCAAACGCATGCAGATGATAAGGAGACTTTTTGTCCTCATCTGTCTAATTCAGAGCCAAAGTTTGTCCATAACTTTACACCAAGAGGAACTTTGCATAGTTTTCATTTCTAAAAAGCTTCAATTTACATTTTCCACTAAAGCTTTAATCCATTTAATATCTTTCAAATATAGGACCACAAAATGACAAATGTGAAGATTGCCCTTCCCTGACATTTCTTTCATTGAGATCTCACTATTCAAATAAGTCAATGATTAGTTTTAATAAGCCTTGCCTAATATAACTGTTTGATGATACACTTCAACTTACTTTCTGGGATCATTATGTCTTTCAAAAAATTCTAGAGACATATGCACACAATATTACTGAAATGACTTTAGATGGATAGGATACTCTAACTGGATGTGATTTAGAATTAGAGTTTATTGACTCCTGACACTTTATGACATTTGAAAATAACTTCTTCAGTCACTGTATTTTTTTCTTGTGTGCAAAAATAACATAAGACCATATAAGAGATGAAATATCTCGTGCCTCATAATAACAAGTGGGCAAAATGGTTGGTCTGCTACTTAAGCATTACTGTCCAGGTCAGTGATTTTACTCACAACTCCATATGTCAGCTTTCAAACTTACCTTCCTAGCAGCTTTTAATGGTGTGTGTATGTGTGACTGAGTGAGGCCCACAATTACAATTCAACCCCTATTACCTTGACAGATGCACTACTGGCTTCATAATTACAGAGGCTTACTGTACACATAAGTTTACTTTTGTAGTTTTGGCCATCGTTCCTACTGTGCTCATCAGTTACAGTAGAGATATACAAAAGCTGCCAGATCACAACAACCAGAAAAACTGCTAAATTTCCATATTTATTCCTTAAAGGAACAGCAAGTAGGGTTTAGGGGGATGTATTTGCAGAAATTGAATATAATATAATAAGTATGTTCTCTTTAGTGTATAATTACCTGAAAATAAGAAATGTTGTGCTTTCTTCACCTTAGAAAGAGCTGTTTATATCTACAGAGCAGGAGTGGGTCCTGGTTTATGGAAATCACCTTGTTGCACAGCCAGATTTCTACAGTAGTCCAGAACAGACAAACCACCACTGGCTCCATATTGGGATATTCATGTTTTTGTGTCAGCCACTGTAGTTAGAATCCCATCGGTAATGAGCAGCATTGGGAAGACGCTTATTTGTAACATGAAACTGCTTTATTCAATGTTTTTACTGGCCTAACTTATGCGGTCAGTTTGTTTTGGAGAAGAGACCTCTGTGGATAATTCAGCTCCCTGTAAAAACCTCCTGAATGTCTGACTCTTATCCGAGAAAAAAGGTGAGCAGACATTAGCAGGTTCTAGCGGCTAGCGGCTTGTCCCTGACGAGCCAGTCTGCGTCAGAGGTACACTAATTTGTAATGTGAAACTGCTTTATTCAGTCTTTTTACAGGATTAATTCACCTGGTCTGTTTACAAATAGATGTTATTTATTATGAAGGATCTGTTTTGTACATGGAGAACAAAATGCTGTCAAGTGGTTCAACCAGACTGACAACTAAAAGAGACAAAGATCCCTCTGAGCAACAGCTGAATAAGAAGAGAAGAAATTAATCACTGATCAAAGAAACTTAAAGCTTAGCATCAGAATGTGAACAGATTTAAAAAGGAACATGTTCCTGTTTCACTGTCACTGCAAGTACACTATAATGCCTATAACCAGTGTATAGGAGTAACCAGTTACATGTTACAGAGGTACATAATGAAATTACAAAATAAATCAGCAAAACCATGTTGACATTTCAGCTGCATTGCCCAGTTTAAAACATTTGATAGGTAAGCAATCAAAAACCAATCAAAGGTTTTAAGTTAAATTGCTTTGATGAAGTAATTAAAATATACATTATTTATTACATTTTTTAACAGGGTAACTAGTAATCTGTAATGTATTACATTTGAAAAGTAACCCTCCCAACACTGCCTTTAACAAGCTGGAATGAACAGGCAACATTTTGCTTTGACAAACCTCCTCTTCAAACTTCACAATAGAAACAGAAGGTTAGTCTGGAGTTAGCACTGTTAGAATATCAGCTTAACATACTATGAATGAATGGATGGATGGATGGATGGATGGATGGATGGATGGATGGATGGATGCATGGATGGATGGATGCATGGATGGATGCATGGATTGATAGAAGGCATACTACTGGTTATTTCACATCAGACATATTATTATTATTTTTTTTTGTCTTTTCCCTCAACACATTCTCACTCCAACCTTATCACAGATCAATGTTTGGTCATGGACTTTCCATGTCGAGTTATGACGTGCAAGGTACCCTGTGTGTATTCTGGTTGCCGTGTCAACTTCTGCCTGTTGCATGCATTGTCTGTTTTCAAAATACACTTCCTTTTTCACATTTAGTCGCTTTCAAAATAAATGCACTATGTCAGTACAACACCATGAATTGACATTTTTTTCCTTCAACAACAAACGCACGTGGTTGGGTTTTGAAAAAAAGAACAGGGTTTGGCTTTACAATCTTATGGGAAGCGAACAACGACCTGCCAAGTGAAAGTTGGTGGTTGTTCAACCCATCCACCTGCACTACCAGGATTTCTGTTGCCTTAACTTTAGTTGTTGTCCTGCCGCGTTTCTAGTATCATGCTGATCTGCTTTTTTTTGTTGATGTCTGATGCCAGAAGTCACTGACCAAGTGCCAGTTTTCGACAACTTTGGGGTGAGACCTGGTTGTTTTCCTCTGTGCTCTTCTCACTGCTTCGTGGTGGGCTGGGCTCAGTTTGAAAAAGATGATGTCACATACCTCTGACCAAACTATACCCACAGTCCTGATTAGTTTTTGAGTTTTAAACTTTTAAATAATAAATAATACCTAACAATATATTTTTTGTTGTTGTTTGTTTTTTAAAAAACTAATTGCGACTGTTTTTAGTCATACATATTTTATGTTAACAAGGGAAAACTTGAGGTCTAAAACAAAGCCTTTAATGCTTTAAGGGAAGCATCAGGTATCAAAGAGGGTTCAGGAAATAGATTGAACACTGAAATGACTTTTTCTGCCTTTGGCTCCCCTAGGTGTGGTTCAAGAACCGCCGTGCTAAGTGGAGAAAGCGGGAGAGGAACCAGCAGGCAGAGTTATGCAAAAATGGCTTTGGTGCCCAGTTCAACGGACTCATGCAGCCCTATGATGACATGTATACGGGCTACTCCTACAACAACTGGGCCACCAAGAGCCTAGCAAGCAGCCCACTCTCCGCCAAGAGCTTCCCATTCTTTAACTCAATGAATGTAAGCCCCTTGTCATCCCAGCCCATGTTCTCTCCCCCCAGCTCCATCCCCTCCATGAACATGGCCTCTAGCATGGTGCCCTCAGCGGTGGCCGGGGTTCCCACTACGGGGCTCAACAACTTGGGCAACCTCAACAACCTCAATAGCCCTACTGCGCTCAACTCGGTGGCAGTGACTGCAGCCACATGCCCCTATGCCACCACGGCAAGTCCCTACATGTACAGAGACACCTGCAACTCCAGTCTGGCCAGTCTGCGGCTCAAGGCCAAGCAGCACACCAACTTTGCTTATCCAGCAGTGCAGAATCCTGTGTCCAACCTGAGCCCCTGCCAATATGCTGTGGACCGGCCGGTATGAAGAAGAAACGCAGATGACGACCCCTGACCCAACTGACCAGCTGTAAGTTACTATTACCCCACTTCACATCTCTTCAGTTCCATCTCCAAACTGCCAGATGTGGTGCAGACTGGCCAATCATGTTTTGATGGTACACAAAGAGAATAATCTTCAAAACTGACATAACAAATAGATATGCCCAGATGGACCACCGCACTTCAAAGGAATTCTTTCCAGTTTGTGAGACTTTGTTGCTGAACTGACCAACTGCTTCAAAGGATTTCTAAAGCTTATATCCATTATCATTTTTTTCCTTCTTTTGAATTGCATGATTAGTGTAAATATAGAATCCAAGAGTAAATAAAACATGGAATCTTCAACTGGACTGGTGGTCAACATCTTGGCCCAAAAACATTAAAAGTGATTTCTGCTGCCGTTGCAGGAAAAGGGACCTGTGGTTGTGATGCAAGAGAAATGGAGAATGTATATAATGGACATTTTTTTTGTTTTGTATGTGACAAAAAATATATGAAAACGTACTTCAAAGATGAGAAAAGCATGTTCATCAAAATCAAAGGCCCTAGGTTTATGTACTATGAGCACATCTTTTAGGAACTTTAAACTTTGTTGTGAATTTTTCTCCCCTTGGAAGGTCATTGGTCAAAGTCATCTTGGATGGGCAAGAGGAGGGCAGTCCTGGAACGTGAACATAACCTCAAGTGGTTTAACACAAAAACAACAATTTACTCATACATATACTCATACACATACCAGAACATCAGCAAGATTTTTCAAGTAAAACTCTAAAAGCCATTAAGTATATAGATTTGTGTGGTGTTATTCCAAGGGAGTCCATGACTGTAAAAATGTATGTAAGAGTGCAGTTGTCATAACAAAAAACAAAACAAAAAAAGAAACTTTTTTTCCTGGTGTAGCCTGCTTTGTCTCATTAAAGAACCAATTAAAGGATCTGTTTTTATGAACTACAGATGGACTTTGGCACTGAACGGAAAAGTAAACATCCATTCATATCTGTAATCTACAGCCTACGGCTTTAGTTGAGTGACATAGACCAAAACATAATGTTCTCGCAACAATGAGCACAATGTCATGGAAACCCCGAATCACTTCCATGGCAACACTTACGCAATGATGAAGGGGAGTAGTAGGCTGGAGGGAGAGAGGTGGGGAGATATAGATGTTCCTGATGGCTGCTCAGTGATATGTTTGACCTACACTCTGAGTGGTAACCACAGGCTATCCAGTAACACAGCAGGAATTCACAGAGGCTGAGGCTGAAGCAGGGCCAGGATTACATAAGAGCTTCAAGGAGCGAGGTGTCCCAGCGGAGCCACAAACAAGGGGTTAGCAGCCCATCAATCCCCATAAATGTTTATTGCTCTGACATTTCAACTGTTGTTGTTGTTGTTTTTTTCACACTGATTTCTAGGTAAATTCTACAAAGTCAAATTTGAAATCACACAGCTTTTCTCAAATGTCTCGTCATGAGGGTGGAAATGTTTCAACATTTAGATTACATAACACTGAAATTCTGCTGCTAAATTTACCACACAAATTCTTCTATTGCCGCTTATAACCACCGGTCATAAAATATCTTTTAAAGCAGCAGTTCCCAAGAGATGGGTTGTGGTCCAAAAGTGGGTCGCTGGTCCATTCTGAATGGACTGCAAATGACTTGCAAACATGTCAAGTTTGAAAAAAAAAAACCTTTATTTTGAAGTGCAGTAAATTTCTGTTGAGGTTTTATTTGGAATGCTGTTTCCTGCTGTACAGTGAGTGACTAGCGGACATGAACTTGACAGAAACAGCAAGCTAGCTCGACAACACAGCCAAACGAAAGTATGACGCTGAATATATTTAACTGTGTGGACATTAAACTAATGACTAAAGAGAAATCTTGTCCTTGTGGCTGGGCCAGTTGGGAACCACTGCTTTAAACAATTGTTGAACAAAGAGGAAAAAATAAAGGAGAAACTACATTTTTAAAAAATAAGTTTAAAAAGTACAATGTGTTTTGGCATATAAAACATGAACATTAAAAGAAACAATAGACTGGCAATTAATATTCATTTTTGACCTGGCAATTAGTGCTTTCACATAACAATACAGTATATCAACTCCCCTCACTCACTCCAAATTTAATTGTGAGGCCAAAAAATTGTATTGTGTAAACCAGGGGCATGCAACATTTTTTAGGGCAAGGACCCTTTAGCTGAGAGAGAGACAGAGCAGGAACCACCCATCAGGCATTTTCCAAAGGGGGCCCTGATATTTGGTGAGGTATTCTGACTTAGATATTCAGGCTGCATTCCACCTCACGTTAACATTGTCGGTAGCAAAACTGTAGGTAGCAAAAAGGCACAGTACCAAAATAATGAAATAAGATGATAAAGCATTGTCATGAAAAAATATGGACTTTTAACAGATTGAAAAGATTCGACAACATTCTGAAAGAAAACAAAAATCTGATAACTGTCTATTTTTCCTATTATTATCTTATAATTACATAGGGCTCTCCAGGAGACTTTCTAAGACATTGTAGAGCATTTTGAAAACAGAGTTACAAAGTGCTTTACATGTCAATAATTAAAACAGACAAGGCATGTAAACAACAACTTTTAAAAGAACTGATAAAAACACTTTAGTGTATAAAAACAGAGGAAGTAAAAGACAGTTTAAATGAACTTAAAACTCAAGTAAAATCAGGAAAGGCTTACTGATAAAAGTATGTTTTAGGAAGGGACTTAAGAGATCACTGAATCAGCCAACCTGATTTCCTTGGGCAGACTGTTTCAGAACTTCAGGGTACTAAGATGTCATAGATATAGCTGGGAGAGAGACCACGAAGAGCCTTAAAGAGCCTTTAAGTAATCAGTAAAATCTTAAAATCTATTGTAAAACATATTGGGAGCCAGTGTAAAGTAGGCTAAAACTGGAGTGATGTGATCAAGGTCTCTTGGTTCTGGTTAAAATCTCTCAACTTAATTTTGTACAGTTTGGAGTCGATTAATAGATTTTTGATTCAAACAAGAGAAGAGATTGTTGTAGTAATTCAGGCCTGAAAAGATGAAGGCATTCAAAATTGTCTCAGTGTCTTTAAAAGTTAAAATGGATCGTATTTTTGAAATATTTCTAAGATGATAAAAACATGATTGCACAAGCTTTGTGATATGCTGCTCAAAACTTAAATTACTGTCAAACCAGTAATTATTTCAGGCCCGTCAAAGAAAGTGTTACCTGACATGAAAGTCTGAGTGCTGTCTCAAAGCCCTCTCTGTCTTACTTTTGATTGAGAAATAAAAAATACTACAGGATGAATACTGGCTCTAAAGATACTTAAATCAGCATAAAACAAGTTGTCAGTTTTAACTATAATGTATATCTGATAGTAGCTAACACCTACACATCATTAGAAAATTAGAAAATCTCAGTGTCATCAGTGGCAATGATGGTCCCGCTGCAATCAAAAACATATACCAAGAGAGACTTAATCTGAGAGTGGAGCAATGAGTTAGAATGACTTGACCCAAATCTCATGCTAATAATACAGTGTAGGTTTTCTGTCAGGGAAACCTACTGTGTTCCAAATTCATACTACAGACACATTCTGAGCAACAGCAGTTCTGTCTTCAGTTCTACCAATTCTCATGTTTTAATTTTGGTTGAAGGATAATATGCTCCTGCAACATGTAATTTTTAACCCTCTGAGGCCCAGACACACTAAACCGACACCAAAGCATCAAAACTAGTGGCTTGGAAGGCCAACTGTTTAGTCACCTCACATTGCCTTTTTTCTTGGCCAAACAGTTGCACCTAAACACATCACAAAGACTACAGCCCTAGGCTAACTTGCATGTGTGTTCTGTGTACAACAGGACAAATTCAAAACTCTAGTTGGCTATTTAGCACATAACCAACACAACACAATGTTGAAAGAACAAAGGATATTTACTGTGTGCTAGCAAACAATAACACAAACATTTACAAACGACGGGCACCACCGTCTCTAACACGATTCAACATGCTGAATCAGCAGAAAAAAAGCCAACAAGTGCCGACTAGTGCCAACCAAAATTAGAGCAACAGATGCTCATCAGTGGCCCGACAATGACCAACAGCCAACCATCAGCTTGGTGTGCCAAGGGCCTTACACTCAAAAATAATAATAATACATTTTATTTAATTTATAATAATTTTTTTTATAGTTTGAAATGCACATTCTGTAAAGTGAAGCTGTGTCATTGAAATTCAGTTGAGGCCATTCAAGAACATCAGTGTCGAGATGATCCATGTTATATCCAAGATGGATGGCACTGACCAGAGAGCTGAAGAATCAGAAAAGGTTAAGTCAACCACATATATTGGCAAATTGATATATCAACCAAAAAATCCATTTCAGATGTTTTCAGGCTTTAGATGAAATGTATTTCTACTTAATCAGATACAGAGTTATAGAGTGTTATTGTATCAAATAAAGGCCTAGCGAGAGAGAGACCATTTTCAAACTCAGAAAGAAGCAGCGAGAGCTTTACAAATCAACTTGCTTATCCAACAGCAGCTATTCTCCTGGTGGACCCGACACAAACCTATTTTGTGGAGTTAGGTGAAGTGGTCACAGTGTGTGCTCTTCACTGCCACATTGCTAAAGAATCAATATTCCACCGGAGGGGAGATGTGAGCCGGTCCCTGATGTTCACTCACAGTGCAAAACTACAGCAAGCGAGGAGAGAGCACAGGCTGTGGTCTGGAAAAAAATACACAAGCATAGGAAGGTCTAATGATTACCTCAGAGAATATGGAGGAGAAAATAACAGATGGAGGAATTAGAAGTGGAGATATTTTAAGGAACATACATGGTTCTGCAACACACAGGTCTGTTGTAAGATATATTTTAACATCATATTGCAGATATGGAATATTTAGTACATATAATCTTTATATGACCTTTGGATTATTAAAATTGAGTATTATGTCATTTTATTGAAATTAATAATGACACATGCAAAACATAAATGAGTAAAATAATAATTAACTGTAAAATGTTATGCATTTGTACAATTTTCACAGTCTGTCTGAAGCGTTTCTAGTCTTAGCAAGCTGTCAGAGGACTTTACAACACAGACACCATTCACTTATTCACACACACTGGTGGACAAGACTACCAAACAAGGTATTATCTGTTAAATGAATGAACATTTCCATGCACACTCACACAGAAATGGCAGTTTTGCCGCTTTACTGGATGCGGCTAGTTTGTCCCCTGGACACACCTTAGTCAAGCTGCTGCAGTGGCTGCAGTGATGGAAAATAATGACACTACTGCCCCCACAAGTCAAAAGTAATATGCATCTTGTGTCAAACGGAATTAAACCATCACCAAAGTTTGAGCTACCACCTACGAACTGAGCATACAGTTTCAGCTAATCAGACTAATGCCAGCGGGCAACCATGTCACTTAACCCAACAAAGCACTATTTTGGAAAGTGCAAATCACCCGAGACCTGTGGATGAAACTAAATCAAAGAATTTCACTACAGAGCTTGCTAAATGAATGGCAACTGACTGCAGACCAGTCAACATTGTGGAAAACTAATGGCCCAAAGGCTAATCAGAAAACATTTCTGCTAAAGAGCTCAATGACTAAAGAAAAATACTCTGACCTTATGTAACAAGTTTGTTTTGTTCTCACTCCCTCTTGACTTCAGCTCTTTATTTACTTTTACTCACTCCTGTTTCTCTTCTCATCCACTGAGCTGAACTGCCCATCTGAGTGATTTCATTCACCAACGGGTTCCATCATCCCAAACACTGCTTCAACATGCTGAATCGGCCGAAAAAAGCCAACAGGGGCAACAACGGCAACAGCGCATGACACACCGCACCATCTAGGGCGACAGACGCTCACTGCAGCCCAACATTGACTGTCGGCTCAATGTTGGGCCACAGTCAGCTTGGTGTGTCAAGGCCCTAAGAAACTTTCTCAGGTTGGCCTGTTGGAATGGTTTCAAGACAGCCTGTAGCAGTGCCACACTCATTTGAAAGAAAAAAAAAATCTACAAATCAAGATCACAAAGTATATTTCATTGCATTCATTTGAATTCTAATCAAGACACTGGTAAGAATTGCTTCATCTTGCTATTATGGACTTCAAAACTGTTTGAAATGCAAAATAATGGAATTTTAAACAAGCAATTAAAAATGCGATTAACTATTGGTAGACATATGTATACGTAAGGCGGCATGGTGGTGCAGTGGTTAGCATTGTCGCATCATAGCAAGAGGTTCAAACCCATGGTTCAAACCCCTGGGGAAGCCCTTCTGTGTGGAGTTTGCATGTTCTCCACGTGTCAGTGTGGGTTTTCTGCGGATACTGCGGCTTTCTCCCACAGTCCAAAGACATGCAGTTTAATTGGTGACTGTAAATTGGCCATAGGTGTGAATGTGACTGTGAATTGTAGTCTGTCTCTATGTGTCAACCCTTTGATAGTCTCGCAACCTTTTCAGTGTGTACCCTGCCTCTTGCCCAGTGTCAGCTGTGATAAAAATGAATGAATCAATATTTATACATATATATTTGCAAAAATATGGTCTGCATGAACAGTATGATTTTGGATAGACATAGGTCAAATTCCAAAAATGGCATGCCATATATGCATGATAGTCAAGTAATTTAGAAACTGCATTTTGATACTATTTTAATAATGAGCCAAAGGGCAAGGCAGAGTATGTGTTTCTGCAAACCAGTAGCCTGTAGTTAGTCTTACACTCATTTAAAGCAGCGTTAATTTATTTTCTTATCTTAAAGGACAAGACTGGCCTTCTTTTTCTTCTTCTTCTTCTTCTTTGTCTTTGTCTTCTTAAAATTGTAATCAACAAACCTCTTGAAAAGACCAAAACCAACAATGTGCATTCAATACTTCCTGACTTAGGGTACATCTCATTTCCACCCCTTCCCTCTTTCTCCTTCCCCTTGGTTTTGCGTGTTGGGGTGTTTCAATTCTCATTTGGAGAAAGGGCTAGGGCCAAGACCGAGGGCTACATAGCCCTTGAAACGAAGATTGCGGAGGACAACACTTAAAAGAGAGGGCTAAGAATGAGAATTGGGATTCACCTTTACTACCCAGTCTTCAGTGCTCAGGTTCAAGCCTGTTGGTTCCTTCTAAACATAATTCTGTAAGGACAGTTTAAACATATATAGTTTTAGTATTTTTTAAAAAGGCTCAGTAGTTTTCTTAACGCAGCTGCTCATTTTTTCGAATGTTCCTCAAACATGAGGAATTATTGAGGACATTTGTTGCAGGACAATACATGCTTGTGTTCTAGTTTTTGTTTCTGGGAGCAAGACAGCCTCTAAAATGAAACATTTTTTGTTATTACACCTCTGTTTCTTAATTGATTAAACTATCCAGTCAGCTTTTGAGGTGTTGGTTGCATTTCTCCACTTCAGACAGAGCCAGGTGAGTTGTCTCTCCCTGCACCCAGTCTTTATGCTGAAAGACCTGGACTAACCACGTCCTGACTGCAGCTCCCTATAACACACATGAGCTTAGTCTCCATCTGAGCATCTCATTTTTGGAAAACAAATTGAATGAGCATATTTCTGTAATGTCTATACTATAGCACTGTAGCAGGATTACAATATATTTTAATGCACTAAAAATACTGCAGCCAACATTTTTTTCATGTCTTGACCAGCAACATCAAATCAGCATTTCACATAAATCTGTTGGCCAATACTTTTTACTTTAATAGAGTTAAAAAAAAAAAAGATGAAGTGACAAAGCCATTTTGAGCACCTATTGTAAACACATAAAAATGTATTTACAATAGGTAAATCATATGGATGTTGAAGTAACTTAACTCAGAAACTGATAATGCAGGACTGTCCTTGTTACATCTAATATGTAAATGCTGAGGTGTGTATTATTCAAAACTATTAGGTGTTTTCTATCCACAGTGGGTCAGTTCAGTGGCTCATTTTGCTAATCTGTGTCCATAAATCTGATAGTTGCATGAGACAACTGGTTATAATTTGAGGAAGTACAGTCTATTTGCATTTCATTACTCCTCAATGCTTTGGTAGATTATTGTCTCAGAGGAGGAGGACTAAATGAAAGCGAGGAATGTGATAAATATAATTAGGACTCAAGCAGAAAACACCTTCATGGTAATTACTGTTGAAAATACAGAGTGATGGAGTTTGTTCCTGGTAGAGGATTAGAAAAAATTAGAACTGGCTGATTCAAGCTTTTCAAAGTTATTAACTAAACAAAGTGACTTTTGGTGATACTTTTTATGAGCTGTTTGCTCAACCTTTTTAAAGTGGGATAAATCTCAAGAGTTAATTGTGAGCACTGATTTAGGAAAAAGTTTCATCGATGTGAAGATAAGATAGACAAATGAATCTTTTTGCCACATGACTATTGATGTTTATTGCAGGTGTTTCCATGGAGCTGTGGTCAAGAAGAAATCCACCTAATGTCAAAAGAGGACACTTTGACCAGGGCACATACAGTAAACCCAGGAAGTACAAGAGAGTCGAAACATTTTCAAAAATGTGCTGTGGCTCCCATTCAATTGTCCTCTATGACAAATTAAAGTATTTCATTTTGATGTGACCTTGCAGCCAGCCCTGCTACACCTGCAGGTCAGAATTTATGGTAAGTCAGTGGTGGAAGAAGTATTCTGTTCCTTTATTTGAGTAAAAGTATTTTATGTAAAAAAAAATACTCAATGACACTTATGCCTGTACAGTGTAAAAGTACAAAAGTACAAAAAGTATTATCACTAACTACCAAAGGTACTCATTTTTCAGACAAATGGCCCCTGTGATTGACTGATACACATATTATATGACATTATTAGATTTAAGTAGACAATAATACTGATGTGTCAACATTAACAGCATCTGTTACCTCCCTCAAGGCCTTCGCTTTGCCTGTCCCTGTCACACCACTACTAACTGAAGAAAATAAAATGTTTTTCCTTAAGTCCACTTCACCCAAAATTATTTCGTTCTCCGCTTTGGAAAAATTCTTTCTTCTTTCCCTCTCTTTCTGTGTTTGCACCATGACTGACAGGTCGACTGGATGCACCTACATCTCCTTATATGATGGTCATTGGATATTCATGGGCGGGGATTTATGCTAATTGCTGATTACCAGGAGCGCGCTGTCACTTTACGATGGATTGGCATTCATGATCATATATACGTGTTTACGATCAAATCTGAGTTTCCCGCGGCATTCCTGAATCCGGAGTAGGTTTTTAGTAGTGTAGGCTTATATGTGGAAATCTACACACAGATTTACTCACTTTTCATGAATGAGACCCAAAGTGTGGATGACAGTGAGTAAATGAAATGAAATGCTACATCACAATGCTGAGATATTTGGAAAACTGGAAAGATGCAACAGTGCAGCAGTGATGATTTGGGTCTGTCTCAGTCTCCCATCAGCAGAGTGATCAGACTAACAATGACACTTTCACAGTCAGCAGTTCACTGCATTTCCACTGGATGTCCACACCTTACAGGCTCACAAAAGGGCGTGTCTCTGACAACCAATCACATCTGTTAAAAGAATGCGTCATACCTAGCAATGGGTCGACCACACCTCCTCACTAAGGTAAAAGTTTCTGTCCCCTCTTTCACTGTTTAACTTTGGTAAGGCCATTAAGGGGTCCAATTCTCATAGAAAGTACTTGAGTAGACTGCAAAAAACAAACAAACAAACAAACAAACTCAATGACAGATTTCACATAGTTAACTTGTTTGTGTAATAATGATGATGATAATAATAATAATAATAATAATAATAATACAGCAGACTTATATAGAGCTTTTTTAAAGTCCTCAAAGATACATTGAATACTGTATATTGGTCCAGTATTTTAGCAGACTTGGGGGGTATTCCATCAAGCAGGCTAAAGGTAGATCCAGGCTTAAATGGCCAAGTCTGGCTAATGTGAGCCAGAGTTCTGTTCCATCAAAGTAGCTAAGATTAGCCTCACATCGGTAACCATGGAAACCATGGTTCTGGCCAAGCCTGATACATCAGGCTAAACTCCGGTTTCCGTTCCTTTAGCCTGAGCCACAATTCCGTTCCATCAAGGTGGTTAACCTGAATCCCAGCCTAGTAACCATGGTAACTGAAGCAGGATTAAGGTGAGGATTAGCTCCATCTATGATCAAAAAATGTTCAGTAGACAAGAACAGACACCTAAAAGACAGTTCTGCCAGTGCTTTACACACTCACAACTGTCATGTTATGATAAAATAATCAGTATGTACACCAAACCACATGAATATATGATTGCCCTCCCATCCCCACCCCATTTTATCTTGACCTGCTGCCAAGTCCTCCTCTGGCTACTGAGATTACTTCTGTTGAGACATAACAGTGAGGGATGAAGATGGGACACACACCATTGTGGTTTGTCTGTTCCTCATCCTATAGCAATTGAATTGATGTCAGTGTCAATGTCAATTTTATTTATATAGCACGCTTCATTACAAGTAAACTGTGAAGTGCTTTACATTAAAAAATTAAAAAACAAAAACACACAATCACACAACATTAAGGGACCCCCCACCCCCCCAGTTCCATTTCAGAGACAGTGATTCCAAGTGCGAGGACATTATTTGTCTTTGACTTTTTGGACCAACTAGGAGAATCTCAGTCTTGTCTGTATTCAGCTGTATGAAATTCTTGGACATCCGGTGAGTAATATCATTAAATCAATCAATTCAATCAATCAATTTTATTTATAAAGCTGTTGGGAATAGAATGATTTTATGTGTTTTACTATCAGTTGTGTTTCACTATATAAGTTTTAGATGTGTGAACAATGAGAATACTGAGATGATTTCAGCTGATCTGAATGTGTTTGCTTTGCAGAAGTGGAGAAGTACAGGAGAGGAAGAGACATGAAGTCTGAGGAGCACATACCGCAATGCTTAGATAATTAGTTTCATATATGGTAAAAAGAATAGAAAGTGATATACAGATAGTAAGGTACAGCACGTGTAGGGAGTTGTGTTGTTCTCTTGTCTTTCAAAACAGGAACCACGCCCCCACTGTCAGCGGGAAGGAGTCAGATTAACACGAGGCAGGGGCGTGGTGTGGTGAAGGAGGAAGTGGAACTGCCAATGAGAAGAGGACAACGCCTCGCGTGCACAATGACACTCTGTTACGCTCAAAATATACTGGGTCAGGGAAAGGACAGGAGGTCAGACTTTGTGAACTGACACACCTTTGTTGTTCGTCAGGGACGTGAAGTTGAGACCCAGAGCTCTGTAATTTTATTCCTTTACTGCTTAATAAACTACATTAACTGAGACTGAATATCTTCTCCTATTGCTTCATTAAAGAACACGCAGGACTGAGCTCACACATAGCACACTGGAGAGTAGGATGAGCCCCCAGTCCATCAAAGCCCAATATCACAAATCACAATTTGCCTCACAGGGCTTTACAGCATACGACATCCCTCTGTCCTTAGGACCCTCACAGCGGAAAAGGAAAAACTCCCCCCAAAAAAACCCTTTAACAGGGGAAAAAAATGGTAGAAACCTCAGGAAGAGCAACTGAGGAGGGATCCCTCTTCCAGGACGGACAGACGTGCAATAGATATCGTACAGAATAGATCAGCATAATAAATTAACAGTAATCCGTATGACACAATGAGACAGAAAGAGAGAGACAGAGACAGAGACAGAGAGAGATGCAGGACAGATGATAATGACAGTAGCTTACAACAACATTAATGAAAGTAATAATATTATAATTATAGTTCTGGATATTGTGGTACAATATGTTGAAAGTATATATTAAAGGGATACGCCAACATTTTTTTTGTTTGCGTGTCTTGCCTCACTCCCGAGTCCATGACAAGCAGGTAGATACCATTCTTTCGGCTATATGTGCAGTAAAAAGGGAGAGCCGGGCAGAGCTCGCCCACCGCTAATTAGCTTAGCTCAAATGCTTGGAGTCAATGGGTATTGTTAGCCTGCCTCTGCCTGCAGTCATCAGATAAACTCTTCAGCAACTCTAAATGGTCCGGTGTGCTTGTTGTGACTCGTTTTTACCGCGTTATGTTACGTTATCTATTTTTAGACTAAGATTAGCACTTTATGTAAGTTTTGAAAGAAGTACATAGGAAACTAAACCGCAGTTCTGCGCATGCGCGCCAGTAAACAGCTGAGGAAGAAAGCAGAAGAAGAAGAAGAAGAAGAAGGGCGGTAATGCACCTGAGAAGTTGTTTGCCAACCGCCATAAAAAGAAAGAAGAAGAAGAAGAGGAGAAGAGCTCATGCAGTAGATCGGTGAAGGAGTTTGTAGGACACTGTGACACTTTTTTTGGAAGAGAGAGACTTATAAATCCCAATTTTACAAAATGCCTCATACGTGTGCTGTACGGGGTTGCGACAATAAGCAGAAGATAGCGTCACATCTTATTTTTCACTCAATTCCAACTAGAAATCCGGAGCGGATGAAACAATGGCTAGGTGCTCTGAACATGGATCCCAACACCCCACAAGAAGCAGTCAAGAGGATGCTAGTTTGCTCAGAGCATTTTTCACGGGACGACTACTACGAAAAACTGGAATTCAGAACCCAAACAATGAGACTTTTCTTGAAGGACACAGCCATCCCATCACTCGGTGTCACACAGACAGTAAACGAGGCAAGTACTTGTGTTTTGTTTTCACGTTGTAACGCTTAGCACGGCATATTATCTTGCGCCAGACAAGATAAATAGGACGTCCATTTTACTGTATTCGCCTCGTAACTCCGGGGGTCACGTCGTGTTTCCCCTTATTGAGTAACGTTACAACTATGTTGGCAGGGAAAACCAGTGTGAGAATACAACTGCGCTATTTTTATCTGTAAAATCAAACCAAGTTATGGTAGCTCTGAAGTGCATGTAGTAAGCTACATGACAGTCATAATATACATAACGCTACAAAAACAACAATACCAAAAAAACGATGTATGTTTACATTGTTTGGCCCAACAGCCTCAAGGCTAGCCCAAGTAATTTTTTCCAAGGTTACAGTATATGCAATGGTTCAGAATATCTATCTATATATTTTTGTTTATTACATATGTTCATCTTTTATGAAACCTGGATAGTGTACAGTAATTGGATTATGGTACATGAATTATGCCTAATACCATTTTTTTTCCTACTGAATTTCAATACTTTTACTAACTAAGATGTTATTCTTTTCATTTGCCATTGAATGTGTAGGGTATTGGATGATCTGTAATGAATTGCATTCAAATGTATTGCCTTCATGTATGTATTGTGAGTAATATGAAAAGTAATCCTTTTTTGTTGAATAGTGTTATCTTACCTATTTCAGGACGAGGTGAGAGATGTCCCGCTAGATCCGACAGAATTGGTGGCTGATTTCAGCTATTGTGCCAGTGGTGTACCACAGTCAACCCCCCACAAAAGCCATGCTGCTGAGGGCCCCTTACTCACTCTTCAGCTGACTAGTCCTGAGCAGACAGGTCCACGCACAAAGCCCTCAAGATCTGTGAAATATTTTGCCCTGGCACCAAGTTGGAGGGGACAATCGGTATGCTAATTACTCTGTTGTCATGTCTACTTTGTGATAAATGCAACAATTTCTGAAATCCATCTCTTTGTTGTACAGGGCATTGCATCGTCATCCACAACGACTGCTTCAGGCAGGGCACGAACAAGCCTACTATTTCATGTAAGTATATGCTACAAGCCTAGGAGCCATGACAATAAAAACAAATTTATCAATTTATTGCATCATATTTATATTTCATGCTTTTATTTAGCAATTATCCAGAGTACCAAAAATTCAGTAATTGAACAGGCAGATATTTGTATATTCTCCTCTCTGAGAAATGCAGTGAGAAACAGTGCTGAAAAACTATACAATTGAGTAGAGAGACTAAATATTGTCATGTTGCTTTGCCAACCACAGGAAATTAGTGAAAAGGAAACAGATGAAATGGATATTACTCCACAGTCATCTGCCTTGGACATCAGTATGACTTCAGAGCCTGGTGATGACCCTGCTGATTCCAGTTTTGTCCCCTTTACAAGCCCCTCCACCTCAGAAAGGGATCTAGCTAGGAAAGCGCATCGTGCGTTACACGAAAAGCAAGAAACTCGATGGATAAGAAGTGGATAGTGAATGAGTCCAGACTTATGGAACTATTTCAAAGATGCAGTATTTGTGGAGCTGAAATGTGTGACAACAGCCTAGCATCATCTGGCAGCAGACTCAAAGTGAGATGGCAATGCAACAGCAGTCACACTGGAGAATGGGAGTCATGTCCAAATGTCCGTGGGATGGCTGAAAACAATCTGCTTACAGCAGCAGCAACGTTGTTCACTGGTGCAACTTATACTGACATTGCTGATTGGGCAGCGGTTTTGAGGCTTCAACTGCCCAAGAAAACCACATATTATAACATACAGTCTAGCTACCTGATTCCTGTCATTGAGGAAGCATACAAGATGCAGGAGAATGTCATCTTTGCACGGCTCATCTGCCAGACTCTGGATGGTGAGGCGGTGCATGTGTGTGGAGATGGAAGAAGTGATAGCCCGGGCCATTCAAGCAAATACACAACCTACTCCTTCATGGATGACTCCACAAATGAAATCATACTCTTTGAATTGATTCAGGTAAGAAAAACACAATAATAGACAAAAATATAACAGTTATTGTGCTACGAAGTCTCTTTCAAAAATGTAATCACCAGTAACTCGTAAACCTTTCTTGTTCCCCCAAGGTGACCCAAGCAAAAAGTTCTGTTGGTATGGAGCCATTAGGTTTCAGGAAAGGACTGGAAAGGCTCTTGGATGAAGGGATCCATGTAAAGGTCGTAACCACTGACAGACATCCGTCTATCAGGAAAACTTTGAGAGAGACTTTTCCAGACATAGACCACTAGTTTGATCCTTGGCATATAACAAAAGGTTGGTCTACTTATAACAATATTGTATGTGCCCGTATAGCACAATACCTGTCACTTAGTATAATGCTGTGCTGTGTTTTCACTGAGAACAGCCATAGAAAATAATTTGTCTGTGTGTGCCATTTCTGAATTGTAATGTCCGTTTCTAATCCTTTTCCCCTTTTATTTTAGGAATAAAAAAGAAATTGGTCCAAGCCTCTAAACGCAAGTACTGCAAGGACATTGGTCCTTGGATAAAGAGCATAACCAATCACTTGTGGTGGTGCTGCAGCACATCGAAAGGAGATGGAGAGGTAAACACAATCACACCTCATTGCAGACAGCCCTACAGCATTTCACTTTTCCTTGCGGACCTAAACCATACAGTACCTCATTTTCAGTACTTCATTCCTAAAATGATGAAACATTATTACTGATTTGCTGATATGTCTATGGCATACAATGTTTCTAATTTTATTCAGTGGATAGTTAATATGGAATGTTACATCAGTGCTACAGTGATTTCTTCTTGTGGGGGAATGTTATTGTCAGGAGTTGATTCGACGATGGAAGTCACTCCTTCATCATATCCGTGGAGTCCATCGCTGGGAGGAAAATGGAGAAGAGCACAAATGCTACCACCCCGATTTGTCAGCAGATGAGCAAAGGAAGAAGAGATGGTTGCTGGAAGACTCAGCTGTGTTCAAAGCCTTATATGAGGTGGTGATGAACAGACGTCTCCTTCAAGATTTGGAGCAAATGACGCTGTTCAAGCACACAGGTATGTATATATGTGTTGGAAGATAGTGAAAAGGCCCAATAAAATGCAATAAGATGTAACTGTGTGTTCAGGAAATCTTTCTGTGAAAATGATTTACACTAAATGGGGTGGTTATGTAGCACCACAGACAAGAGGAGCATTGGTATGCATACTATTCTACGTTTTTAGTTTTTATACATAAGACATAAATACATTATTCCACAATGACAATCTTCAACAGGTCATGCACACACACTGTGATAAATATTGCATAAAGTATGTGGTTTATAGTTTGTAGTTTGTAATGTCAATTATGTTTTTGTGTTTTCAGGAAACCTTGAGGTTTTCCATAATGCCCTCCTGAAATACTGTTCAAAGCGCCTGCATTTTGACTATCCTTCGATGCAGGCACGCACAAGGTTGGCTGTCATGGATCACAATGAGAACCACAACACAAAGCGTGAACAGGCTTTGACTGCAACAGGTAAATACTAAGAATATAAGTAGTGGCAAGTTTACACAAAATACCTAAAAAAGATCATTTTAGTTTTTGAGAATTTTCATTGCACGAGTTGTCTACTGTAATCACTGTAAACTAGAGCTATATAGGACTTATTTCATTCTGCTCAAGGCAGTAAATAAAATGTTATGGAACAGCATCTGTCAAGAAGTCATTGAATGTTTTGAAACATCTCAATTCATGCTTGTATATCATTTCAGGCCTCCAAAGACACAATGTTGTCTTTCAGAAGCAGTCCAAGCAGTGGGTTTCCCAGCCAGTTTACAAGGAGACAACTCAAAGATTCAGAGATGACCTGATGGAGCAAGTACTGCACAGACGGCTGGATCCCTCAGTCATATTCAGAGACTCCACATCAAAAGTGAACGTCCCCCGTCTAGCTGCCAACATCGCCCCATTTGCTAAACCCAACAAGGAGGATGTCATAAAAGCACACAAATCTAGGTTCACAGGCTCCTCAGAGGAATAATATTCAAGTTGCATGTTGCATAGTTTTATATTGTGACATACAGTAATATAGTGATATAGTGCTACTTTTTCTGTCCCAAACCAGTCTGTCGACTGAATAAATAACTTGATTACAAAAGACTGCAGGTTCATCCATACCTGTCCATTTACCGCAAAGTATTCATTCTTACCTCATACATGTACATATTGTAAATTAAATAACACAGTTTATCATTTTGTGAGTTGTCATTTTACTTTTGAAAATCTGATCATGTTATTTACAAGTTGTACATTGAAATGTTTGATAAAAATAGCTTACAGATGTTATTACACAGCAATCTCAAACCCTGCCCTCTTCCTGATCCTCCCATCACAACTGTTGATGTCCTCAAACAAACAAGGAAAACAGTTATGGTGGAAGGATTGAGAGAAGAGGGCAGTGTTGGAGATAGATGAACATGTCACACAACAAAAGAGAAACTATTTTGAAATTATTTAGCTGTCAGAAGGTCGAGTATTGAACTAATATATGGTGTGTAATCTATTTACAACTTCAGGAGTCACCTGTCTGTTCACAGATTGTTGCTACGCTGCATGTAATAATAACAACATAATGCTGTATTGAAACTTTTATTAGGGTAAAAAGAGAGTATTATAGGAAGGTAGTGAACACAATTATTAGCCAGCAGATATGTCACAAGGATATGAATAGTGAATGCTACATACTTTCAACATATTGTACCGCAGTAACCAGAACCATAACTATAATATTATTACTTTCATTAATGTTGTTGTAAGCTACTGTCATTACCTGCATCTCTCTCTCTCTCTCTCTCTCTCTCTCTCTCTCTCTCTCTCTGTGTCATATGGATTACTGTTAATTTATTATGCTGATCTGTTCTGTACGACATCTATTGCACGTCTGTCCGTCCTGGAAGAGGGATCCCTCCTCAGTTGCTCTTCCTGAGGTTTCTACCGTTTTTTTTCCCCGTCAAAGGGGTTTTTTTGGGGAGTTTTTCCTTATCCGCTGTGAGGGTCTTAAGGACAGAGGGATGTCGTATGCTGTAAAGCCCTGTGAGGCAAATTGTGATTTGTGATATTGGGCTTTATAAATAAAATTGATTGATTGATTGATTGATTGATTGATTGATTGAATGTATCAACCAATTGTGTGATCAAGACAAGTCTTTATATAGTGTTCTGATAACTGGAATGGCTTGTAAGCTTTTGGGTCTACAACATATCCATAGCATCCTGTGCCTCTTGGAATCCTTGGTATGTTCCCGTTGGTGAGGGATATCTTCTACGAATAGCACTGACGACACACGATGGCAAAGGTTTACGATTGCCTTTCCCCAGCGTTTCTCCCTTCAGGGCCCACTCCAAAACAATGCGGTAGGACACCAACCTGTATTGTCTGAGAAACAAGAATTTTTTAATCAATAACCACAAATACATAAACGACTGTAACTTTTTTCTCTATACATGTAGAGACTAATTGTTCATACAGCTTGCTATATACAACAATATGTGCCCCATGCATCTTTATTATAGCTATAATGATTATATTATAATTTATAATAAGATTATAATAGTCACTTACTCTACGGACAACTGTCCGTTAGGTCCAGACGGCCTGGGGCGTTTTTTCCAGTTTATTTTGGGTAGATGGAAAAAAGTTTCAACAACTGCGGGATTTACTAAAGCTGGAAAAGCATCATTCATTGTGACACAATCTCTTTGTGTACTGTCCTCTTCGCCAGATATATCAAGCCTCCCCATCGATGGCAGCACCAACTCCCGCTCAGTACAGCAGAAGCACTCGTTTTCTGTCGGCATAGGTTGACAAGCCCCACATCTACACCACCAGTCCATGCCGGTTCTGACTCTCCCCTTGGCCCCAGGCTGTTCGACTGTCTCAGCTTCTCTTCGTGCACGCTCAGCTTCCAAAACATGTAGTTCCTCCTCTGTATATTCTGGTTCAAATAGGTAAGGTTGTGGATCTTCGTCAGTCCCGAAGAAATCATCTTCGTCCTCTCTTACAAAGTCGGCTTTGTTCTGTTTACCTACTTCCAAGCACGTCCGCGGTGGTTTGCGCATGCGCAAAAACTGCGGTTTAGTTTCCTATGTACTTCTTTCAAAACTTATATAAAGTGCTAATCTTAGTCTAAAAATAGATAACGTAACATAACGCGGTAAAAACGAGTCACAACAAGCACACCGGACCATTTAGAGTTGCTGAAGAGTTTATCTGATGACTGCAGGCAGAGGCAGGCTAACAATACCCACTGACTCCAAGCATTTGAGCTTAGCTAATTAGCGGTAGGCGAGCTCTGCCCGGCTCTCCCTTTTTACTGCACGTATAGCCAAAAGAATGGTATCTACCTGCTTGTCATGGACTCGGGAGTGAGGCAAGACACGCAAACAAAAAAAATGTTGGCATATCCCTTTAATATCTGATAGTATATATATGTGACAATAATCATATGTGTATAATAACAGTAGAAGTATGACTAATGATAACAGCAGCAGCAGGAGGCATCTGGCAAGACCACGGCAGCAGCACAACGACACACGTCACACTATCCAGGCACCGCTGTAATACGAGTTAACCTGAGAGACAGTGGAGCACAAAGGCTCCGGAGAAGAAGCCGAGTTAGTGACATCCAGAATGGCTGAGTTAGCAAGATGCAGTAATAGGACACGAGAGAGTGAGAGAGAGAGAGAGAGAGAGAGAGAGAGAGAGAGAGAGAGAGAGAGAGAAGGTGCCCGGTGTATTATGGGGGTCCTCCGGGCAGACTAGGCCTAAGTCAGCTTAACTAGGGGCTGGTACAGAGCCGTCACAACCGGACAGGCAAACTAGGCAATTGTCTAGGGCCCCGAGCTGGAAACGGGCCCCCAGAACATTGGTCCATATCAATGACAATATGATGGAACCCCTATAGACACTGCAACAACGACAACACTTTGGAATCCCCCCTAATGGGGCCTCCAACTAGGTGCTGCTTGCGCGTGGCTAAGTAGGGTGACCAGACGTCCCGCACTGTGCGGGACTGCACAGCATTTCTGTCTCTTTTCACACATCACGCAAATTGAGACCATGTCCCACATGATTGGTTGCCACCCACGCTAGCATTGTTGGAGTACCGTAGTACTACGGTACCTCACGGTACCACTACTGTGGGATAAGTTCAAAGTCCAATCGCAAGAGGGTGAGTGTCCATGCGCCATTGTCCATGCGGGTTGAACGGGGGTCACAGACACTGTATTCCTGTCAAATATGCCGCAAGATAAGGCTTACCAGCGACGGGGAAGTTCGGCTCCAGGTCCAATAATTTCCTCTTTGTTGATTTTATGACTGCCCAGAAATACCTGAACAGCCGAGCCATGGTGGCACACAGGTGTGATGTGTCAGAGGAGAAACGAGCCATTCACATTTCTCTCTTTTGTAACAGCCCACAAACCTCACCGCACTTTAGGGACTGTTCTTTACTTGTCAGGAGAGGAGGGTGGCTGGTTGATTTTTATTTTATTTATTTATTTAATTTTGATCCCCCCTATGTTAATCACTTATTGATGCTGTTTTTGAAGTATGAATAAGTCAATAAGTAATTTATTCCATTGAAATATCATTGATGTATTATAGAAAAGGGATTTATCTTTTTATAAATGACAACAGGCACATCTGCCTTATTTTTGTTGTGGTATCGTGATACTACTCAGAACCGTGATACTTTCACTGGTATCGTACTTTCACTGGTATCTTGGGTGGGGGGCGGGTCTCCAAGGTGCCTCTTGCCTAGAGCCCCCAGAGTGTCTTGAAACAGCCCTGGGCTGGTACAAGGCAATCCTGAGCCAGCCCTAACTACAAGCTTTATCAAAGAGGAAAGTCTTAAGTCTAGTCTTAAATGTGGAGACGTGTCTGCCTCCCAGACCGTTACAGGAAGATGATTCCACAGGAGAGGAGGCTGATAGCTGAGGGCTTTGGCTCCTGATCTACTTTTGGAGACTTTAGGGACCACGAGTAACCCTGCGTTCTCAGAGCGCAGTGTTCTGGTGGGATAATATGGCATTATGAGCTCTCTAAGATATGACTGAGCTTGACCATTTAGAGCTTTATAAGTTAACAGTAGGATTTTAAATTCAATTCTGGATTTTACAAGGAGCCAGTACAGAGAAGCTAAAACAGGAGAAATATGATCTTGTTTCTTAGTTCCTGTTAGTACACGTGCTGCTGCATTCTGAATTAGCTGGAGAGTTTTTAAGGACTTACTAGAGCTACCTGATAATAGAGGGTTACAGTAATCCAGCCTTGAGGTAACAAAAGCCTGGACCAATTTTTCTGCATCTTTTTGGGTCAGGATAGGCGTAATTTTCGCAATATTACGCATATGAAAAAATGCAGTCCGTGAGGTTTGTTTTAAATGAGAATTAAAAGACAAATCTTGATCAAATGTTACTCCGAAGTTTCTTACGGTAGTGCTAGAGGCCAGAGCAATGCCATCTAGAGAAACTATGTCATCAGATAAAGAGTCTCTGAGTTGTTTGGGACCAAGAACAATAACTTCAGTTTTGTCTGAAGTTAACATAAGGAAATTGGTGCTCACCCAGGTTTTTATGTCTTTAAGGCAATTATGAAGTTTAGTTAATTGATACTTTCGTCTGGCTTCATCGATAAATACAATTGTGTATCATCCACATAACAATGGAAATTTACAGAGTGATTTCTAATGATGTTACCTAAAGGAAGCATATACAGAGTAAATAGGATTGGTCCAAGCACAGAACCTTGCAGAACCAATTTTAGTACATAAAGATGATTCATTATGAACGTGAACAAACTGAAAACGATCAGATAAATAAGATTTAAACCAGCTTAGTGCAGAACCTTTAGGCCAGTTAAGTGTTCCAGTCTCTGTAGCAGAATTTGATGGTCAATAGTGTCAAACACCGCACTAAGATCTAATAAAACAAGTACAGAGACAAGTCCTTTGTCTGAAGCAATCAGAAGGTCATTTGTAATTTTAACTAGTGCTGTCTCAGTGCTATGATGCACTCTAAATCCTGACCTGGATCTTAAGGTCATTGATAACCTTTACAAGAGCAGTTTCAGTGCTGTGATTGGCTCTGAAACCTGATTGGTGTGTATTGTGAATGTTGTTTGTTGTAAGATAATCATCCAGTTGTTTGTAAACAATTTTTTCAAGAATTTTGAAATTAAGATTGGATATTGATCTATAGTTATTAATTACAGATGGATTTAGGTTGTTTTTCTTTAATACAGGTGATATTTCAGCATGCTTGAGAGAAGCAGGGAAAGTGCCAGTCTGCAGGGAGCTATTAATGATATTTTCAACACTATTTATAACAATGAGAGACAGATTTGAAGAGTTTGGTACAGATGGAATCAAGAGAGCAAGTGCTAGATTTCAGGTGCTGAATGACCTCGAGCAGATCACTGCAGTTAACAGATGAGAATAAAGACATAGAACTCGTGGGAGTAATTTGATGAGAGGGTGAGCCGGAGCCAGATGAAGAATTTGATATGTTATTTCTAATATGTAAGATTTTTTCCTGAAAGAAAACAGCAAATTCATTACATTTGGTTGTGGAGAAAAACTCGAGAGGGGTAGAAATTGAGGAGAATAGAAATGAGACATTATTATGATTATTGTTGATCAGCTGAGTTAATTCCACTTTTAATCGGAATGAACGGCCATTCCGATTAAAAGTGGTCATATAAACGGTCATTCCGATTGAAAAATGGTCATTCCGATTGAAAATTAAATCCGATTAAAGGGGGTGGTTTATTCCGTTTGTCATTCCGAATGAAAGAATTTTGTGTGCATGTATACACTCATTCCTCTTTAAGTTCATTCCGGTCTTTCTGCGCATGCTCGTTTCCTTGCCCTTCTCGTGCGATGACGTATATAGCGCGCATAGCAACGGGCTGTATAGCAAGGGGCTGAGCTAGAGCAGTCGGACTCGTTGCAGTCACCGGTTTCCATTCGCCACAGCACGGTCTTCTGCCTCCCTTCTCCTGCTCAACAGATGAAGCATTAGCAGAACAAGGTTGTTGTCGTACTGCTGCTTTAAGAATATAAGCAAAACACGCCCGAAAAAGGCACTAAGAACGGCATCGTCAAGCATCTTGTTATCCGGAGCGAGTACTACAGTGTTTTCTTCCGGTAAACGTAAACACGTAACATCCGCCCCGCCCCCTATCCAATCAGAAACCTTCCCTGCCCCAAACCTTACGCAGACCTGAATAAAGGCGATTGAACTGATCTCCCATGTAAACCCTCATTCGGAATTAATATTTCCCATTTAAACTACCTGGAAACACTTTAATTCCGAATGATTTCATTCAGATTCATTTCATTCTGAATGAGAAGCCATCATGTAACCGTAGCCACTGTAACTGTAAAGTGCAGTTTTATAGATCTCAAAATCAATTTGTAATTTGTTTTTTCTTTATTTCCGTTCAGCTCTCCGGCAGATTCTTTTTGCCATCTTAACTTTTTCATTGCTTCTCCAAGGTGCTTTTGGTGGTCTACGAATTTTTACAGTTCTGACAGGAGCAATGTGGTCATTAATCTGAGACATAAGATTAGAAAAATTGTCTACCATAGCGTAACATGACGGCAAGGTGGATAATGTATACTACTCATTAATAAAAGTGTTAGTTGTATCAGCATTGATGAAACGTTTGTTAATGTATCTATCAGTAGTTGTCTGTTCAACGGGGCATGCTACGTCAAAGAAAATACAGTAATGGTCAGATATTGCAACATCTAAAACATCTGTTATTGCAATATCAAGACCTTTTGAAAAGACAAGATCAAGTGTATGACCTTTACTATGGGCAGAGCCAGTGAAATGTTGTCTAAAATCAAATGACTCTGATAAAGTGATTAATTGTTTTGCTTCTGAGTTGCTACTGTTATCAGCGTGAATATTGAAGTCACCTGAAACAATAATGCAGTCAAAAGCAATGGTGATTTTAGACAAAAGTTCACCACATTCTTCTAAAAAACTCTGTTTCAGTTTAGGAGGATGGTAGACACTGAGAAGAAGTGCAACAGGAGATATTGATTGAATAATTAGCCCAAAGTATTCAAAACTTGGGAAATTGCCAAAAGACACAGATTTACACTTAAATACATCATTATATATGACAGCAACCCCCTCTCTCTTTCTACTGATCTGTGTGCAATGTACAAAGTTGTAGTTTGATTGGTATGGATTTGCTAAATGTCATTTTCTACAATCAATAGATAAATGTCATGTGATTATTTCCTATAAACTGATCATTTCGGAAATGTCATAATCTACAATCAATTATGCGATAAACGCGATGATTCACATACAATAGTTTGATTAAATGCATTATCTGAAAATTACATAGGAATCAGTATGTGATAAATAGTCTATCACTAATATTAATTTACACGTGGTGAATTTCATTAGGCATACTTTAATTGTTAGATTTAATAGGTGTTCTTCATTCATTCATTCATTCATTCATTCATTCATTTATTCATCTTCTAACTGCTTCATCCTCTTGAGGGTCGCGGGGGGGCTGGAGCCTATCCCAGCTGACATTGGGCGAGAGGCAGGGTACACCCTGGACAGGTCGCCAGACTATCGCTGCAGTATTTCCTTTTTCTTAATTATGTCCTTATAGTCCTCATACACTTCCATAACGAGTGACCTCATCACATATCAATGTTTCGTAATGGACTTTTCACATCAGGTTTATGGCGTGCAAGGTACCCTGCGTACGTTGTTTGATGATGTTTCGGGACATAGTGTCAACTTCAGCCTGTTGCATGCATTTTCTGTTTTCAAAACACAAAACAGTTTGCAAACAGTCTCTTTCAAAATAAATGCACTACATCAGTACAACACCGTGAATTGATGTTTTTTCTTTCAAAAACGAATGCAATTGGTTATGTTTAGCCAACACACAAATGTGGTTTATGAAAACAGAACAGGGTTGAAAGTCCTGGGTAAAAGTCAGTGGTTGTTCAGCTCATCCACCACTCCACACCAATGAAAAAAGTCGCCCTTTCACGACAGCATGATATGTGAGCGGTCACCATTATTGTTTAACAGTGCCTGGCAGCATCGGGGGAAATTCGATGGAACAACAACGAATGTTAAGGGGTAGGGATGGTGGATTGGTCGAACAATCACCTACTTTCACCCAAGAGGCCGGTGTTCTTTTCCAGCGTGATTGCAAATCCAGACCATGTTCTTTTGAAAGGCAAACACATCAATTCACAGTGTTGTACTGACATAGTGTGTTTATTTTGAAAGAGGCTGTATGCAAACTACACATTTCCTGTGAACACAGAAGTGTATTTTGAAAACAGACAATGCTTGTAACATGCTGAAGTTGACACTGCGTCCCAGAACATCAACAACCAACGCACCTAGGGTACCTTCCACGTCATGTTTTGATGTGGAAAGTCCATGACCTAACGTCGATATGTGACGAGGTCAGAGTGGAAGTGTGTTGTTTCTCCTGTGTACATCTACTTCTTTTCTCCATCTCTCTCCTTTTTTATCTTCACTTCATTTCTCCTCTGATCTTTTTCTACTTCCACTTTTTCTCCCTCCTCTTCTCCCTCCTTCTCTTCCTCCTCTTTCCTGTCCTCCTCCTCGTGCCCTGAAGGCCCAGTTCAGCCTGTTGTCCTGCTCTTCCTCCAACTGTAATACATTAGGAGGATTAACATTCCTACAGTAAGCCGCTGCAGCACAGACCCAACCTACCAAGCTTTTCTGTCCTCTTCCCCAGCCCCTCCAGCTTGTGCTGTCTTGCATGTAATTTCCCGTTTGCCTTAGAACTCCCCCAATAGCCTAATAATGGACTCCAACATGCAAGCTGCGCACACAGAATGTAGTTCTATTTGTGAATCTGTACTGCAGGTATTCAGGCAGACACACTGGCTAACTGCTTTCTATTTTTATGTGTGGGAAACCAAAGAATTCATGTTTTCCTTATTATGAGTTAATTGCTTGATACTGTAGTTATAGGCAAACATTTCTCAAACAAGGGAGGACAACAAATTAATTAGTTAAGGACTATTTTCAGCAGCTGATACCAAGCAGGTAACCTGTGGGAGAAAAAATAAACATTCAAATGGGATTACAAATTGTTGGGAGACTAATCTTTAGTATATTTATGGATACAATAACCAATAAACTACATGCTGCAACAGGTCAACTGCAGGACATACCTCCCACCAACTCAAGTCAGTTGTAACATCTGAACAAGGATGTATGTAATGGGCCAAGCATTACACTCTAAGATAACTTAATTTAGAGGTTTTTCAGCTCGGAAAAAAACCTTTTGTTTCATTACGTTCATTTCACGTGTTTTAGTCAGTTGACAACTTATTTTAAGAAACTGGTCAAAAACACAAACATTTTTGACATATTTGAGTAGGATGGAATTAAAATAAATAAGTTAGAATATCCTTGATTGCTAAATATCACAACAACTTTTGGATATTGATTTGATTTTTCGTTATTGTGTGTCATGCACACAAACATGTACCCAACCCTCATTGGTTTACAAGACACCTTTACAATGACATTGTAGTGATCAACCCAAAATACATGTTATTTTACTGGTTCGTCCTCAAACAAAATACTCTTGCCTTCTATCCCTGGCCTTGCAAACATATTCAGCCAAAAAAAATGTTCCTCTTTTGAAACTCAATTTTTTTCATGATCATCCAACCAAAGATATCAACATAAATAGAGGTCATTTTACTGAAAAGTACATTCCTTATGTCTTTGTACTCAGGACAGTTAAACAAGAAATGAACCTCACTCTCAACTTCACCTAAATAACACAACAAATAAATCTGACCTCCTCTGGGGTGGCGTTAAACCCTCTAGTCATTAAGGCTACTGGTAACGTTCCTGAGTGCAACTGTGCATGCAGGGATCTTTCGTCTGCTGTTTAGATTACACTTTGCATAAGGTTCCACACTGTAGCTATTTTTTTTTACGACAATAAGTTCATAGTTTTGATTTGTACCATGTATAAACAGACCATTTTTCTCTAAAGATGAGATATTTATCTCCTGAATATCACCAATTAATCTGTTTTGGCAAGTGACAAGTTGTTTAAATACAATAAGGCCAGATGTCCCAGTTAATTATCTTTTCGTAAATCTCTGATGGGACATCTTCACAAATCTATTCCAAAGATGAAGCATTTGACATTTATGTCAAATATTGGATGGATGGTTCAACTTAATTAATATTTTCGAGGTCAAAGCAAATCATGTTGGTTGTACTACACTACCTGTCAGATTACAAAAGACTCATAGGATTTACTGCGTGGGAACGACTTATAAGATGCATGCAAAATGTTACTTTATATATATTTTTTAAATTAAACCCATGAATTATTTTTTAAGATTTGCAGTTCTGAAAAAAAATGAGTCAGCAACCAAACAAACCCGTGCCCCTGCACCTGAACACTAGGTGTGGAGGCTGATAGTGTGTGAAAACTAGCTAGTCAGGAAGCAGTCAATTCAAAATGGATAGTTAAAAGTCACAACAAAATTGTGAATTCCAAGATTGCTATGTATATATATTCAAATTTATGTTAGTATTGGATAATTTTGCAAACTCCAGATTATATTCATTGACAAGTGTCTTTTTAATGTCCAGAGCCAATGGTTTTAAAATTTGAACTTCCTACAGTACCAGTACATGGCAGGTATGTACACTATGGTTAAGGTTAAGATAAGATTGTGGTTACGTCAAACTTCACAGACTGATACCGGACATTGGCATTTGACGTAAATGGTGAAGTACTGAATAGTCCAGTAGGAAGGAATATTGGAACACATCAAACAGAAATAAGCCACTGTTCCAATATGAAAAGACAAAAACAAACAAAAAAAACCCCAACAACTTTACAGTGTATGTGTTCATGTTACCATGAAGAAACACATCACCCAGTGCAACAGTGTGCCCAATCATATATTTTTTTAAAATAAATTTTGGACAAAAATGGAGCTCTGCACAATGGAATTGATGTTTGTTTGCATCTAGACAAGTTTAAATTAGTTTATGACAATTTAACTCTATCTTCAATATCTTAATTAAATGTTATTATCCTAGCAATTAAATGTGTTTGCATCATTGCATATTCTGACTTATGTGATCTTGAATCCAAACAGTATGAAAAAGAACAGAACAGAAACTTTTCACAAACATACACACACACAAGCATACACAGACTGCCACCAGCTGTAGCTGCAGCCCTTGTCTAAACCCTATCTCAGACACCTCTAATTGGCCGATATTTATCCAGGAGCCCAGGAGAGCAGAGTGCACGCAAGGCTGTTTTCACATGGGATTAACCCAGGTCCAAATCCCAACACACTTCACAGAGAAAACCTCAACACTCTCACTGCATCATCTGGTAAAGATTGGCCCCCACTGGCCTGTTTACCCAGTCTGCCCACTCTAATTTTACTCAGTGTTTTTGAGCTGCAGGTCTTCTGGTATGCTTAACACATTATTTTAAAAATAAATGATTTGACGCCATTTTAACTTTATTACAGATATTATGATAGCTGATGCCACATAGCAACACTGTAAGGTTTTGTCCTTCAAAAGGCTAAAGGGACATACAAACTGGAGGTTGAAAGACTGAGTGAGAAAGTATTTTTTAAAATCACTGAATATCCCAAAAACTCTGAAAACAATTTTAAGAAACCTGTATTCAGGAAAAAGATTTCCTTGTCTCATAGCTTTTAAAAATGTTGTTAATGGTAATTAGTTTAGATTAGTCATTCCTTGGAAAAGAAAAAAAGTGAGTTGAAAATATTACATTATTTCTAGAATATTAGAATATTTCAGCTACAGAAATCAAAGGTAAATTTAATTTAATTCAGTGGAACATGCTTGTGCCAGAACATGCTGCAATTACAGTAAAACAAAATATAGTCAGAACAATTAACATTCACAAACCAGTAACAACCATAGTGTTAAATATCAGCCAAAATGTTCAAAATAGACAATATATAAAGTGTTTCAGGAGCAACAACAAAATCCAGAGGGTAACAATAGAAGTAAGGTAAGTACAAGAGTTACTAAAAAATAACAAAAATGGTGGAAAAATGCAGATTGTGCATGATAATCAATGTTATATTATATTTGATATAACAATGAGAATTAGCATTGCACATTATTTCAGAAAATGATATTGCACTACACTTACAAATGATCATGATATTCAAAAGTAATACTGCACATAATGTTGAGAAAATAGCATTGCACTGAATGTGAAGTACGCACATGGATGTTCCCAGTTCAGACATGGACTGTCCTTACTAGAAGGAGTCATCACTGGCTGTTCACAGAAACAAAGAAAAAGACTAATTCACTCCAAATGAAACCCTGAATCCAAAAAAAAAAAAAAAAAAAAAAAAAATAGATATTATTGGAATAATATTCAAAAACCTTGTAATTTTAACCTTCAGTTTACAGGATCTGTCATTCCAAGAATGGAAATCATAGTTTCAACAACAGCAACACCCACCACATCCACAGTATAAGATACACACTGATCATTGCTTGCTTAGAGAAATATTTTTAAACATATTTCAAATGTTTAAAAAATGCTAAATGTAACACTTGACAGTAACATATTAAACATCTGTTATGCATATTTAGTGTAAATAGTGTGACACAAAAATACTGAATGATTTTGATACATGATGAAGAAGTCACTATCCTTAGTAATGAGGCTGTTAAAGGCATCATATGATACAACACACTACATGTGTGGTTAGTCATCATGAATGAAGACAAATAAAGTTGGCACCTTACAGTAAACAAGACACTGATAGCAGGTAACAGGGAATTGCTTCAACTGAGGTTTCAACATGGTTCAATGACAAAAAAAAAGAGATACTGGTAAATTTACTTGCTCTTTACTGCCATCTATTGGACATATATAAAATGTCAAAAAAAAAAAAACAACAAAACAAGAGAAGCAAATTTCTCTTGAGTTAATTCATCTATTCAGGGTAACATTTTATTGAAATCCCTCTCTTTAGCATTTATAAGCAATAAAAATTATGCATAAGACTTTCTATGATGCCCATGTCTATAATGTATCATAAACATACGTATAATGCATTAATCTACTTTAAGTACTGTATAATTAGAATTACAATACTTATGAATATTCATAATTCTTTATAACAATAACCATAACGCATTACTGTGATTACGTATCATAATATTTCATGTTTGCTGGTCACACTGTAACAGTGGGAGCATTATGTTGTTCATCATTTAGTCATGCCAAATTGGAGTACCTTACTAGTACTCAGGTTTATTGTCTGTTATGACCTGTATACAGCTACAAGTAAAGTAGAACTGTTCTAATTATAAGAGTGAGCTTCTTTGGGAAACATTACATCAGTGAAATGTAAATGTCCATTATTTAGCTGTTCATCATCATCATTATCATCATGAAAAAGTTGTGTCACATTGGAGTACCCAATTTTGTTATGACCCTTTAATCAAATAAATACATTTCAGTGTGATTCTTGCATAGACTAAAATGTTTTATTTATACTTGACTTTACTAAACTTTACATTTTATACTTAACCTAAAGCAAACAATGTCCACTTATAGTGACTCATAACTTGCTTGGGCCCATCATAACTTTCTTACGCCATTAGTTTTAACATGCCTTGATCCTTCCAAAAAAGTGTGAGTGACCAGCAGTAATGACATATTATAGTACTTGACCTTGTTAGTCATTCTTAATTCTTTTATTTTTTATTTTGATTATTGGCATAAAACAACTGAATGAATTGAATGAATATTTATGAGTGCTTATAACTTTAATCACACAGTGCTATGGGCAGATTTTCAGATATGTTTAAAAAGCATTATATACATTGGCATCATAGAAAGTGTTACAAAGACATGGGATAGATGGTTTCTATCAGTGGCTTTAAACCTTTGTCATGTGAAGGATGTCTAAATTGATACACATTAGCACAGAGCCCCATTTGATTTCACTTCAGGGACCCTCATCTGAAAAGATTTTGGTTGTTAGATATGATTAAGACCAGAGTTCTTTAGTTACCAACTACAGTTAAGGAGATAACTGTGGAGGAAGTAAAACCTATGATCCGAAAAGTCTCTCTTATGACTCATTTCACATTGGACTCACTTCTATACTGAACTGAATAGAGAAAAAAAATATATTCCCATTTTTTCTGGGGACCCCCTGGAACACTCTCAAGGACCCTTTAGAGTCCCTAGAACCATGTTCGTTCAATCAATCAATCAATCAATCAATCAATCAATCAATCAATCAATCAATCATTTTTTTTTATTTATAAAGCCCAGTATCACAAATCACAATTTGCCTCAGAGGGCTACAGCATACAACATCCCTCTGTCCTTAGGACCCTTGCAGCGGATAAGGACAAACTCCCCCCGAAAAAACCTTTAACGGGGGAAAAAAATGGTAGAAACTTCAGGAAGAGCAACTGAGGAGGGATTCCTCTTCTAGGACGAACAGATGTGCAGTAGATGTCGTACAGAACAGATCAACGTGATAAATTAACAGTAATCCATATGACACAATGAGACAGAAAGAGAGACAGAGACAGAGAGAGAGGCAGGACAGATGGTAATGACAGTACCTTACAACAACATTAATGAAAATAATATTATAATAATAATTATAATTCTAATTACGGCTATTGTGGTACAATATGTTGAAGGTATATATTAATATCTGATAGTATACATATGTGACAATAATTATATGTGTATAATAACAGTAGAAGTATGACTAATGATAACAGCAGCAGCAGGAGGCATCAGGCAGGAGCACGGCAGCAGCACGACACACGTCACACTTTTGAAGCACCGCTGCGATATAAGTTAACCTGCGAGACAGTGGAGCACAGAGGCTCTGGAGAAGAAGCCAAGTTAGTGACATGCAGTACAGTTGAGTTAGCGAGATGCAGTAACAGGACATGAGTGTTAGCAAAGGAAAGAGAGAGAGAGAGAAGGAGGGAAGGTGCTCGATGTATTATAGGAGGACCCCAGCAGACTAGGCCTAAATCAGCCTAACTAGGGGCTGGTACAAGACAAGCCTGAGCCAGCCCTAACTATAAGCTTTATCAAAAAGGAAAGTCTTAAGTCTAGTCTTAAATGTGGAGACGGTGTCTGCCTCCCAGACCGCAACAGGAAGATGATTCCACAGGAGAGGAGCCTGATAGCTGAAGGCTCTGGCTCCTGATCTACTTTTGGAGACTTTAGGGACCACGAGTAACCCTGCATTCTTAGAGTGCAGTGTTCTGGTGGGATAATATGGCACTATGAGCTCTCTGAGATATGACGGAGCCTGACCATTTAGAGCTTTATAAGTTAACAGTAGGATATTAAATTCAATTCTGGATTTTACAGGGAGCCAGTGCAGAGAAACTAAAACAGGAGAAATATGATCTTGTTTCTTAGTTCCTGTCAGTACACGTGCCACTGCATTCTGAATTAGCTGGAGAGTTACCTGACTTATTAGAGCTACCTGATAATAGGGAGTTACAGTAATCCAGCCTTGAGGTAACAAAAGCCTGGACCAATCCAATCCAATCCAATTTGCCAGGCTGGTTACGCCTCCGGGATATTACCAGCTGATACAGACACGTCATGATGCACGTCAGATGACGCTTCTGAAGAAGACTGAAGTGACAGTCGAAACATGTCAAGGTAAACTACATCTCCTTAAAAACTCATTGTCTGGTAAAAAGAAACTTTCTACATTTAATCTATTTTGAGTTGACAAAATGAACCTAATTAGATTTCTAATGATGTTGCATAAGGGAAGCATATATAGAGTGAATAGGATTGGTCCAAGCACAGAATCTTGTGGAACTCCAAACAAACTTTAGTACGTAGAAATGATTCATCTTTAACATGAACGCACTGAAAACAATCAGATAAGTAAGATTTAAACCAGCTTAGTGCAGAACCTTTTAGGCCAATTAAGTGTTCCAGTCTCTGTAGCAGAATTGGTCAACTGTGTCAAATGCCACACTAAGATCTAATAAAACAAGTACAGGGACGAGTCCTTTGTCTGAAGCAATCAGAAGGTCATTTGTAAGTTTAACTAGTGCTGTCTCAGTGCTATGATGCACTCTAAATCCTGACTGAAATTCCTCAAATAAATTATTATCATGGAGAAAATCACACAGCTGGTCTGCGACTACTTTTTCAAGGATCTTTGATGATGTTGAGAACGTGTGGTTTATAGTGTAGCTGTATGCAGTAAAAAGTAGTCAGGTAATGTCCGAGTGTGAAGAAGGGACTGAAGCACACTGATCAGTTTACAGACTTGTTGTTGTTTTGTCCATTTTTAGGCCTCCATGCCAGTGATAACTGCAGCCGGAGGCCTTATGTTTTCAAGTTGTCTGTCCATCTGTCAGTGCATCCATCCGTCCGTCTATCTCATTCTTGTGAAAAGGATATCTCAGGAATGCCACGAGGAAATTTCTTCAAATTTGGCACAAACATCTAATGAACAAATTAGATTTTGGTGGTCAGGTCAAAGGTCAAGGTCACTGTGACCTTGTCTGTCTCATTCTTGTGAATGTGACATCTCAATAACACCTTAAGGGAATGTTTTCAAATTTGGCAAAAACGTCCATTTGGACTCAACAATGAACTCAACTAATTTGGATCAAGTGCGGAAGGTGAAGAAGGGAACTGGACACTCTGATCAATTACCAATTTCATTAGTGCAAACAGACTAATTTTTCATCTTCTATGACTCTTAACACACATAAGTGGAGGCTACTTTATAAAGACATAATGAATGACAATATTATAAAATATGTGCTCATGGGAGAGGTTATAATAACTGTTGACAAATACTGCACACTAATAAAGACTTTCACAGTTACTTTCCAGAAATGCACTGATAGAGCCTCGTTGCATCTTTTTGTGTTTGTTTTGTGTTTTTTTGTAGTCATTTGGGTCTCTTTGGGTAATTATGTGTGAGTCATTGTCCATACAGCTGTCTATAACAAGTGATTTCTGTATGCCCTTTTGTAAATGGTTCTGTTGTAACACCCAGATGATTTTTCTCTTCACATTAATTTATGTTATGTTTGAAATGATTTGTTAATCAAATATGTACTCTTTGTTATGCTTTGTAATGGTTTTGTATTCTGTGCGGTTGTGTATGTCTTCTGAGTGTTGGGTGATGCATGGGTTGGGGGGGTTCTCTGCTCATTTTGTTTTTTCTGTTGACAAAAAACTGATTGACTTCAAAGTTTGAATTCTACACAGTTCAGCCAGTACACAAAGAGTATTTTCCTTAACCACATGTATGGTGTGAATTTGGAAATGACCGACCAAACATTAATGTTTTCCAGGTAAAATGTAGCCAAACTCTATTCTCCAGCTGAGAAGTTGTTAAATCAGAGCTGTATCTCCCATCTAAAAATATTAAGACTCTGACATGTGTCTTCTTTTTCTTGTTTTCACGGTTTGTATTGTCCTCTATGTTGGGAGTATATTAATGCCGAATAATTCTGGTAAGCTGGTGAGTAGTTGTGATATCAGGTATAGACTGATTATGTGCTCTGTAACGAAGCTGTGTTGAACACTGCTGAAGATAATTCCACCAGCTGCTGATTCAAAAAAGAACTGTGATTATGAAATCCTGTTGACTGAAGCTATCTAAATGTGTTTCTCCAGATCTAAACATTTCCAAATACATCTGTTCAAATTCTCTATGTATGAAGCACACATCTAACTATTAGGTAACCTATTCTTGACCCCTTTCATGCCAGTCTGTCTTCCACCTGTGTGTTTCCCACCCCTACGTGGCCAAAAAGGCATCTGGCTGGGGTATTTAAAGTAGTGCAGAGTTGGTTCACTACCTTCCTGTCTTGTCTCAAGGTGAGTACACGTAATCTATTTTTCACTTCTTTACAACCACCATTTCTCATGGGACTGTGTGTCCACAGATGTCGCAAATATGGAGTCTGCTCTGCTTCCTCATTGGCACATCATATGGTAAGCTGACTTTAATTTCTGGAATCAGTTTTGCTGAAATTGGAAACTGGGTGAGCAGAGTTAAGGTGGTATGTAATTGCTGTTTTTAGGTTGATTTCTGCGTTTGAAAACCCATACTCTTTGCTTCTCCTTAAGTGCCTTTTCATACTGTATATCAGCTTTTTCTAGCTCTTTATTGAACCTATATGCTGTCTACCCTGAGTGCACTATATTAAATTTCATGGAGACGTAATGGAGATATCTACACACTTACAAACTTGCATTTCTCCAGCAGAGTTTTGATAGGTTTAAAGGATGATTTAGAGCACACACTTACTGAGCATCATTTGAAAAGCTCAAAATCTCAAACTTTGAGACCATAAATGGCTAATATGAGACAAATGGACAATTTGTTCTGCCAAACCATAAATCTTGTTTTAGACAGTTGTGATCTGACTGGAGTCCTGCGAGGATCAACAGGTGTGAAGTCTGGCAGCTGGTGGCTGCTCTGTATGATCTGATGAAGAGCGGAAGCTCGAAATGTTATCATCATGAGGTGAAATAAATTCACTTAATAGGAGCCCTGCAGTGTGTGAACCTTATTCAATGTTCCAGCTGGTGGCTGCTCACTCTGCTGTGGTTCAGTGGCTAACAAGTGGAGCTAGCTGCTAACAGAAACACTGCAACAAGCAATCTCCACAAATCCATTAAACAGCGCCAACATCCACAGTCAAACACACATGGCTGCGTATTTGCTGCTGAATTACAATGTACACTTTGTTCTCACTGTGTTTAGGAAGTTTTTTGCAGGCTAGTGAAACATCCTGGCTTTGACAATTTACTGGTGTTTACCAACCTGTCTGATCTCATACTGCACTTGAAGAAAACAATTGCAAGCATGGCCATTCTTGGCTTCCTAGTTTAAAACATTTTTTTTCATATGCTTAGTCCAGTAATTAATCACATATTTTCCCCATTCATTTCATTTTAAATGTCCGATAGCCCACCACTAAAATTATAGTCCTGCTCGTCTGGTCAATGAAAACAAAACACACATTTTGTCATAATTTTTATAATCAATTATCTGTTTTAAGCTTGTCAACCTTTCTTTGGCATAGAAAAAAGAGTTAATGGTGAACATTTTTGTCATAGTTTTTGTAATTAAATTAACACTGTGTGAGAGCTTGTCAATGTTTATATACAGTTTTGCTGTCTTGGTCCCCAGTCAATCAATAAATCAATATGTTTGCTGTTTTCAGAAGAGGTATGTGAGTATAACATGGCATAACTCATTGATATATATGACTCATATGATATATACTCATTGATACAAATGGTCATTTTGGGAACCAAAGTGTAATGTGAGGTATACCTTTAAATTGTACCCAGTTTATTGTGAAAAAATAAATAACAAAATAAAAACTGTATCCAGAAAGCTTCGGATATACCATATATATATATGTATATATATATTTGCTAGTTTGACACTGTAACATTGTAATGTTAGCACTACAAACCATGCAACCTTTTAGGCTTCCTATTATCAAGATGCACTGTGTGCAACCATCATTAAAGGTTTATCTGTCATTTCTTCCTCAAAGGTCTGTGAAACAAATGTTCAGCCAGTTTCAAAACTTAATGACTTTAAAGGATCTTTTTTTCTGAGTTTGTAAATATCAAAACTGTATTACAAATGTATTGTGAAACTCCAGCCCTGTTCTCATTCCCAAGTTGTCAAATACTGCTGCTTTGTCAGTGAATTTGGCATCGGACACCTGACACCAAAAGCCACAGTGGTATGATTTGCCACTGGCCAGCGTCAGATTGAAACGCTGCTAGTAACGATATAAAATAAGGAGATGGAAGGGCAGGTGGGAGGGTGCTTTCCTCTGGGAGCCCGGTGTTCACTTCCCATGAATGTAGAGCCAAACCATAATGTTTTTTTCCTAAATCTAACCATGTGCTTTTGTTGCCTTAACTTAACCATGTGGTTATGTCAATGTCCTGGTACTGGTAGTGGCGTCCCAGAACATCAACAGCAGATGCTAGAGGATACCTAGTGCATAATGTGTAGATGTGAAAGGCCACTGACAAAGTGATGATATCAATCAGTCAATCAATTTTATTTATAAAGCCCAATATCACAAATCACAATTTGCCTCACAGGGCTTTACAGCATACGGCATCCCTCTGTCCTTAGGACCCTCGCAGCGGATAAGGAAAAACTCCCCAAAAAAACCCTTTAACGGGGGAAAAAAATAGTAGAAACCTCAGGAAGAACTGAGGAGGGATCCCTGTGACGCCCGCCAATGTAATAATGTCCACAAACGTAATAAACCACAAACGTAATAAAAATCTGCAGCATTTAATGTAATAAATCCACAAATGTAATAAATTTTCCACAAACGTAATAGCCGCTGCCTACTACAAACGTAACACGGGATTTCCCACAAATGTAATAACTATTATTTTATGTTTGCAGGGATTTATTACGTTTGTGGGGAAGTGAAAATCTTTATTGTAATAACTTCCCACAAATGTAATAATACATTGAATAATGGTCGTTGTGGTTGTTTGTTTGTTTGCCTGTACACCTACTAATACTACTGACCGTGGGTGCAAAATCCAGCTGCTGACTCTCCGCTCCGCTATCACACAACGGATCCCCGCCCGCCAATAGCGCCACCAGGAGGTGGTCAGGGGTGGCCATGGCCCCCCCTACAAATTTGCTGGCCACCCACTGGCCACCCCACTCACCAGTGGGGACCAGGAGTTAGTGCGACCTCCCATAGGTCCAACTACCCATAACTCCGACTACCCGCTAATCCGACCATGCAGGTCTACAATGAGTTTTATCGTTTTAGTTCAATAATGTCGACTGCCCATTAATCCGACCATTTTAATGCCATTATTCCGACATTGGATTTCACCGCCAGTTAGTCCGACCACAGCACTTCCAACATGAAGCAGTTTGTGCATTTCTCCCTCACTGCGCCAGCACGGACTGTGAGGACAGTTGCGTTTATCGCATTGACGGGAAATCACATCCATCTGCTATATGTGATGTACATGCCCTTATTTGGATAACACATCCTGGTATTCCCCACACATAAAGCCTATTGACAGCTAATGCGCTCTGGCTGCAGATGTATATTAAGCATTGATCCGCTCTTGCAGCACGTCTGCAGAAAGTATTTTGTTAGAGACAAACCATCCACCTGACTGTCATCTCACCTGTACTAACGTTTTGCCTAGCCTTGACCAGTGAATTCATCAGCTTTTAACAATTTGCCAACAACAGAAACTGAGGCTTATGTCACAACGCTACTTTTACAGGTCACGGGAGGCACAGGTTCACAGTGCCATGCTGAAACCCCTGATATAACTGAAACCCCCCCAAAAATTTTACTCTTTTTGCTTTCAAAATGCAGCAATAAATTGTATAAAAACGAAAAGGACTCATATGGTTAGTTTAACTCAACAACTTTAGTGTAATTAAATTAAATCAAACTCAAATTAACATGTGTCCGGCTCGGACGATTCACTCAATTAACACAGTGCGTCACGCTGATACAGAAAACAAATAACCTCCACTGTGCATTTACTGCTTGTTTATTAATTCCAGTCACGTTTTATGTGTGTGAGATCCTGCTTGTGTGTCCATGTACCTTGAATATCATATGTGAGGCTATTTCATAACTAAAATGGTGGTGAAAATATTTAACTTTGCTAGACGGCATTTCTCTGAGCCATTCGTTAAAAGGAAATCATTTATTTGCTGTGGAAAGAAGACAACATAATGTAGAATTATAGGTTAAACAATCTTTGCTTCCTTTAATTAGTTTGGATAACAGTAGTAGCCTAATAGTAGCTGCAGCAGCAATAGCTTTATTACCTCCACCAAGGAGGTTATGTTTTCGCCGGCGTTGGTCTGTTTGTCTGTTTGTCTGTTTGTTTGTTTGTCTGCAAAATAACTCAAAAAGTTCTGAACTGATTTTGATGAAATTTTCAGGAATGGCTGATTATGGGACAAGGAACAGATGCTAAAATTTTGGTGGTGATCGGTTGAAGTAAAGTGGACAAAATAATAAAATGGCGGGAAATCCGAGCTGCTTGGCGGAGGTCTGCGCTCTCCAAGTGCTCTAGTTACAGATATGCAACGTTATTTGGCCATGGTGATCGCCGCTTGCTGTTGGTTTGCAGGACTTCTGTTTTTCTGCTGATGTTGTTTTTTTTAACTGTGTACACTGTCTTGGTTTGTCATGTCCGAGGTAGTGAATTTTGGAGTATAGACATTTGTTTGTTTTTGCATCTTCAGCACCAAGGACAGTGCTTAAAGTGATTTTGTTATAACCGCTGCCTGTAACAGGCTTAGAGACATCTTCAGCACAAAGGACAGCGCTCAAACTACAGTTTCTGCTTTTGTCATAAGGTGAATTCTACTGTTGGTCTCCTCATGGAAAAAATGTAATAAAATTTGCATTTGTTAGAACTTCTTAATGTTTTATTTGTGTGTAGCTAATGGCAGCCAGTCAGCAGCCTAGTGAGTGGCGATGTGTGATGCGCTATACAGCAGGAAAAAAAATACAGTGATGTCACTCATTCATTTATTCAGTTGGCAGCCCCCCCTACTTAAAACATCTTCCTGTGTGTGGTGAATACCAGGATGTGTTATCCAAATAAGGGCATGTATGTCACATATAGCAGATGATGTGATTTCCCGTTGATCAGATAAGCGCAACTGTCCTCACAGTCCGCGTATAGAGACATTGCAGCTGTTTAGTGGTACCGCTGCTCTGTGTTTACTGAAGGGGGGAAGTTGCCTGGTCCCCCCAAAATGTAACTTGCGGTCGTATTTTTGGGAGGTCGGACTAATGGGATTCAAATACTAGGTCGGACCTTTGGGAATTTTTTCTTGTAAATCTAATTCTTTTTGTATTACATTAAGCAAAGATATGAGAGTTTGTTACACATACTGTATAGCCTAGTAATCAGAATCAGAGACTATTGATCCCTGGTGGGAATTTTTTTGTAACTGTAATAATTTTTTTGTATTACATTAAGCAATGATATGAGTGTTTGTTAAACACACTGTATAGCCTGGAAATCAGAATAAGAAAGACTATTGATCCCTGCTGGGAAGTTCTTGTTACATAAATCAAATATATGAGTATTTCTGTACTTGCTTCTGTTTTTATCTGCCAGTACCTGCTTTTTCCCAGTAATTGTTTTGATTACAATAAATAGATCTGTTGTGTGATAGCGGAGCGGAGAGTCAGCAGCTGGATTTTGCACTCACGGTCAGTAGTATTCATAGGTGTATAGGCAAACAAACAAACAACAACCACAACGACCATTATTCATTGTATTATTACATTTGTGGGAAGTTATTACAATAAAGATTCCCCATAAACGTAATAAATCCCTGCAAACGTAATAGTTATTACATTTGTGGGAAATCACGTTACGTTTGTAGTAGGCAGCGGTTATTACATTTGTGGAAAATTTCTTACATTTGTGGGTTTATTACATTAAATGCTGCAGATTTTTATTACGTTCATGGTTTATTGCGTTTGTGGACAGCTATTACATTGGCGGGCATTACAATCCCTCTTCCAGGACGGACAGACGTGCAATAGATGTCGTACAGAACAGATCAACATAATAAATTAACAGGAATCCGTATGACACAATGAGACAGAAAGAGAGACAGAGAGAGAGAGAGAGAGAGAGAGAGAGAGAGAGAGAGACAGAGACAGAGACAGAGACAGAAAGAGATGCAGGACAGACGATAATGACAGTAGCCTACAACAGCATTAATAAAAGTAATGACATTATAATAATATTATAATTATAATTCTGGTTATTGTGGTACAATATGTTGAAGGTATATATAAATGTCTGATAGTATACATATGTGACAATAATCATATGTGTATAATAACAGTAGAAGTATGACTAATGGAAACAGCAGCAGCAGGAGGCATCTGGCAGGACCACGGCAGCAGCACAACCGCACGTCACACTATCTAGGCACCGCTGCGATATGAGTTAACCTGCGAGACAGTGGAGCACAAATGCTCTGGAGAAGAAGCCAAGTTAGTGACATGTAGTATGGCCGAGTAAGCAAGATGCAGTAACAGGACATGAGAGAGAGAGAGAAGGAGAGAAGGTATTATAGGGGATCCCCCAGCAGACTAGGCCTAAGTCAGCCTAACTAGGGGCTGGTACAAGGCAACCCTGAGCCAGCCCTAACTATAAGCTTTACCAAAGACGAAAGTCTTAAGTCTAGTTTTAAATGTGGAGATGGTGTCTGCCTCCCGGACCGCAACAGGAAGATGATTCCACAGGAGAGGAGCCTGATAGCTGAAGGCTCTGGCTCCTGATCTACTTTTGGAGACTTTAGGGACCACGAGTAACCCTGCATTCTTAGAGTGCAGTGTTCTGGTGGGATAATATGGCACTATGAGCTCTCTAAGATATGACGGAGCCTGACCATTTAGAGCTATATAAGTTAACAGTAGGATATTAAATTCAATTCTGGATTTTACAGGGAGCCAGTGCAGAGAAACTAAAACAGGAGAAATATGATCTTGTTTCTTAGTTCCTGTCAGTACATGTGCCACTGCATTCTGAATTAGCTGGAGAGTTACCTGACTTATTAGAGCTACCTGATAATAGGGAGTTACAGTAATCCAGCCTTGAGGTAACAAAAGCCTGGACCAAATTTTCTGCATCTTTTCGGGTCAGGATAGGCCTAATTTTCACAGTATTACGCATATGAAAAAATGCAGTCTGTGAGGTTTGTTTTAAATGAGAATTAAAAGACAAGTCTTGGTCAAATATTACTCCGAGGTTTCTTACGGTAGTGCTAGAGGCCAGAGCAATGCCAGCTATTTGATGACTGAGGATGAGAACATGTTGGAAATTCAGTCCATGTGGGAAGTGAGGGTTTTGTGGTGTGTTCTCCATGTCCACAGCGACCGAGGTCTGTTTTGATGAGCTGGGCTGCTTTGGTGACCTTCCTCCCTGGGGAGGCACTACTCAGAGACCAGCTACCATCCTGCCCTGGCACCCTGACGAGATTGACACCCGCTTCCTCCTCTTCACCCAAAAGAACCGTTACTACCAGGCAAGGAGAGGTTATATTTATCTTTTTATTTTTTGCTTGGAACTGTCTTATCACAGACATGTATGTGAAAACCATGTGTATATCCACTGTGAAGATACAAGTAAATTAATTAATGAAAGGGTTCACATTTATTCAAATCTGTTTTGAAATAATACTCACATGCCCAAATGTACATTAAAGGGGGTTACTGGTCACTGAAATTTCTCTTGTCAATATAACTCAATAATCTATATGCTAATTATGACAAAACTTCACACAAATGTCATTTTATATCCAAAAGGTCAAAGGTCAACTTCACTGTGACATCATAATGTTCTGCATAAAACACATTTCAGGGCGGCACGGTGGCAGCAAGAGGGTTGCCGGTTCGATCCCGGGCGTGGGAGCCCTTCTGTGCGGAGTTTGCATGTTCTCCCCGTGTCAGCGTGGGTTCTCTCCGGGCACTCCAGCTTCCTCCCACAGTCCAAAGACATGCAGATTGGGGACTAGGTTAATTGATAACTCTAAATTGCCCGTAGGTGTGAATGTGAGTATGAATGGTTGTTTGTCTCTATGTGTCAGCCCTGCGATAGTCTGGCGACCTGTCCAGGGTGTACCCTGCCTCTCGCCCGATGTCAGCTGGGATAGGCTCCAGCCCCCCCCCCGCGACCCTCAAGAGAATGAAGCGGTTAGAAGATGAATGAATGAATGAATGAAAACACATTTCAGTCCATTATTCAACATATCTCAGGAACAAAAAGGGAAATATTTGGATAGATACTGAACTGGTGACACTGGGTATCCTCCTTGAAACTGTGCAGATTTTATAGATGTTCTATGCAGTGTGTGCAGTGTATTTCAGACATGGATGTAAACGGCAAGAGAAGCTTGATTGGTGGCATGCAACTGCAGGGCAGTTATTCTAGTTTTTATTTAAAACAAGGCTGTGGATTTTATCATAGGTCACTTTCGTTGAAACTGCTTAAAGAAGAAATCTCTTTGCACCCACTATGGACATAAACAATTACAACAGATAATACTTTTAATGTACATATCTACATGTGAGTATTGTATTAAGACAGACTTGGGAAAAAAGCAAACCTATCATTTAGGCTCTCAATGTGTTCATCATGGCTTTTATATTGGAACTGTCAGGAGATCAAGACTGACAAAACCATCCAGGCATCAAACTACGGCGGGATGAGAAAGACGCAGTTCATCATTCCTGGTTTTCTGAAAAAAGAAGATGAGGACTGGCCACAGGAGATGTGTAAGGTAGGGAGGCACATGTTGAAAAACTACTTCACTGACGATCTTTGAGAAATACTAGATGTGAAGAACACACAATAGCAGTTTGTTCAAGGGTCTTCATAATAAATAAATAAATATGTGTGTTACACTGTGTGTTACTGAAACTTGTAACTTTGAATTAGACTCTGACCTTCAAGACATTTAACCCTATGGGCCCTAGGCGTTTTGGGGGTATTTTTACTGCCTTTACTTTTAAGCTCATATCACAGTCATTATAAAGGCTACGTACACATGCTATATCTTGGGGTTTTTTAGGACAATGTGGGCTATCCAGATTTGCCATCATTTCATGTCCTTCTATGTGCCTGTATTTTGTATTAATTTTATATCAATGAAAAAAAACAAATCCGTGTGACTAAATTCTTACATTTTTACATGTATCTCAGCATAGCAAGTTGGAAGAAGACATATTCTGCCATATATGAAGAGGGGAGACTCTCTGGAATCTGGCAATATAAGAACCATGATGGTGGGACATTCTGTCACTTCACAGTTGTCCAAAACATGTGGTTTGTGCCAGGCGGACATGATTGCCAGTATTTTTTCATTATTGCAAGAAATTCCATTGACTCATTCACAAGTCAAAAATGTGTTTTATCTGAAAGAAACATGCAATATTTACATCTAAGATCATAGAAAAACAATCAACCAAGTGCAATGATGTCCTCCAAGATAATATTTGCCACTTTGTTTGCAGTAAACAAAGTTTGTTGTTGTTTTTCAGTTTCAGTTATATATTGGGGGGAGGGGGGGCATTTTGGGCACTGGGGGACACACATGTCCCCTTCAATGTATATGGTGACTACGGCCCTGTCAGAATGCATAATTAGGCTACAGTTGTCTGGGTGCGCAAAAGTGAAGTACGCTGGTCTTGTCATACAAAGTTTGATGGAGTGTCAACTGGACAATATGGAGATATTTGCATCTTGAAAGCTGGACTACAAATGTGGATAGACAGGGAGAAACACACACAAGCCTAAGACGTGGTAAGATACGATATTCCTCACTATATGAAGTGACTGATAACAAGATCTGTATAATGGATTGTAAAGAAATTCGTCAGGTTTTTTTGTATTGATTTTGTAGACAATTAATCTGGATTTATAGCATGATGGGATGACAGTATGATGGTGTGTGTGGTATCACTGGAAAGCTCTGCTCCTTCGCTTTCATGTGATATGTGTGGCATTTCTGTGCGAGCCTGCATTCGCGAGTAATCCATCCAAGAGTAATGAGTGTGCAGAGCTGTATGAAGGCTCTTTTATTCATGATTTTAGTGTAAATTTATCATTTTTTTTCGCTATGAAAACATTGGACTACACATTGGAAGCTACAATTCCGCTGTTTAACGTGATATGCGTGGCTTCTCGCTATGACGCACGGTCGCGGAAAAAGAACAGGTGTGAATTTGGACGCACTATGCGTCGTTCGGGCCTATAGGGTTAATTGAAAAACAACACCACATTTAATTTTTATTTTCTTGTAGGGCTAGATTTAATCTAGTCTTGTCAAAGACTAAGAGGAAGACTAAGCCCTTTTTATGTAGGAATTGTGCAAATATGCAGAAAAGCCCAATCAGTCTTTTTTCAGCATTGGCAGTATAAAAACAAAATCCGGGAATGAGGCAAAATGCCGCCTTCCTATTTTTGTTTATACAGAATTTTTTTTCGGGGCAATGGGGGGCGTGTAGCTCAGTGTGTGACGTAACCAGTGACGTAGGAGGGAAGCCGTGGCTAGTCAGTCCTTCGGAGATTCTCTCGTAAGTCTGCCCATTCCTCACCTTTCCCGTCATCTGATGGTTAATGGCCTATTTGTTTGCGAGGGCAAGGAAGCTGCGCATTTCCTTGTCTCCCCAGTTGCTCATCTTTACAGTGTCTGTCAGGTTTGCATTTCCGTATTGCTACTAGCTGCTCGCTAATTCCTGCTATCAGCTGTTTCCTGTTTATCCACCGCCAGTGGCTTGCACGTGCGGTGTCATCAACAGCTCCTCCCACAAGTCTTCAACAGTCCCTCCCATTGCGGAAGGCCGCCTCGGTCTGTTTAAACTAAAAGGGTTCCACCAATATGTCTACCCTACGAGGGAGAAAATTGGGCACCTCAGATCCACTCACCAATCCGGCTCTGTGTGTCTAAATTTGGCAGCGCAAAAGGGGCTTTAGAAAAGGAAAGAAGCATTTTGGATTTTCAGTTTCAAAAGTTTATTTCCAGGAGGCATGAATGAAGAATTCTCAATTAATTACTTTTTCTAGTGGTTCTCAAATATCTCTCATTTATGTGATTTTGTAGTGGTTCTCTTATGACTCTACATATAGCACCTTATCAAAAGATTTTCTTAAATTGATGTTTTTTTCATTAGAATTGTTTTTGAAATGTGTGTCAGGCCAAATAGGCACATTTTGGATTTGAGCTTCTCCTGTGCATCACAAGTGCTACCTTTAATTTGTACTGCTTCAGTCTGTGAAACAAAATGGTGTCACCCAGGTCTCTCATTTGACATGCTTCTTTGCCAGTCTGGGACAATGACTGGCTTGGAGCCACATGACCATATACCCACCCCACCTTTGCAGATACACATTTGACCATTGTGTGTATGTATATGACTGGTTGTTTTTAATTTTTTTCATTTCTTCCTCATCTAAATGCTGTTTGTGATGTGTTTCATGATGACCTTGATGAAGGCCACAAGCCAAAATGTGTTGGTCTTGCAGTAAAGTTGTTCTTAACACTACAAGTGTTACTGGAGTTTCAACAGCTCTGGCCTTTAGGGCTGTAATACCCACTTTATTCTGTAGATGTGATGATTCAAGAACATTACTATATCTTTTCAGAATAATTTAACTGAACTTGAACTACACACTCAACCTATGCAGCACAGACAGAGTAAGAAGTTCAAGTTAAACTAATTGATTCTAAGAATATAGTGAAATGTCACACATACTCTAAACACATATCTACAGACAAAGTGAAACAGTTGAACTGTGTTGAAATGTTAAAAATATTCTATAAACTTTCAGCAGGACTGTGAAATAAAACGTTACCAACATTTTAATTCAGCACATTAAATTTGCCTTCAACTGCTGAGGGGCTAATGTTGACTTTTATCAGAAAGGGCTTTCTGGCAGAAAGCCTGAAGGGAGAACTTGTTCATTGGGCAAGATGAAATGATTCAGCACTGATAGGAGTCATCTTGTAGTCAAAGTGAGAAACATGATTTTACGGATTGTCATCTAATAATAGTCCATACCCATTGGCAGCTTTATCACCTTCTATGCCAATCCTCAATGCCTATGTGCAGTTTCACATAGATTGACCACGTCAGTGAGTAGAAAAACAAGGGACAGACAGAATGACTGACTGACAGAATTAAACACTGACAGTTTCCGTGATTATGTACAGCATACCATACCATGACTTAGTCATGCCAAAAATTAGAAGAAAACAACAACATTTGGCCACAGGGGGAGCCACAGCAATTAGTCACATTTTAGCCATTTTTAAGCATTTTTCTGTTGTTATAGCACCACCCAGTTGCCAGGGGTCAATAATGGAGGGGTCCCCTCAGATTATGTGTGGTCATATGTGAAGTGGTTAAAATCGGTGCCTGGGATTGGGCCTGGAGGCTCCTGACCTTGTCCTCAATGTTGCTTCTCAGTTGTCCTCTGATGTCGATCTGGTACCTTGGATTCAGCTAAGTAATACTCAAAGAAACATTGGAGACAGGCAGAGTCCGATGCAATCGAGTTTAATATGTTCACAAGCTTCAACACATACAACTCATCGAGTCAAGCCCCGGAGCTGGACTGAAAACAGCTTCTCAGCACGTCTGCTTTTATGCTGGTGGAGACTGGGTCAAGTCTCCACCTCTTTCTGCTAATCCATCCCACTCTAATCTAAATCTATTGGTGGAAACCTTTTTCTTTTTGTCCAATCATGAGCAGGCCCGTTTTTAATGGTGTATCACTTTCATTTTGAGCCTGGAATTCCCCAAGTCTTCCACTCTTAGCTCTGGATTCGCTTTCACTTTATTTTTAGGGACTTTCTTTATGCAGCCCCTTGTGTTCTCATGTGCTCTCATGCAGTATGACCCTTAAATGTGCATCAGGTAATACAAACATTTGAATGTGTGTGCGTGTTATCATTATACAGAACATGACAGGTTACATGTGTGTTCTTTAGTGTGGATACAATATCAGCTCATAACTCCGTATTGTGAATACTTTGACATGTATAACAGTGCTTTAACACATATAGATGCATTTCAATCAGCTTTATAGGCCCTTGTACATAAAACATGGTTATATGATGATTATGTGGCTTTTGTTTCTTAATCAACTTATGCAGTATAACACTTTTGCTTGATTAGGGATTAACTCTTTACACTACATATGCCTACAAAGTTGCGTGTTGATCGGTGAAACCCTTGAGATGTTCTACACCTTTATGTGATGAGCAATGCCCTCTGCAATATTCATTGCCTTATAGAAGCTCAGTTTTAGTAAGTTTTCCAACTTTTGCCAAGAGGGAACTTTAGATATTGGTCCCTAGATTATGTTCACAGAGTTTCATGCAGATCAGTGAAACTTCCTAGGAAGAGATCGATTTTAAGTGTTTTTTAAATAATTCAAAATGGCAGAAAATCTGTATAACTGGAAGTTATGAGTTCGTGAGGCAAATTTGTTCCTCATGAGGAGAGGCATCTCTGTGCAAAATGTAATGTCTCTACCACTGATATGCCCATTCAAAGTTTGCAATTTCAATCGGTTGCTATAGCGTGCCCCTTTCATTCGCATCCTCCCATGACCCTCTACCACTGTGCCAAATTTCACATGGATTGACCCAGTCAGTCAGGAGAAAAATGTGGAACGAACACACACACACACACACACACACACACACACACACACACACACACACACACACACACACACACACACAGACACACACACACGTTTTCGTCATTAAATAGTAAGATGGTTTGCTGCTTGGATCAGTTCACATTTAAGTAAGTGGAATAATTCTGTATGGTACAATATTTCACATGCTAAGAATCACTCAGTATATTAATTCAGTATAATCTTTGTAAAGGTTCTCAATTGTCCAGCTCACTGGATATTTTGAAGTCTTGAAATCACACATCTAAGAGGCTTCATCAATATGGAAGTCATTTATGAAAATGTCCTCTAGACATTATTAAACAAACACTGAGTATCACATGAAGAGAGACATCAAAATACTGACTTGGCCTGCCCCGGTCCCAGTTTTATTTCAGGAATTATTGACGTTAGATTCGATAATGGTGGGATAAGGGCATAAAAGCAATACGCACACTGACCCAAGGGAATGAATTCAAGAGTTTTGGAGAACTACAGAAGGAATCTCAAATAGAAAATTAAGATCTCTACAGATATTTTCAAATAAAAGATTACAGTAACAGAAAGATTAAACCAGGAATATCTGAGGAGGGCAATGCAGTTATGAATATTCTAATTGATGCTTATAAATAGGGCAGTAAAAAAGTAATTTCCAGATTATATCAGGGCCTTCAGAAGCAGAAAGGGAACAATACTGAATATAATCAATCACATACAATCAATCAATCAATTTTATTTATAAAGCCCAATATCACAAATCACAATTTGCCTCACAGGGCTTTACAGCATACAACATCCCTCTGTCCTTTGGACCCTCACAGCGGATAAGGAAAAACTCCCCAAAAAAAACCCTTTAACGGGGAAAAAAAATGGTAGAAACCTCAGGAAGAGCAACTGAGGAGGGATCCCTCTTCCAGGACAGACAGACGTGCAATAAATGTCGTACAGAACAGATCAGCATAATAAATTAACAGTAATCCATATGACACAATGAGACAGAAAGAGAGAGAGAGAGAGAGAGAGAGAGACAGAGACAGAGACAGAAAGAGATGCAGGACAGACGATAATGACAGTAGCTTACAACAATGAAAGTAATAATATTATCGTTATAGTTCTGGCTACTGTGGTACAATATGTTGAAAGTATATATTAGTATCTGGCAGTATTAATGTGTGATAATAATCATATGTGTATAATAACAGTAGAAGTATGACTAATGGCTAATGATGGCAGCAGCATCAGCAGGAGGCATCGGCAGGACCACAGCAGCAGCACAACAAAGTTAAATGGGAAAAATTATTAGAGACAGAAATATCACAGGAAGACTGGCATTCGATAAAACACAGCACTCATCCACAATCTGTAAGAGATGTAGAGAATTTGGCTGGAAAAACTTGATCCGCTTCTTCATCACACCCCACATTAAGAGCAAACTATCCCAGTCACAACAGTGGTGTTGGAGACAGTGTGGACACATGAATGCCAATGGACCATGGACATGTCCAAAACTCAAATATTTAGAGAAAAATATGTTCAATTCTAAAAAAGATTTTGGGATATGAAATACCTATTAATGTCAAGGTCCTGTATTTCAGTGCAATAAGGAAAGATGTGATTAATAAAAAAGATTAGTATTTGTGTAAAATACTATTTATTGATACTAAGACAGCAATTAAGAAGAACTGGTCTGATTTGAAAAAAATCTGAGCCTCAAAGCCTTAAACAATGGATAGACATAATCGAGGAGATCTTTATAATACAAAAGATTCTCTGAGGTCTAGAGGAGCAATATTCCTCAGAAAATGGGAGAAACAGATTGTCTTTATTTTAGAAGATGTGAACGCAGCTTCACTGTGAATGTCTCTGGACAATAAAAGGACATTTAATACGTGGACTCATGAATACTCAACTGGTGTGCCCCCACACAGTGTTTATGTTTTGTCTAAACATCGAAAAATATTTTAAATATAAAGTTAAGAAAAAAATAGCGATCTCCACTGTATCAAGTTTCCTGCCCATACACCCGTACAACCAATCAACAGCAGCACCACTGATTGGCTCACAAAGTTGTCAGTCATGTTGTAAGATTCCTGTTTTATAGCATTAAATAACTAATTCAAACCAAACTCTGAAAAACAAACACTTGAATATACAGCACAATGATAAAAACTACCTTATCTGACAGAAACCATCTCTAGGAAAAATGTATCTGTTGTGTACATTGAGTTTTTAGTTTGGCCCATATCCCTTTCATTAACATGGAGAGGACGGGCTTTATGACCTGTACTGCAGCTAGCCACCAGGGGGAGATCCAGATGTTTCGGCTTCACTTTTGGGGGGCTGTCATGTCGTCCATCTTTGTATACAGCCTATGGGTTCATCCCAATATCACTCCTCTATCCTCTATCCTCAGTCCAGACGTTGCGCTAGACTTTTTCCTCGTTGGTCATTTTGACTGACAGGGTCATAAAAATCCGGTCATAATCTATTTTTACTGGTCATTTTAATTTTCATTTTTAAATGATAATAAAGATATTCAAAGACATTTAGTTTTCATTCGTACGTTTTTAATAAATCCAACAAGCAAGTTATAAAGTGTGCATTAATAAGGACATGAACGAAAAGATGAACAGGCATCCACACACCGCAGTGCTTCAGTACGGCGTCTGGTCTATTTTTCACGCGAGCCGTGAGTGCTTCTGTCAAGCTGGATAGAGCGGATTGTACCAAACAGGAAGTCGGACACAGAAAAGACGAGAGAATCCGGCCAATTTTCAAAATAAAATAATGGCATGCACTGAGGAACGTGAGGAGAAAATATCATGTTTATAATTTAAAATAACACAACAGTGCATAATCAAACACATTTTTCAATATCCTAATCACTTCATTACAATTTTAATTTTGTGTCACCGAGTCTACAGACATAACTACATAAATAAAATGGTCAGGTGTTTATCCAACATTGTCATTAACTTATTACATTATAAAAAAACGATTAAAATATGGACTTACCCATGTTTAAAATGACCTGTTGAAGTGAAAAAACAAGTACTGACGGGAACAGACGAGTGGAGTCGATGTTTAACCGGCGCGGAGAGCACAGGAGAAATGCGCTGCTTGTGTGGACAGTCAAGCGACTTCTCTGCAGCACTACCGCATCTGGTGTGTCCAGGCTGTTATGTCAACAACGCTACATGAAGCAGATGAATGATTTTTTCTCTGCAGTGTGAAAACAGCAGCCACTTAAACCACTGACTCCGCCGGCAAGTGGGCAGGGGTGGTAATTGCAACAGGTCAAAATGGCCGACGGCCTTCAGATTTTCCGGTCATTGTTGTAAAAAGACGGTCAGTGACTGAGAATATCCGGTTAACGCGACCCCTGCCTCAATCACATGATCCTGAAATCAATTTAGACTCGCCATCTTGTAGGATGTCTCAATTTGTTAAATGCGCTAGGAGGAGTCGAAGAGTCGAGGAGAGAGGAGGCTTTCAGAGGAGAAGGAAGCGAGGATACACAAGTGCAGCCTTCGTGGAAGTCTTTTACCAACTGACACACCCCCCTGATTGGATATCAGATATTGACTGGACAGCTATAGTTCCTATAGCTGTTAATAAAGCCTCCTGACAGCTGATTCAGTATTAATTAATAAGTATCAATAAATAAATAAATCTTTGCTCATTTACCTAGTAGGGGTAAGTATGAAAATCAGCTTTTGGATGTTGGGTTAACTTTAACCATAGATTATATTAAAACTGTGTATTTGTTGCTGTTTCTAGGTTGTGGTGAAGAAGGAGAATGTGAACTGCATTGCTGTGGAGTGGAAGAAAGGTGTGAAGACTCAGTATGCCCAGGCTGCCAATAATGCCAGGGTGGTGGCTGCCCAGGTGGCATTCATGATCAAATTCCTCATGGTAAACATGGCACCCCGTTAACTGTCACTACGAGCACAGGATATACAGTACATCCTCATACACAGAGTGTATGTTTCATTGTATGTGAAACTTTTCATATTACTTTAAATAGCTCAGTATCAGTTTAATAACAGAGGCCAAAGAATAAACTCAAAATGACACAACAGAAAGAGTGGAAAGGGCTCAGGCAAAGCTGAGGGGACATTCTCACATACAGACTGTGGTTGAAGGACATACTGTATGATAGTTTGGTAGACATCATTATCATCATCATCATCATCATCATCATAATTATCTTTGCATTTAACAAACATGTTCCATGACACAGGACACCTACAAGCAAAAGGCTAATAAGTTCCATATAATCGGACACAGCCTTGGAGCTCACATAGCAGGAGACGCTGGTAGCAGGACCACTGGCCTTGCACGCATCACAGGTAAACTTGCCACAGTAGTCATACTTTATAATGGTGTGTTAGCTGAAGTCACTCACTGTTTAGAGACAATGGTCTGTTATTCTGCATTCTTTTGGACTCTGGTCTATTTGACAATGATATATGTGTTTTCTCAAAATATAGTGTGTTTTTGTGATCACGTGTGAAAATATTTAGGTAATTGAGTTTTAAAAAAAATAATATTTTTCATTATTATTGCATTTTGTGAAGGTGTATTAAAACTAATGCATAATATTATTAAACTGTATTTATTGACATTGATTACCAGTGTTAGGATCACTGGACTCCACAGATGATTTGTTCAGTTGTGTAAACTGACATTTCCTGTTTAGCCCACTCACAACTGACAGCTGAGACCTTTTTGTTCTTAAGACAAAAGACAGCATGAAGGAACTCAGATTCCCACAATCCCCTATTTTTCACACCTATGTGTGAAAACCTTCCTTAACAAAAACACAGCTCCCATTGGGTTTGCTCTCTTTGTCCTGGGGAGAGTTGTTGGTGCTGAAGGATCTGCCTGCTCCTCATCCGCTTTTTCTCACATTTCTGCATGCTCACAGCAGAAAAGAATCCCTGTCTGCCGAATGGCTCTCTGAATGTTGCCTGCTTCAAGTAAACACAGAACCCTTCTAAATGGTAGAAGGTCCTAGGCAAGTAAGCACCTGCAGCAGACACAAGGGGCCCTATTTAGATGGTCTAAAACGCAAAGCTCCAGGCGTGCAGTGCATGGGCGTGTCCCAGTCACTTGCTAGTTAGACAGCGCGTTTTCAGACTGTGCGCCATGGCAGAGAGTCTAAAAGGGTTGGACTTACTCTGTGAATTAGTCATGGGTGTGTTTTGGGCGTATCATTCAATAAGCCAATCAGAGTGTCACCTCTCATTCCCTTTAAAAGAGGCGCAATCGGAGCGCACAGTGGAGAGCTAGTTAGATGGTGGACCTACCAACTGGAAAGAGTGAGCATTTTACAGCTGAGGAGACGATAAATGTATCTCTATATTGACTGTCCCGTCACATCTGATGTCAGATCAAAGGGGATTGGCACCGTTTGGCACGTTTGGCACGCGTAATGGAAACCCAACCTGATTTGATTAACACAGCTGAAAACTAATAAGTTCACATCCCTCTCAGCCAGCCACAAACAGCCACAGCATCAGATAGGGAGTATGTATTCAGCATCTGCCATCTCAGAAAAGCCAAAAGAAAAGAAACAGAGTGAGACTGCAAGAGAGAAAGAGAGAGCCCGCGCGCACGAGAGAAACGCTGTCAACAAATTGTAAATTATTCAATTTATTTTATTTTAACCTGGGAGGTTAGAGAGCCCAGCTCTCTCTCCAGCATCCTGAGACACGTTCATTTTACAGGCTATGCATCATCAGCCCGTGGAGGTCTGCTCGCAGTTCTGTATATTCTGACACTGCGAGCTTGGACCTCCCGTATTATGATGATCATTATTACTGCGATTAGATCATTCTGATTAATGACTGACCATTAAGACGTGTTTCTGATAAATATTTTAATGTGCACAATAATAACCTTCCACATTGTAATCATATTTTTATTTGTTATCTTTTGCATATGTGTGGCTGCTCTGTGTGTGTCTGAGCAGAGTGCACGCGCATTGTGCACTTGCCTAGAGACACATATTACTAACTTGTTTAACAGCGAAATACTGCGCCGTTGACTTTAGACCAGGTTTTTGATGGTCACTGGCGCATTTGCTTTTTACGTCATCTAACTAGCAACGCACCATGACTGCGCCTGACCACTCCTCATTTTGAGACCAACACACCCAGAGAAGCGCAAGTTCATTTGCTAGTTAGACGAAGAGGGCGCAGGGCGTGAAAATGACAACTGCATCTGCATCTAAATAGCAATGACACTTGTGACATGGATTATGTGCCCTCCGCTGTCCGCTTTAGACCATATAATAGGGCCCTAAGTCTGCAAGCTAACTTCACAAGCACCAAAGAGCAACAAAGCTGAGTTAGGACCGAACTGCTAACTGTAATGAGAAAGAGTGAACAGTCTCCTCTTACCTGCACCATTGGATTACAGCACAGGGAAGACTAGACTGGAACCAAATTTCTAAAAAGCCAGGCTCATCCACAACAGACAACCACAGGCTGCCAAAAGTAACACACTACAGCATCTCTTTGCCCCTCCATTCATGGAATGGTAACAACTGGATCTAATTAACCTTAGTACAGTAACAGTACAGGCAAAGCATTTAACCTTTATTAATGTATGTTATATTGATTTCAGTGACTTTAATTGATGTGATCTCTTTGGAATCAGGTTATTGGGTAGATGGCTATACGTTAGCTAATGTTTCACACAGAGCCGGGTTTTTGCATTCAACTGAACATCTCCTTTACTAACCTGGTGCCATTATAAAACATAGATAACACACATTCACTGTAATTTGGCTTTCATATCTTTTCTTTTAAAGGCCAGGTGGCCTTTGTCTCACACACACACACTCACACAGTTTTGTGTCTCAGTAAATAATGAATAAATAAATAATAAAATATCATAAATTAACCCCACTACTTAAATATTTACTGTTGCAATGGCAACAAGTACTGGATGATGTAAGTGTATATTAGCTTATTCTGTCACATCATCGAAGCACTCTTACATGTTAGTGTTAGTAGTGTAGTTAATCTGACGGTGCTAGGTACTGTAGACTACTGAAAAATGCTGTCATTTATGCAACTAATCTCTAGGTTTTAGGTCTTAGATGACATGACAGAATAGGTGTATTTATTTAGCATAAATATCTTCTAATGTTGTATAGATCCTTTGTTTGCATAATGTTGCATTTTAATGGCCATTCGATTGTCTTTATACATCCACATAAAATTCTCTTGGCTTTTATTTTGATGTATTTACTTTTACTTCCGTGTCACTTATCTGCCTTTCTTCATTCTCTGGCAGATCAGTGTTGACACATAAGAGAGTTTTTTTCTGTATATGAAAAAATGATTGTGTTAAGTAATCCCAAGAGAGTGACATGTTTAAAAAACAATTAATAATTTCATACTACACAACCAACAATTGTAATTACTTCAAATGTTTATAATACCTCCAGGGACACATAATGAATGAGCTGAAAGCAACATGTACATGTAAATTGCATCAGTTTATTATATTAGCTTGTGTTTAGAAGGCTTTGGAAGAGCAACTGAGGAGGGATCCCTCTTCCAGGACGGACAGACGTGCAATAGATGTCGTACAGAACAGATCAACATAATAAATTAACAGTAATCCGTATGACACAATGAGACAGAGAGAGAGAGACAGAGAGAGAGACAGAGACAGAGACAGAGAGAGATGCAGGACAGACGGTAGAAGCCTGTCTGTGACAAGCAGCCTCAGAAAAACGCAGAGTGTAACTGCTCTATTCAGTGTTTTCACCAGTTTAATCACCAGACCATTTGTTTTGGAGAGGAGGAGATCTCTGTGGGTAATTCAGCTCCTAATAAAGCTCCTGACCAATGAACACTGAAGGAATTCTAATTGGGAGAAGTTTCAGCTAGTAACAATGTGCAATCCTCACCGCTTTATGCCGCTAAATCCCCCTACTGTAAGTCTGACACACTAGACCTTTAAGGGGCAAAAAGGCATTCCTGTCTCATACCACAATCTCATTTTGGTAACCAGGGCAATCTACAGCATCTTAATTTTGTCCAAAGGGTGTACTTTGTTGTAGTCCATTTTGTGATATAGGTTGCTTAGACAGCAGAGTTTCAACAATCCCATCTGTCCCTGTGCATGTTGTTAAATTCTCATGTTGTTTGATAATAGGATCAGAAAGAATACAGGCCCAACCATTAATCTGTCTTTGATGCAATACCTTTCTTTCTCTGCTCAGGACTAGACCCAATTGAACCTTACTTCCAGGACACTGATACCTCTGTACACCTGGACACCAGCGACGCCGCCTTTGTGGACGTCATTCACACAGATGCTCTTCCTTTCAACTCCAAACTTGGTACATATCTCTGTTGATCACAATGAATGAGGTCAAAGTGGGCAGAATTTGCTCAATGTCTTCACCTCTTCTGCTTCTACTTTCTAAAAGTCTAGTCTGGTGTGGTTGCGGTAGTTTTAGAATATGACAGTAATTATAGAAAAAATTAAAAACAACAAAAACAATATTCAGGGCTTTTCAAAACAAAAATTATTCATAAATTTCAATTTACCATCTGAATGCTATTTTTTAAACTTGTATAATGGAGCTGAAAATAAAAGAACCAAGGCTTTATCATCTTTAGCAATTTTTAGTGAAATCTAAAAAAAACTCTTTATCATCCTCTCAGGTCTGGGGATGTCACAACCTGTGGGCCATAGTGACTTCTATCCGAATGGAGGAGAACTGATGCCCGGCTGCTCCGCCAACAAAGGCCGCCCCTCTGACCTGGATGCTTTCTGGGAGGGTGCGATAAATTGACACACTGACAAATTTGATCAGACCAAATGGAAACACACTGATCATTATAATGATTTTAGTATAGTCACATTTTTTTCTGCCACCCATTTCATTGTTGTGTCTAGTTGTTATCAGTGGTGGGAATCACGAGAGGCCCAACGATACAATATTTTCACTATACATAAGTCACAATACAAAATTATTGTGATTTTAAACATTTTGCGATATGCTGAGTATTGGGATAATGTATACTGCGATAAATGCAATTAATAATAATGCATAATGCAATTGATTTTATTATACTAGAGGGCTAGAGGGCTTTACAGTAGTAATAACTCATATGATAAAACAATCGACACTTAGTGAATGTGTATTGATACAACATTGCCATGCAAAACATTGTGATGCTATGCCTTATCGATTTTTCCCTCACACCTAGTTAGTGCTGGTTCAATAAAACTTGCATAGGCTATTGCCAGAATTCCGACAGTTATTAGTGGTTTAAGCCTGAAGGGCTGAAATCCTTTTGGTTTCTCCTGATTTATTTATTATTATTATATAATTGTTTTCATTATTATCATTATTATTCTGAAATGTTTTCACAAATTCCTGTGAGATGGTACGAATAATGCCAATAGGGGGCTCTATAATTAAGGTCAAGGAAAATTTGGTTTTGAAAGGCTGTTACCCTCGCACCGTATGTCATATTGACTTGAAACCCGACACAAATGGTCAGGTGAAGAGGTTCTACGAAAGCCTGAAGAACCCTCAAGGTCCGCCCACTAGATTGTCCGCCATATTGAATTTTTTGAAAAACACCTTTTTGACATCTCCTCCTAAGGCATAAGACAATTTGTAACAAACGTTCTGTGGATTATCATGGGATTTAAATTGTCAAAGATTTTTTGATACGTCATTGCGTTTTGATGACACTGACCAATGAACTTTAGAGGGGGCATGGCTCAGCACACAAATGGATTTTACTTTTTAACTGTTGAGCCAATTGTCACAAAACTTGTAAAAAATGTCAACATAAGTAATTGAATCACACCCTGAAAGTTTGATTTAAATCAACCTATAGGGGGCGCTACCCATGCAAAAAGTTGATACTCATAATCAGCCAGAGATATTTGTACAAAACTTGGTTTGCATCATTTAAGGTCATGTCTCAGTCAATGCACAAAATTTGAAAATGACTGCTTAAAGGGGGCATGGCTTATTACATTAAATCTAAATTTCAAGACTTTTCACATTCCATACTTCAAAAAATCATAATAACAGAGCTGAATGTTTTTTTCAGCACATCCACTGAATTGTGACAAAACTTTGCCACATTGCAACATATACTCAATACAGAAGTCCGTCACTCTATATTTTTAAGAATATGTTAAATTAATTAATATCTCTCAGAGACTTTCTTTGGATACTAGATGTCATATGTTTCAAATCGTGTTTAGATCGGTTTATTGGTTAGCTCACAGTGATATTCATTATCTTGTTGTAATTTGTACTGTATGCACATTTTCTATGTCATCTAATTTTTAACCAAATGTCACCAAAATATTTGACAATATACTTGAAATCAGCAGAATGATGTGCCATATTTTTCAGAATTTTATCACCACGCTATAACTGTTCTTGGTATCTTATTGTATTTTAAAGATATTGGCCAATGAACTTTAAAGGGGGCGTGGCTCAGCAAATGACTGCACAATGTTTGGGCCAATCATCACAAACCTTGCAAGCAATGTCTTAACAGGTGTCAGGACCATATCCTGAAAGTTTAATTTATGTTGACCACTGGGGGGCACCACAAATACAAGAAATGGGCATGCAATTACACAAAGCAGATAATGAACTAGAAATTGATTGTACAATCATTACAGAACTTGCAGGGTACGTTGAATAATAGTTAGGTGTATTAAATTATTATTATTTGAAACTGGTGAATAGGGGGCACCACAAGTTCCAAACAAGTGCAATGGCCTTTCACAAAATTTGACCATAATCAATAATGGTTTTTTCAAACATCACCAAACCTGGTGGACCTTTTATTAAAGCCATTAAAACATGTCCGCAAAATGTGTTTGCAGTTGACTAATAGGAAGCAACAGAGTTTCCAAAGAAGAGCGTAGCCTGGTAGAGAATGGTCAGGAATGAAAGAGCATCTGTCTGTTTGTCCTAAAACCTGTTGTTTATCTTTAACACAGGTGTTATAAACTGTCAAAGGTCTTGATCTTACCCAGCTTTCAAGTTTTAAATGTCCATACAGGCTTGAACCCTCGAATTGCCGCTTGCAGCTATATTTTTACTATTTATCATGTCCATGTGGTCTAGACCTAAACTAAAAGACTGTTCTAACTTTAACTGCTTTTTGAAGAATCCACTGAGATAAATATTTTTTAGTTGAAATAAATACTTAAATGAACGTATCGATTAGCTGACTTCCAAGCATGGATTGTCTAAAGTCAAAACTCTCCAAAGACCCCTCTGCTTGTACTTAGCACAATGAAGGTCAATATTGAATAAGGGCCAGGTCACCGAATGCAGCCTCATATGCCATATACTGAATGAACTATTCCTCATACAAACAATAGTTAAACAAAGAACTGGTTCCTCAATTCAACACATTCTTACTCCCAACTCATCACATATCGTCATTTGATCAGCAGACTTTTAAGTCTACATATTATGCACTAGTTATCCTGGGTGCATCTGTTGTTGCAGCATGTTGTCACTCCGACCTTTCCTTACCACATCGAGATATTACGTGCAAGGTACCCTGGGTGCGTGGTTGATGACGTTCTGGGACGCCGTGTCAACTTCAGCAGGTTACATGCATTGTCTGTTTTCAAAATACACTTCCGTTTTCATGTACAGTTTGCAGGAAATGTACAGTTTGAATACAGTCTCTTTCAAAATATATGTACTACACTGCGAATTGAAGTTTATTTCCTTCAACAGCAAACACATTTAGACACACACATGCACGTGCTTAGGTTTAAGCAACAAAAGCACGTGATTGGGTTTAGGAAAAAAAGAACAGGGCTTGGATTTACGGTCTTACGGGAAGTAAAAATCAGCTTCCCGGGTCAAAGTCAGTGTTTGTTGGACCCATGCACCACCCCTCCCCCCCACCCTCCTTGCACTTCTGCCGCCTTGACATTTGTTGTTGTCATGGCAACCTGCCACATATCAGGGACAGCTTTTTTTCTCTGTATCTGAAGTCACTGACCAAGCGCCAGGTTTCAACGACTTTGAGTGAGACTGAATTGGTTGTTGTTGGTTGTTGACATACAAAATACAATACAAATACGACAAAATACACTTCCGTTTTCACAGGAAATGTACAGTTAGTGTCACAGTCTGCTTCTCTCCCTCACCTGCTCCTGGTAAATTTCCACTCACCTCCCCTCTGACTGCCAGCCACACCCATCTCATCAAGGCAACTCTGCTCACCTGCTCAACTCAGACTGCCACCTCATCAGCCCAACTCCACTCACCTGCTTTCAATCACTGACTGGCTCAGTGTAAAGACTCCTGCTTTCCACACGCTCACTGCCAGATTGTTCTTTGACTTCATGCGAGACCATTCCAACATTCACTTTTGGCTTGATTCCCCGGTTCTGACCCCACTTGTTCCTGACCTGCTTCCGTCATCTCTGCCCTGGTAATTACCTCAGCCTTCTGTCTGTGACTCTGATTCCTGCTTGCCCCCTTCCTGGTTCCCGTCTGCTCGGCTCTGTGGCTGCATGGTGCAACACCAGTCCTGCATCCCTTGTTCAGTTCCTAGCAATAAAAGGCATTACCAACTGTCTGCCTGCCTCTGAGTGCTGCATTTGGGTACAATCTCACCCCATGACAGTACAATCTGGCCAGAAATGTACCCAGCACACTCTCCCTCATCGTGGAGCCACCACAGAGGGATCCAATCATTCATGGACCCAGCCCCAGACCTACATGAGGTCTCTGACAGAGAGGCAGCCTTATCATCAGCAGGAGGCCTGGGCTTAAGAATTTGCTACCCAGTTGGATTAAGGACTTTGTGAGCACCCCTGATTCTCAGCCTGCACATGAGTCAGTTAGGCTGGGGGTTGTTAGCAACGTTCTTTGGAACCCGTCTGGCCTTGGGAGGTCCACGGAGCCTCAACCAGACTACCAGATGTGGGAAGATCCCGAGGCCGTCCTGCCAGCAACCAGGCCAAACCTTAGTCCCAGTTACCCAGCATCCTGCAAGTCCCTCAATCTCTTGTCTTGGCTGACGTCATTACTGTTCCGGCGTCGGGGGTCCCGGCAGCAACATTCCTGATCTAGCGTCGGTGGTCCCGGCAGACGTCACTCCTGTTCCGAGAGTCCAGTTGGCGGTCCGGCCGACTCCTGCACCCAGAGTCCAGTTGGCAGCCCACTAGACAACCACCCCTTCTGAGCTACAGCACTTTCAAGACCCTCTCTGTGCCGGGCTGCAGTGCTCTCAAGTTCCTGCCTGTGCTGGGTTGCAGTGCTCTCAAGTCCCTGTTTGTGCTGAGCTGCAGCGCTCCCAAGTTCCCATCTGTTCTGAGCTGCAGCACTCTCAAGTTCCTGTTCCTGTGTAACTACAGCACTCTCAAGTCCCTGTTCATGCAGAGCTGCAGCACTCAAGTCCCTGTTCCTGTGTCAGTGCAATGTTCTTAAGTTCCTGTTCCTGTGTCACTGCAGCACTCTCAAGTCCCTGTTCATGCAGAGCTGCAGTGCTCTCAAGTCCCTGTTCGTGCTGAGCTGCAGCACTCTCAAGTTCCTGTTGCTGTGTCAGTGCAGCAGTCTCAAGTCCCTGTTCCTGCCCAACTGCAGCACTCTCAAGTCCCTGTTCATACAGAACTGCAACACTATCAAGTTCCTGGTCATGACAAGCTACAGCACTCTCGAGTCCCTGTGCATGCTGAGCTGCAGCACTCTCAAGTTCCTGTCCATGCTGAGCTACAGCACTCCCAAGTTCCGGTTCCTGTGACACTAAGGTTCTCCCATGTTCCTGTTTGTGCTGTGCTGGGACAGCCCCAAGTTTTCAGATTTATCGTTAGAATAAATGTCAGAACATATAGAAAACGACATGTAAACGTGATGTCTTACCTTACCGGTGTGGTGCCATGTTTGTTTACCATTTAGCTCTGCTTTCCAAAGCGCGGCCGAAATATGGCGAGCTCTAGATAAAGCCCACCTGGATACTACTCCAGGTGGAGGTGTCTCGTCCTCGGTCACATCCAGACCTTGAAAATAAGGCTGCAACTGGTCCCATTCCTTGCAACAGAGGCATTCCTCTTCTGTGGGCACTGGGGCACAGCATCCACAGGTACACCACCAATCTCCAGAGCTACGCAGCCTTGCAGCAGCCATTCCTCCTCTCTCGTCCTCTACCTGTTGCGCCTCTCTCTCTCTCTCCTCCGTTCTTCAATTTCATGAAGCTCTTCGTCAGTGTATGAGGCGGTCTCTGTGGAAAAAAGCTTGTTTAGTGGACTAACTTTGCACTTAAAGTATGCCCGTTCACTTACTTTTAACAGGTCTGACGCTACTGTGTGCCCTGGCTGTATCTAGGCTAACAGCTAACATGCTAACTATTATTTTTATGTCACTAGTCACTTGAAACAAATTTAGGATGATAGGAGACAGGTTGAAATAAACCGAAATTTCCCTTTTTCATGTCTTTAAGTTTATTTCATTGTGCAACAAATGCACATGGTTAGGTACGTGATTGTTTTTTTTGTTTTTGTTTTTTTTTTAAAAAAAAGGTTTGCTCTACATTGATACAGGAAGCAAACCTCAGGCTCGCCGGGTGAAAGTCCAGTGTTGTTAGAGCCATCCACCATCCTTCCCATCTGACCTGTAGGGACTTTCCAGGTCCTTAAATTATGTTGTTGTCTGGGGGCATTTCAAACTGGTGTCATTTGGTGGCTTTATTCACTGACACCTGATGACCTTGAAAAGATACCTGTTTTTTGTTGTGTAATGCACAAACCAATGACCAAGCTGCAGTATTTCAAGACTTTGAAATGAAAATGAGTTGCTCAATTTGAATTGAGAAAATTAAGTTGTTGTTGTTGTTGTTGTTGTTGTTGTTGTCGTCGTTGGTTTGTGTGTGTGTACACACTATATAGTGACGTGTTTCTGTTATTCAGCACCCCCTCACTGATGTAGAGAGAAAATATAACACAACTGCCTTCAATTCAAATTACAATTACAATACAGCTCCATAAACTACATCCTCCACAGTTTGTTATATCAACACGTCTCTTAAACAGTTTTAACAGAAACTGAACATTAGGACCTTCATGAACGATTTATGTGACTATTTTTTTATGCTCTACACTACACTGCCAGTGTTCTCAAGTCTACAGGCTTCATCACGGGCACGCTCCCTATACATAACACAGTGACTCATACATAAGATTTTCTCAGTTGTGCAACTTACAATGCAGAGCCCCCTGTGGAATATTGGATTTGTCCCAATGGAAAAACTGTAAAGAAATCCCAGGCGCAGTTATTCCTGTTGGACCTATCTGAGCAAATTTTTCTAATATAGACGACGGCATCCTTCTTTTGAACTGTGCCACTGAGTAGCAATGCTCAAGTCGCAGCATTGGTCCCATGTCTGAGTCGAGAGAGAGAGAGAGAGAGAGAGAGAGAGAGAGAGAGAGAGAGAGAGAGAGAGAGAGAGAGAGAGAGAGAGAGAGAGAGAGAGAGAGAGAGAGAGAGAGAGAGAGAGAGAGAGAGAGAGAGAGAGAGAGAGAGAGAGAGAGAGAGAGAGAGAGAGAGAGAGAGAGACTGGTGTCAACTTATTTTCTGTGCCAATTTTCAAAATTACAGCAGGAAGTTTCACATATATTTCATGTAGATATGCTTTAAAGTCATTCTCTTTCTCAGCTGACAGCTTCTCAGTCTTCTAAACACCCAAATCTTTCCCATGCTCAGCGATGCATTATGACCCTGCTCAGTGTCATGAGTTCATACTTAGCCATCAGAAATTTAAGACTCAAATCTACATTAACAACTCTTCACTTATTCCTCTTTACCTTGTGTTCTTTTAACACCATGTCCCTCTCTCCTCCTCTTCCCTGTCATCACCTGTTTCCATCTTTTGCCAGGTTCCAAGAAGTTTGATGCCTGCAACCATGTCCGAGCCTACGAGTACTACAGTGAGAGTGTGGCGAAACCCCAAGGCTTTGTAGGATTCCCCTGCTCTGACAAGGACAATTTTGCTGCTGTAAGTCTTTGGTTCAACGTTAAGTGTTAAAGCTCCTGTAGCTATATCCTGTATTATTAAATAATTATTATAGGTGAAACGACACTTTGTAATACTGCAGCTGGTTGAGTTTGCACAAACTTTATTTCAATCTAGGCTTATAACAATACATCAGATTGTTGGTTGTATGGTAACTTTTTATCTGCAAAGTAATTAGTAGGCTAATTCTTCTTGATAAATGTGGTGGAGGAAAAAGTACAATATTCCCTTTCCTTCCAAAATGCAGTGTAAAGCCGGATGTCCACTGGATCCGTATCCTTTGCGTGCGCAATCTGGCCGAGCTCGTGGCCATTCAAGTCAATAGCCCCTTTTCCACCAACATTTCCAGGAACTTTTATTACCAGGAATTTATTTACCTGGGTAAAAGAATTCCTTGCAATCTGTGGGGTTTGCTTTTCCACCACACCTCAAAGCCAGTAGCCGAACTAGCATGCTGTCCTTGCGTAAAACATAACGTTACTGATGGTGGATGAGAGACTGTGGACAGAGCATATTGAATATCGCTGTCTACATGTTAACATGTTCATGCTTGGTGAACACATGTATTGATAAAGTACTGGCTTCTTACACGCTAAGGTTTAAGGTCACTTACCGTGTAGGCATGTGTGTGTGGATGTGGAGGAGTTCAGCGCCGGCAAAAAAGAACAGATACCGTTAGCGCTTATCAATACTACGGTCTTTGATCATTTAGCCCCGGGGCTAATTTAGTACTGGGTTTCGTTACTCATCCTTAATCAAAACACAAATGAAGTGAAGCTTGTAGAAATTAAATAAAGTTTGCAGCAGCTGCCCGTGCCAGGAAGTGCGGAAAGCTGCAAGTGTGTGTCTCACCAATCAGCATTCTTCAGAACACAGCCCCGCCCCATCAGGAATTCTGGATAATCTGAAAAGTCCTACCACCTGACTAGGTACTTTTTTCAGGGCAAGTTTGAGGCAAAGTTTTTTTCCCCAGGTAATTTCGGTGGAAACGCACCAAGGCTTTTCAAAATCCAGGGTAAATGATAAAAGTTCCTGCAGTGGAAAAGGGGCTAATGTAAGCTGCTCCACCAGAAGCACTGCAGCGCGTCCTAGCCACGGCCTAGAAGCGGCTTGGCACCCCGCTCCACTAAAAATATGCGCCAGGTCTATTTTTGATGGCACGTCAATTTGCACAGACCAAATGAGTCAAACAGGAAGTCAGACGCAGAAATGACGAGAGTATCCAGTCAATTTTCAAAATAAAACACCCATGAAAACTCCGGATCGTATTTCACCTTGCTACATCAACATGATGTCAAAGTGGGTGGCCCAAGGCCTGAAGGGGGTTGTTGATGTCTTTATACCTCCAGGGTTTCCACAGATTATCGTGTGACATTATGATCTCACGATCCACCAATTCCAGCCACTTGCTTGCATGCCGCTATAGTTCCAGTTGACATTGACGCCCAGCACAGGACAGAGCGAGTCCACACCGTGGTGGAATCGCGCACACGACGGATCCAGTGGACATCCAGCGTAGGGTATACACATAAATAAAGTATCTTTAGCTTATTTAGGTTCAGCGTTAGATACTGAGATGGACAGAGCCTTCTGTTAGTACTCTGCGTTCATGTTGTTCGTATTTGTGTATGTTTTCTGAAAGCTTGCAGATACAGATGAAATGGAGCGGTGGCACCGGAGATCATGGAGGCAGTGTAGTCTAGTTCAAGCCAGATATGGCTGTAGAGGACACTAAGGAAATTTTAATAATCGCAGAAAATAACAAATCAGTAATATAGCAAAAAGAATTCTCCATCTACATGTCGGGATATGTATAATGTTAATGGCCGCACAGTCCACCACTGTCTACAGCACTGTCTCCGTTTAAAGGTAGAATACTGTCACCTTATTTGTTGTGTGAAACTTTTGGCTCTGCTCTCTAGTGCCATCTATTCGCTGTATCTATGTCAGAATAAAGGACACATGGAAGTATGAGGGCAGTGACACTGACATTTGAAATGGATGTATGAGCCTTAACTTGTACATTGTTTGAGTTAATGTAGCCCGCATACTGCACGTCATGACATGTTTCTTCAAAGGCAAGGCAAAGTGGTGAGGAGAGGCACATCATCATATTTGACTCTTCAGATGTAGCCTTAGTGCCTGGTCAGATGAGAAGGTGGCCAAGGGAAATTCATTGTGTGTCCTTCCTTGTGAAATAAATGATGCTGTAGGCAAGCATTTGTACTACCACCTCCTGTCTCATTACTGATGGCAACCCGTCCTACTCCAACAGAACAGGGTTATGTAAAATTGGATAGCACAACAAAGCAAATAACGTGCTCCAGTGATGATGTTTTCTTTGAAGGCTGATGCAGCGGTTAGCATCAGTTAGATCAAGGCAAAGTTTGATTGGATTACTGGCAGAGTGAACACCCATAGTCAGCTGAATAGAGGAAGCAGTGAGAGTGGGATGGAGAGAATTGTGAATGGATGAGCACAAAGAAAGTCTTCCTGATTGAACTTACGCTGAGCTTTATAAAATAGGCTTTGTGGCAAACAACATTTATCATACTTAAACATTTTGTTCAGCAAGATAATCTTCACAAATGAACACTTTTATGATTTTTGAAGCCTAAATGCAATTGCCAGAAGTAAAAAGCTCAAGTTAGGCTATGAATAAACTCTACTATGGTCACATGACTTCAACGTAGGCACCACAGCAAGGCTGTAAAGCCGTGTTTAGGTGATGACATGCTGTAGTCTCATTTAGCTACTTGTTAGCAGCAGCCTTTTTTAAAACACATAAAAGCTTCAATTCACAGTGGGGTATATACTGATGTGTTTTATATCGTAGAACAAAACATTAAAGTCTCTTAAACTTAGACTTTGAGACAAGGGCAGTAGGAGTGCTAAAATGCTAACTCATTTTCGGATTTTAGGGCTCATTACTGGGGCATATAGGAAAGCTTCCATTTGGACTCTCTGCTTCAAAGGTCAGAACTGTCAAGATGGTTTGCAATTTGTCAGAAGTATATCAAAGCTCAAAAGTTGTGCTCTATGTAAAAGATCTGCACTGGCATGCATCACCCCACATAAATTCACTAATTGCAGCAATGCCACTGAAATAATTTATTTACTGTTGTAAATGCTGGTCTTAACAGACATTTACAAAACTAACAAACAAAATTAGTTGGGATCACTAGATTCAAACACTTGGTTAAGAACAGACGTTTGTGTTACATTTGCATGAAAAGTTGCGTGTTAAGTTAGCTGGATTTGCTCATAAAAATAATGTCACAGACGAAGGATCTGGGAGGCATTTTATGTCCTCAATTTAAACAATGAGTCGGATGGAGAAGGGGCCCATATGCCTACCAACCCAGCAAGTGTATGGGACTGCCACCTGTTGCTGTATGACACTGATATGGCTGTGAACCATTTCTTTGGTTTTAGAAGTTGATTCGGGAAGATTGGATTTTTGTTGCAGTTGAGGGGCGATGTAAATGGGCTTCCCCGACGTCATCCATGTGGAGGGCTTGTATCTGCAGCTGTTGGTGTTAATGACAGTTTATCCCTGCTCTGGACACATGTCCTGATCAAAGGAGGCCGGGGGAGCGCAGAGCATGACCTCATATGACTATGTCCCTGTTGAGAGATGACAGCACCTCCTTGTCGTTCACCTCGTAAACGCTCTCTGGTGTTATTCCTGCAGCCATAGCTGACAGCCACAAAGTCAGACTGTTCCCACACAGTAACCTATTGCAAAACCACTGCCATTCTTCACCTACGTATTTATAAGGTGGAAATCTGCAACATTTTTAAGGAGTATGGAGGAAAAACCCTTTAGGGTTGTTACTTTTCCATGACTATTCACTGACAGGAAAAGACTCATGCACTCCATCACAGGGTGAGTTCATTCTTCACACCTCACCATGTCCTTGACTCCACAGGGAAAGTGTTTCCCATGTGCAGACAAATGTCCTCTGATGGGCCACAATGCTGACAAGTTCACTGTGACTGATGGCATTTCAAAGAAGTACTTCCTCAACACGGGCAGATCAAAGCCCTTTGGCCGTAAGTACCCTGCCCTTCCTTTTAAGTGTGACTTACACATAAGCCGTAAGGACTTACTGTTTAGATTTAACTGTATAGAAACACTGAAACATATTTCTATGATTACTTACCCAGTTTTGTTGTTTCTATGCTTTCAGCTCAACATACAACTTACTAAGTTTTCTATGGACTGATACCATTTTCCACTCCAGTGGCTTATTAACTCCATTTCAATCAGATTTGGGCAATTAAGTATCAGAGGCATTGGGCATTTTCAGACCACATGAGTGCAGGACACACTGACAGGATGTGCCATGCAGTATTAATTTTGACAGCTACTTTAGATTTAGTCTTAGTCTTGAGACAAAAATTCTGCATAGTTTTACATAGTCACATATTAGTCATCTTTAGGGCCTCGCAGAGACCTCTAAAGGAGCAGTTGCTCAGAGTTAAAAAAAAAAATGGGCATATAGAACATGATTAAAACACAGTGGTGTTAGGGCTGTGTATTGGCAAGAATCTGGCAATGACACAGCTATTACAGTTCAATGTGCTATGATATATTGCTATACAGTAAGCATGGAGATACTTTGCAATTTTTAGATTGATATTATTTTGACATGGACAGTTACATTTCAATTACACTGGACAAACCAGGTCCAAATTGAAGTGGGGGAAAGAATGGGGATGGTGATGGCAGGGTGGAGTGAGAGAAAAAAGTCTGTACAGAGGAGCACAATATTTAACTGTTTTTAGTGTACAGTAATCAAGCCCCTACTAACAAATGAAGCAGCCTGGACGCTCTGGTTTGCTATACTCACAGTGCAGGCTGCAGAGGTGAAGATACTCCTGAATGGCCCGTCCAGAACACCACTGCAGCAGCAAACTCGAACATGGAATTACAGACATTAAAAAGAACATGGGAGAGATATTACCTTACTGTTACATGTTGCCATGGCATGATGAAAAGCCTGCTGACACTGCTACCAGGTGGCTCACTGTGTGTGTTTTGTTGGTTCCCAGTTAAACATTTGTCTTTCCCTCCTCTCTTTTTCTCCTGATTTGTTTTTTCCTCATAGTCTCTTCTCTTCTTTCCTTGGCTCTTCTCCTTTTGTTATTATTACACATCTGGATAAAGGCCTCATTATACTTCATATTGAATTGTAGGACAAGGCAGGGTCAGTTGGGTGCTGTAGTCCAAGTAGATTTGAGAATGACCTCTCTCTTGTTTCAGTCTCCTTGTCCTGAGCTTCTGTTTCCTGCATATTTTCTATGGACTGTTTCTCAGTGACTCCAGCCTTTGTCTCCCACCCTGCTGTGTCATGCACACTTTGTGTTGGCTCCATCTCCATTTCTTCATCTGACCTATCACTTTCTTCCTGTCAATCTAGGAATAAGCAATAATCTATCAGTTAATCAGCATTGATCTTCTATTTTATTAAACATAATTAACAACTCTTGAACCTTATGCGATTATAGATCTAAAATGTAATGTAAAATAACTAACACACTGTAATGTAGTGGTGTCTATGAGAAACTCTGCAATGCTATTCTTACCTGTTGTGCTCTTTTTAATCCAGTTGGTTAGGCAAAATACATGGAACAACATATACATAATTTATTTCACCCACTTACTGGTTCTTCAACTTCCAACTGTTATACTGTCGTACTGTTGTACTGTCTATATTATTGTTCTGTTGGACCGACTGTTGGACTGACTACAACGGTCATGAGGTGACGTCATACGATGAACTGGCTAGCTGCAGGTCATTTATTATAAATTATTAACAATTAATAATAATAAATGTTCTTGTGAAAGGCCAGAGGAAGGCCTTCACCACAAAAAATAATAATAAAAAACTTGACAAAGGGGCACTTGGGGGTCAAGGGGCAAAAGGGGCAGGTGCTCCAGCCCCTTCCGCTCCCCCCTCCGCACGTGCATGGTTATCTTTATTCTTCGTAGGGTTAGTCAACTTTTAGTCATTATATTTTCTATATGTTTTTTTTTTCTTAAACCTAATCCAGTTAGGCTTATTCATGTATCAGAAATTAGAATCAAGGTTGTATGAAAAAATTCATTGAGACAATTTTTTTCTACAACTACAAATCATATCTGCACACTTACAAACTGTCATTTCTCCAGCAGTGTTTAACAGGTTTAAGGGGTGATTCACAAGCACACGTGTAGTGATCATCATTTGAAAAGCTCAACAACTCTCTTTTTATGCTTAAAAAACTTTGACATCATAAATAAATAATCTGAGACAACTAAAATTTGTATCCAGGTTCATTGTAAACTCTGACTCATCCATCTCACTGTTTAGAAGCAGAAAAATAGCTTGCGCAACAAGTTAGTGTGGAGGTTTAAACTCATGTCTCACAGAGTTGGTAATTTAAACTAAACTTTCATCTGTCAGAGAAAAATGATCAGTGACCTCAGACTGTTTACTTACAATACAGCTACACTCACAGATAACTGAGCCTCCTACCTGCCTGTCAAACAGCATCAACCCATTCCAGTGACAGTTCGGATTTGAGTGCAGCCGTTCAGCAGCTAACAAGCGGAGCTAACTGCTAGCAGCCACCACTGCAACTAACAAACTCCACAAATACATTCAGCGGCTCCACCATTCACAGACAGACACATATGCTGTTTATTAACTGCTGAATTACAGCTCACAACTGACACAGCTGATGCTGGTCTATATTTATCTCATCATCGTCTCATTTTCATCATGGAAAAAGGTCGTAGTCATTGTTTTCATCAATGAAATGAACACTGGTGCCACGGTACTGAGTAAAAGTAATCTATGCCACATTATCCTTCCAAAATATTAAGTTGTAGGTTACATGAATGAACATGAATGATCTTGACAGTGAGAGTATGCAGCTTCTGTAAGCCCAAAGGGGAAACATGAGTCATTTTGTCACACTGTACTCAAGTGAGTTTAGAAAGGTGTTAAAGGTTGCAATAGTTACATTTTATTTGCTGACTGATGATATAAATGCCAATTGGTATCAATTTTGGAGTGATAGACTGGGGCTATTTCCTAGACTGCGAGGACACAGTACATACCAAATTAAAAAATGTATCAGTAGAAAAAATATTTGTTAATTTTTGCAAATACTATGGTGTTGAATTTAAATGTTTTCATTTTAACCCCAATATTCTTATTCTTTGACCCCCCCACATATAGAAAATGATGCTTGTCACAAGATTTTTGTGACACTATGCTGAACCTTGGGTGAAATAATGTGACTGCTTACTATTTCTTTCCATTTGTAGGTTACAGCTACAGAGTGCTATTAACCCTGGATGGTCCTAGCTGGCCTAACCCAGGCGTCATGTTTGTGACACTTACTGGAGCCAGTGGCAGCACCAAGGAGCACCAGCTTCATTCGTAAGAACATTATAACAGTGTTCTGTGGAATGCACCAAGGGGTTTTAGTCTGTGTGACATCACTGACTAGGGAGTTGCAGAGGTGGACCTGCCTATTTAGTCTAGGATATTGTACTTCTCTTTGTTGACCAGGCCTGGAAGCTTGAACAACTGTCACTTCTCTTATCTGAACATGTGACTCCTTGCTGCCTAAATGACACATCTGGTCAGTTACAGATAATCACTGATGCCATTCTGTAGTTCAGCCTCTGGATTAGCTTTAACGCCTCATTTATAGTATCTCTGTGCTGGCAATAGCCTTGCATTATGTTTTTGAGTTGTCTGTTGGTTAGTATTGTAATGAAATGTGGGTTTAACCAAGGTGGTGAACTTAGAGTCCCCATGTCAGAGCCATCCAATAATCACCCAGAGAAGAGCAGTTACAACAATACAATAATCTTTATTAGTACAGTAGAAAAACACAGTTCATAAAAGGGACGGAGGGCGAATTGCAACCAGGGGGTTCCGCACTGTCAGGGCTCTTGAAAGGACTCCCACTACTACCCACTACAATAAATCACTACAAGCTTAAGGCACACTACAAACACAGCACGCTACCACCCTCTACTGGAGGCACTGCAATTACACACTTGGTTGACCACACAATTCATATTGCACTGCAACCATAGACTATAGGAAAAAGGACTGCAACTCACGTGATATCACACTAGAAGTAGAAGCTTATAACTCTTCAGACAGTCCTCTTACCAACATGCAGCTCAGCACAACAGTTAATCTCACATCCAAAATGCATTCATACAACCTAAGCACTTGATACACATCTGAGAATCAGCTCTTGTACCAGAACACAACATTTGTGTAATCTTTATTGCATGGATTGTGCTACCTCAATATATATCACAGAAATTCAATAGGTTTTTTCCTGACATTTTTTCCAAACTCACAAAATTAAACTAAAGTAACTCCAGTATTGTGATATAAAACTATGCATATTCTCTATACATACTTTTATAGGACAGCTACGAATATAATAAATACAACAGTGCTAGTCAACTGTCACCTTTCATTTGTATGACTGATCCATTCATGGCATTCTTCTGCAGATATGTTGAGACATCTAGCAATAATTGTGTCCAGGAGGGACATCTGATTATGTGGATAGTGTATGGGCTGAAATATGTGCCACCAGAAACTGAATTTGAATCATTTATATTTCAATTTGAATTTCTAAACTTGAATAATTGCATTGAAAAACTGAATTTGAATCACATAATTTGAAATTGAATCATTTATATTTGAATTTCTAAACTTGAATAATTGCATTGAAAAACTGAATTTGAATCACATAATTTGAAATTGTATTGTTTAATTTGAATCATTGCATTGAAAAACTGAATCTGAATAGTATAATTTGAAATTGAATTTATTTCTATATATCTCCACATTCAGTTCTCACAATTCAAATTCAGCTCTCAAAATTCAGTTTCAATTTACTGTGACAGACATCCGGGTAGTTTAAGTATGAAGGAAGAGCAATCGAGCGCAGATGCACAGGACTTCTCTTTGGCCAATCTCTTTGGCTCTCACCTGATCTAACAGCTGATTGGTTAAGATGTCCACTCAACAATATGACGTTTGACGTTGAATTTTAGAGATTAAGACTGTATTTGTCTGATCTAAAGGTTTATTCTGTGAACAGAAAACATGTTGTGTGACTGATGATGAAGTTTAGTTGTCAGAGACTAAATAGGCTACATTCATCATAAACTATAGAGTCTACTGTACTATATTAATATTGGACGGTTTAATTATTGAAGTATTTAGCAACACAGAGACTTGTGGTCAGTGGGATGTGAGGATTCTTAAAATAACATCAGATGTGAAGCCCTGACTGTATCTGACTGAGCCTTAAAGAAAGCTGTTGTCTTGTATTTCTTTTCCTCTGAAAATATTAACCTTATAGTCAAACACAGTTTATTCAGCCTGTGTAGTTGAGGGGACAGGTCAAACTGATATGATGCTGATTTACAGGAGAATTCATGTCAAATGGAGGATAAACCATGAACATAAACTACAGATCACTTGTAAATCATTTTAATAAATTAATCTATCATAATTAAAACAACTGGAGACTGAAAACAAACTGATAGCCTATATGGGTCTGATCACTTTTTTAATGAATTGACATCATTACAGACAGGATATGTGTGTGTCTGTAACTTCCTGTAAGGACTGAAGAATGCTGGAAAGCTTTTTGTCACTGCCCCCCGCTGCGGCCACCTGCTCTTGTCTACTTTTCAGACGAGGCACAGTTCATCTCGAACGAGCCTATAGTCTATGGTCGTACGTAGGTGCTGATTGGCCAAAGAGGAGTCCTGTGTATCTGCGCTCCATTGCTCTTCCTTCATCCTTAAACAACCCGGATGTCTGTCACAGTAAATTGAAACTGAATTTTGAGAGCTGAATTTGAATTGTGAGAACTGAATGTGAAGAGATATAGAAATAAATTCAATTTCAAATTATACTATTAAGATTCAGTTTTTCAATGCAATGCAAATCAAGTTTAGAAATTCAAATTCAAATATGAATGATTCAAATTAAGTTTCTGGTGGCACATATTTCAGCCCATAATAGTGGTCATGAACTTTCCACCTGCATGAAGAATAGAATTCCTCTATTAGGTTGAGGAATGCAAAGTGAAGAAAAACTAACATGATCCTGGGATGGGCTGTAAACCAGTCTGTGACTGGAAGAAAAAGGTGAAACAGAAAAACAGTATGCAGCACATTTTTATGGGCTCTACCCTTGCCTGTTCCCTATTACTGTAAGCACATGTAGATTTAGCAGGTCAGCTAAGGTGATGGTGAGTGGTAATTCCAAAGTCCAGGCTTCAAAATGTCGCTTTTTTATGCTGCCACGCTGGTGATAGCCATAGCTGCAGGCGTTATGTTTTTGGGTTGTCCATCCTTCCCTCTGGCTATGTGTCTGTATAGTCAGTCCCATTCTGTCTGAATGCAACATCTCAAGAACACCTTATAGGAATTTCTTAACTTTGACACAAATGTCCATTTGGACTTAGCAATGAACTGATTAGATTTTGGTGGTCAGAAATCAAGGTCACTGTGATCTCATCTGTGTCATTCTTGTGAATGCGATATCTCAAGGACAGCTTGAGGGATATTTTTTAAATTTGGCACTAACGCTCAGTGGGATGCAACGATAAAGTGGTCAGATTTTGGTGGTCAAAGGTCAAGGTCATTGTGACATTGCATCCATCTCATTCTTGTGAACACAATATCTTAAGAAGGCCTTGAGGGAGTTTCCTCAAAATTGGCACAAACTGGGACTCAAGAATGAACTGATTAGATTTTGGTGGTCAGAGGTCAAGGTCATTGTGACCTTGCGCCTCTCTCATTTTCATGAATCTGACCATCTTAAGAAAGACTTGAGAGAATGTCCTTAAATTTCACACAACTGATTATATTTTGGTGGTCAAAGGTCACTTTGACCTCACAATTATGTTCTACCCATAACTCAAAAATGTATATATAATTGTGACCAAAAGGTCCAAGGTCTATTTCACTGTGATATCATAATGTTCAGCAAAAAAACACTTTTTTGGCCATTATTTAATGTCATATCTCAGGAACAGAGGGGGAGACATTTGGTCAGTTACTGAATTGGTGACACTAATCTTGGGTGCCCACCTCGAAACTGTGCTGATTATAAAGATCTTCTGTGCTATGGGGTTGAAGATATGTGTGAAGCATCCACGTTTTCACAGACATGGTTGTAAACTATAAGTGTAACTTGACTGGTGGGCATACAACCCCGGGGCGGTTACTTTAGTTTCTGCAGTGTTTGGGGAGAGGAGACATTGAAAACTCCACCTATAGACTAGAAGCCTTTTGCCTCAAGAACTGAGGGCTGACAACCCTAACACAGCACTGGCCATGTAATCTGTGGGAGGGAGCAGCTGATTAACAAACGGTTCTGATGCAATAGCTTGCTTCTTAAGTTTACATAAAATGAATAATGGTAAAGTATTCAGATGTCAACTTTGAACCTGCCAGAAGTGGCAACCTCCATATCCAGTTCCACAACTTGCCTTTTGCCTTGTGGCCTTTTGATTGCTCAGATCAAATTTTACAGTAAGAGTAATCTGCAAACCAGACGGAACCAATAAAAAGGAGTGGCTTGTCACAAAGGGAAAAAAAAATATTTGGTTTGTTACTCTGTAGTAAATGGATAAAGTAACTGAAATTAAGGTGCAAGTACTGTGATTGATTGCATGAAGCATTGTATTACAACAACATATTGACTGCGTGTGTGTAATGACTGAATAACACATCACCCAACTCTGATTAATGGAGCTCAGATTGCACTGTCACAGCCATCCAAGGACAATGATTTTTTATTTTCAGTGTGATATGTTATGACATCTCTCCAGGGGTATACTGAAGCCTGGAAGGACCTATGAGGTGCTTATCAATGCTGAAGCGGATGTAGGTGATGTGACAGAGGTGAAGTTTCGGTGGAACAACTACATCCTTAACCCCTTGAAACCCAAGTATGGTGCATCCAAGGTGGAGCTTCAGAGAGGAAAAGACAAGCAGATGTAAGTTTGTCTTTTTTGTAAACAGGTGGCACCTCTCACACTTTGTTAGATTCCAAAGAGCGAAGATCAGTCAAACCTACATAGTAATATAAGAAAATTGGTGAATATAAGGAGTTGTTTTGCTGGTAGACTAGGCTGTGTATAATATAATTTTTATTGTAATATATAGCTTTTAATTAGTTTCGCAAAACAATTTGGTAGAGTACATGTCTGATCTGTGATTCTTTAAACCTGATTACTGCAAGTCTGTCTTTATGCTACTGAAGCATGTCAGGTCCAAAAGAATTCCCAGGGTGCATTTAGGCTTTCAAGACCAGGTGACTTCCTTCTGAGAAAAAATAAGCAGTGGGATAATTGTGGGAATTAATTACAAGATTAAAATCACTTTTATTTACTGTTATTTATTTATAAAATGTTAAAAACTTTCAGTAAACAATTTATAGAATCAATACAAAATCATTTTTGTTATACTATTAATTATTATTAAAACTATTTGACTGGTGATGTGTTCATTTCTCACTCTTTGTAGCTTTTCACAGTAACCTCTGTTTCTCCCCTCCTATTTACTTGTAGGGTTGGGTTAAAATAATCAATTCATCGGATTCAAATCGGTCATCACATGAATAGCCCGATAGTGATTCATAAAATCTGAGATCAATCTTTCTCGATCCATTTCGGCGGTAGTAAATGGGCCCGGTGTTAAATTATTAATGACCATAGTATTAAGAAGCTCTGACTTCACCGGTTCTTTAATCTCTAACTGTTACAGAGATCATTTAATATCATGCTGCAGCAGCCTCTCCTCCTGCTGTGTGTGCGTCAGGGCTGCTGTGCTACTTTTACGCACACACACAGACATAGAAACACAGATGCGGTGGTGAAGACACAGAAGTGAACTTGAATTGTCGACAACTACACTTGTTACTGTGAGTGTGATAAAACCTCCACGATGAAAACATCAGTACTTTCTCAATACACCTGTTCAGCAACATGTAGGTCTAAACATGTAGAAAAGCGATATTTCAGTCTGCTCTGTCCACAGTCTCTCATCCACCTAATAATATATTTTGCACAAGCACAAAGCCCTTTCCAGCTAATACCAAATTGTTATTAACAAGCTGAAACTACAGTTGTTTATGTCTAACAGTTTAGCTTAGTTTGCCTTGAATCTTTAAATGTACCAGCGGTAACGTGACCTGCAGTCAGTGATTCTCCTCAGCAGCAGAGGGAGGAGCAAAGAGGACAGCAGGACTGATACTGACTGATGTGTGTGTTCTTTATTCTTTCAAAACTTCACTCAATATTGTGATGTCAGAAATATGTATTTATAAGAACCCAATTTGATTCAATTCTGTATTGAATATATATATATATATATATATATATGTACATATATATATATGTAATGGCATGCCGTTCAGGAAATTACTATATATATATATAATATGAAGTTTGAATATATATGGAATGAATGAAAGTCTGAAAATATGGAATGAACCTCGAATATACTGAATGAAAGTCTGAATATATGGAATGAACCTCGAATATATATTGATAAATTACTATGTCTTCATTGCTTAAAATTGCCGCCACTATGTCTCTCGCCGACTCACTCATATTAGACTCACAAGTCAGTCTTTAGATGCTTTGCTTAACTAAAGACTGATGACTTTCTCCCTGATTTTGTGTTTAGATGGGCGGATACAATTTAAGCGTTTAAAAAAACTCCCTACATTGCAGAACCAATAGTAAATCTCCAGGGTGGTCCTTCGGTGGCTCGCTGAACTCTTGTGCTGGTAAACATAGTCCCACTAGAAACACCCGCTCGCAGAAAACGCCGTCAAAGTTAGTAGATGCGTTTGCGGCGGTGAAAAATGTGATTATATAATCACATTTTTCACATCACTGTATCACCGTTTAGACTAATCCGATGCTTGTAAAGTCTATAAACACAATGATTGAACAAACATTACTATTTCTTAGCCGTTAGCAGTGTCTGTAATAGGTAATAACTCATTAAACGGTCCGTGAAAAAAATATTTTTTCCAGTGGATATCTTAGTTACAACATGATTGAGCTAGCAAAGCAGTTTTGTGTTGCTATGTGTGGTATTTATTTAGTTTTAGGAAATCACGATTTCTAGAAAGTATCAGTGGCTGCAGCTGACAGGGACAGCAGCTAACAGCAGCAGCAAAGCTAACATCAGGACGTCATCTGTTAAAAGCCTCCCGTTGTCGGATACGACATGAAACTACTCCAGTTAGCTCAATCATGTTGTAACTAAGATATCCGCTGGAAAAAATATTTTCTTCATGGATGAGCACACGTTTGATAAAACGGAGTTTAATCTCTCGGCATCCATTTTCAAGCTCTCTCTGTGTTTGTTTCCTTGCGGACAAGAAAAGGGGAGCGCACATTTCCGAGAAGGCGTGTCCTTTTCAAAAATGCAAGAGGCGTTGCTTTGTTGCCGGCCGTTTTCGCCGGTGTGTTAAACACACTTTAGAAAGGGGTGTCCCCAGACTATCAGAAGGCAGAGATCTCTGATTTTCTGGTGGCGAGACTACACTCATATTCACTGTGTTCTTGCTGCAGCATCCAATACAAGCATACAGAGGAAACACAAGATGGCGCTAGTGCCTTAATGACGTCAGATTCCATATATTCTGACTTTCATTCAATATATTCAAGGTTCATTCCATATATTCAGACATTCATTCCCTATATTCAAGGTTCATTCCATATATTCAGACTTTCATTCAATATTAGGTTAGGTTTTATTGTCCCCGAGGGGAAATTCTTTTCCACAGCACTGTACTTGTTGGACTCAGCATCAGCACACCGACACCATCAGAACACATCACACTGCTGAGCAGTACACAAAAAGCAACGACATACAGCATATAAACATGACACAATCAACGGGGCCTGTTGTTCAGAGCAGCAATGGCTGCGGGAATCAGGCTTTTCCCGAAGCGAGCCCTTCTGCACCTCAGCGTTTTATACCTGCGTCCTGAGCAGCAGGGCAAGATATTTGAGGTTCATTCAATATATTCAGAATTTCAGTTCAACTACAAGAAAGCCTATGACTCAATACCACACAAATGGATAATGGAATGCTTGGAAATGTAGAACATCAACAGGACACAAAGAGCCTTCATCAAGAACTCAATGGGGCCAGCTCAAAGTCAATTGCATAAGTTAACATCAAGTGCAGCATCTACCAAGGTGATGCACTGTCTCCATTACTGTTCTGCATAGGCCTGAACCCCCTCAGCCAACTCATCTAAAAGAGTGGCTTTGGATATGGGTTCTGAAGTGGAGCAGCCTCCTCCACGTGGATGACATCAAGCTGCATGCTAGGAGTGAGTGAGACATCGGCTCACTGATCCTCCTCACCAGGATCTACAGTAATGACACCGGAATGTCATTCGGACTAGATACAGTAAGTGTGGTCTGATGGTGTCATAGAGAGGGACGATGATCAGAACCGAGGGGGCTGAATTACCATAAGGAAGCATTGCATATATACTTATATATATGTATAAAACTCACCCTCTCACCGTCTTAGGGTGGTATCTGTATCATCCTCAAGCTCGGGTCCTCTACCAGACGCCTGGCCTGAGTTTGAGGGTTCTTCGCAGTATCTTAGCTGTTTCTAGGACTGCACACTTATGGACTGAGGCTTCAGATGTTGTTCCTGGAATCTGCCGGATCCACTCTCCCAGTCTGGGGGTCACTGCCCCAAGTGCCCCTACTACCACAGGGACCATGTCAACTTTGACCTTCCACATCTTTTCCAGCTGTTCTTTCAACTCTTGATACTTATCCACTTTTTCTTGTTCCTTCTTTCGGATGTTGCTGTCAGCTGGTATGGCCACATCTACCACTACTACCTATCGTCACTGTGGGGGAGCATGACGTGAGTCATATGCTGAGGACAGTAAACTCCAGAAAAGCAGGAGGACCTGACAGCGTCACTGGTGAAGGACTGTACAGATCAGCTCACAGGGGTCTTTACTAAAATATTCAACCTTTCCTTAGCACAGGCCACTGTTCCACCCTGCCTGAAGTCCTCAACCATCATCCCTGTCCCAAAAAAGCAGTCTAAATGACTTCCGGCCGGTGGCTCTCACTCCAGTCATTATGAAGTGTTTTCGAGAAACTAGTCAGAAATCACATCACTCAAGGACTTCAACCCACATTTGACCCCCACCAGTTTGCATACAGGAATAACAGATTGACAGACGATGTCATAGCCACAGCCCTCCACACAACACTGACCCACCTGGAATAGAAGGACAGTTATGCCAGGCTTCTTTTCATCGACTTTAGCTCGGCATTTAACACAATCATCCCTAACAGACTAGTAACAAAACGAAACAACCTTGGCCTCCCACACTCCATCTGCCTCTGGATCAAGGACTTCCTCAATGACTGCCCACAAAGTGTCAAAGTAGGGCCCCACCTTTCCCCAGCACTCAGCCTCAACACCGGCTCCCCATAGGGATGTTTGCTGAGCCCCCTACAGTACACTCTCTGCACATATAACTGCACCCCCGTGCACCCAAGTAGCTCCATCGTGAAGTTCGCGGATGACACGACAGTGGTCGGGCTCATCACAGGGGGAGATGAGATTGCATACAACTTGGTGCAATAATGTTAAACTGTGCAATATTTAACATGTAACAATAATTGATAATCGATAACATATTTTCTCTATTTTTTTATAATTATACAGCACTCTTGTTTCTGCACATACATTTGTATATATTCATTCATCATCGGTCTGTTCACTGTTCTACGAGTATTTCTCTTTTAACCTTGTACATAAGATTTTGTTGTACTTGCACAATGACAATAAAGATTCTGATTCTGACTCTCTTCTGGTTTTTGTCAACCACAGTGGTGTAGTGGTAATTGATGAGGTGGGTGTACTACTAGGTAGATAGGTAGGTTACTGATGAGGAAGTGGGCATACTCTCCTATATATTAAAATGGCTTTTTAGCTGATAGGTGGGTATACTGTAACTGGATAGAAAAAGAAGTATACCCTGTATACCTGAGTATACCCTCCACTACACCACTGGTTAACCACCACTATGTCCGACTGGTTAACCAGCAGCTGTTTAGCCCTGTTGTTCTCAACCACCTTTGGTGGTGTGTCCCATCGGGATTTGGGTACTTCGAGTCCATACTGGGTACAGATGTTCCTATACATACATACCATACATATACACACACACACACACACACACACACATATATATATCAATCAATCAATCAATCAATCAATCAATTTTATTTATAAAGCCCAATATCACAAATCACAATTTGCCTCACAGGGCTTTACAGCATACGACATCCCTCTGTCCTTAAGACCCTCACAGCGGATAAGGAAAAACTCCCCAAAAAAACCCCTTTAACGGGGGAAAAAAAACGGTAGAAACCTCAGGAAGAGCAACTGAGGAGGGATCCCTCTTCCAGGACGGACAGACGTGCAATAGATGTCGTACAGAACAGATCAACATGATAAATTAACAGTAATCCATATGACACAGGGAGAGAGAGAGAGAGAGAGAGAGAGAGAGAGAGAGCGAGAGAGAGATATGCAGGTAATGACAGTATCTTACAACAACATTAATGGAAGTAATAATATTATAGTTATAGTTCTGGTTACTGCGGTACAATATGTTGAAAGTATGTATTAATACCTGGCAGTATACATGTGTGACAATAATCATATGTGTATAATAACAGAAGAAGTATGACTAATGACTAATGATGGCAGCAGCAGCAGGAGGCATCTGGCGGGACCACGGCAGCAGCACCACACACGTCACGCTGTCCAGGCACCGCTGTGATATGAGTTAATCTGAGAGACAGTGGAGCACAAAGGCTCCGGAGAAGAAGCCGAGTTAGTGACATCCAGAATGGCCGGGTTAGCTAGATGCAGTAATAGGATACGAGAGAGAGAGAGAGAGAGAGAGAGAAGGAGAGAAGGGGCCCGGTGTATTATAGAGGGGTCCTCCGGCAGACTAGGCCTAAGTCAGCCTAACTAAGGGCTGGTACAGGACAAGCCTGAGCCAGCCCTAACTATAAGCTTTATCAAAGAGGAAAGTCTTAAGTCTAGTCTTAAATGTGGAGACGGTGTCTGCCTCCCGGACCGTAACAGGAAGATGATTCCACAGGAGAGGAGCCTGATAGCTAAAGGCTCTGGCTCCTGATCTACTTTTGGAGACTTTAGGGACCACGAGTAACCCTGCGTTCTCAGAGCGCAGTGTTCTGGTGGGATAATATGGCACTATGAGCTCTCTAAGATATGATGGAGCTTGACCATTTAGAGCTTTATAAGTTAACAGTAGGATTTTAAATTCAATTCTGGATTTTACAGGGAGCCAGTGCAGAGAAGCTAAAACAGGAGAGATATGATTGCGCTTAGTTCCTGTTAGTACACGTGCTGCTGCATTCTGAATTAGCTGGAGAGTTTTTAAGGACTTACTAGAGCTACCTGATAACAGAGAGTTACAGTAATCCAGCCTTGAGGTAACAAAAGCGTGGACCAATTTTTCTGCATCTTTTCGGGTCAGGATAGGCCTAATTTTCGCAATATTACGCAGATGAAAAAATGCAGTCCGTGAGGTTTGCTTTAAATAAGAATTAAAAGACAAATCTTGATCAAATGTTACTCTGAGGTTTCTTACGGTAGTGGCAGGGGCCAGAGTCTCTGAGTTGTTTGGGGCCAAGAACAATAACTTCAGTTTTGTCTGAATTTAACATCAGGAAATTGGTGCTCATCCAAGTTTTTATGTCTTTAAGGCAATTATGGAGTTTAGTTAATTGATTGCTTTCTTCTGGCTTCATCGATAAATACAACTGTGTATCATCCGCATAACAATGGAAATTTATAGAGTGATTTCTAATGATGTTACCTAAAGGAAGCATATACAGAGTAAACAGGATTGGTCCGAGCACAGAACCTTGCGGAACTCCAAAACAAACTTTAGTACGTAAGGATGGTTCATTGCGAACGTCAACAAATTGAAAACGATCAGATAAATAAGATTTAAACCAGCTTAGTGCTGAACCTTTTAAGCCAATTAAGTGATCCAGTCTCTGCAGCAGAATTTGATGGTCAATTGTGTCAAACGCCGCACTAAGATCTAATAAAACAAGTACAGAGACGAGTCCTTTGTCTGAAGCAATCAGAAGGTCATTTGTAATTTTAACTAGAGCTGTCTCAGTGCTATGATGCACTGTAAATCCTGACTGAAATTCCTCAAATAAATTATTATCCTGGAGAAAATCACACAGCTGGTCTGCGACTACTTTCTCAAGGATCTTTGACATAAAGGGAAGATTAGATATTGGTCTATAGTTGGCTAACACCTCTGGATCCAGGGAGGGCTTTTATATGTATATATATATATATATACATACAATTATACATACATACACAAATACTTTGGGGTCCCGCAGGAGAATGGGAACCATGAGGAGGCTGCAAGGAAGTCAGCCGCAGCCAAATACCTACACAGAGTAAGGAAAGAACAAGGTCCTAGCCATCAACAAGTACACCCTGACAGTCATCAGATACCCAGCTGGTATAATAAGCTGGCCAAAAGGAGAGATAGAGGCCACTGATACTAAGACAAGGAAAATTTCACAGTGCATGGAGGGTTTCATCCTAAGTCCAGCACCCCGAGACTGTACACAAAGCGTTGTGAGGGGGGCCGAGGACTGGTGAGCATCAGAGCCACTGTCCAGGATTAAACAACCATAATCCAGGAATACACAACGAAGAGTGCCCCCAAAGATGAGCTGCTAAGTGAATACCTCAGGCAGCAGAAAACCAAGAATGCAGAAGAGGAGGATAAACCATCATGGGAGGACAAGCCCCTGCATGCGATGTACCACCAACAGATTGAAGAAGTGGCCGACATCAACAAATCCTACCAGTGGCTGGAAAAGGCTGGACTGAAAGAATGAATAAATGAATAATCTTTATTTTGGTTAGATACATCTGGAAAAACAAAAATTATTTCACACAAATTTTCTCACAGTCTGTAACCGAAAGAGGAATAATCTGAAGCCCCAGACTTATTTTTGCTTATCCTATATAAACCAAAGGAAAACCCAGGATATCAACAATACCAAAGAAAGAAAATACATAAATTAATAATTCAATACATTATCCTCTAAATTATAATCCTCAACTTGTTTACATCTCGATCATTTTACATTATAATCCATAATCATTTTACATTTTAAGGCTTTTTTTTTTTAAAGCAACAGAGAGCTACACAGTTTCAAATCAGCACTGAGTTCATTCCATAACTTGACTCCCAAAACTGAAACAAGTCTGTATTTTACATTAGTTCTCACTTTACATGTTTCATAAATAAATAACCCTCTTAAATTATAATTTCCTTCTCTTAATCTATAGTAAAAAAAAATAAAAATCATCATTTAGTCATTTTTCAGGTTATAAAGTAAATCTGAATAAATCCGACTTCTATTTATTTTCTTTTTAAAGATATTTTAGGGCATTTTTTGCCTTTAATCGACAGGACAGTTAAGCGTGAAGGGGGGAGAGAGAGAGGGAGAGACATGCAGCAAAGGGCCATAGGCTGAACTCGAACCCGGGCCGCTGCAGCAACAGCCTTGTACATGGGGCGCCTGCTCTACCACTAAGCCACTGACGCCCCCGCACTTTTATTTTTAAAGAATGTTTCAGACTATTCAGATTTGCGCACAGAAGTTCCAATAGTTTCTCAATTTAAGTACCTTGGTATTGATATTTTCTCTACTCTTGATAAAATTGTTAATAAGAATTACAAATGATTAACTGACTTTGTCAAAGGATCTGGAGAGATGGTTCAATCATAAATTATTGTCATTATGTAGTCGAATATCGGTTGTTAAAATGATGGTCTTACCTAAGATCAACTTTTGATCTAGTATGTTGCCTTTACCTTCACCTGCTTGCTATTGGGACAAGATTCAGAGCCTTGTATGAAAATTTCTCTGGACAGGAGAATGACCAAGACTTAAAAACATACTTCAACAGGGCAAACATTTAGGGGAATTTGGATTGCCCAATTTTAATTTATATTATTTGTTATTTATGCTCAGTCCGCTTAGAAATTGGTTTCCTCAAGATTTGAACACTTCTTGTCTCCAGACTGAATGTAGTATTGTTTTCCCTTACAAATTGGATGAATTAATTTTTTGTGGTTTACCTCCCAGATATTGCCAATCAAAATTTGGCCCTATAATTGCTCAGTCCATACAGATTTGGCAACAAGTGGAGCAGCTAGGCAAATAGGAGATGCAGTGACACACTCAGACACCAATATTTCGAAATAATTTATTCTGCTTGGAGAGGAAACCGATTATTTACCCTCCATGGTCTAATTCTGGTATCTTCACTTTCTCTCATGTTATAGATGGTAAAGGCCTAAGATCATATGAGGATCTTAAGAGCACATATAATTTACCAAGAACCTCTTTTTATTTTTACTTACAACTGAGAAATGCTATTATAGCTTATGGAGTTCCATGTAATACTTCTCTTCCTGAACATCCGCTTCTTAAGCTTCTATGTATTAAATTTAAATCAGGTTTGGTATCCACTCTATATCAAAAGCTGCAAGAAGCTACAAGTTATACACTGGGGGAGACAAAAGTATGGAATGTTGACTTGAAGGAGTGGGAGCAACTTGAGTTTTCTCAGGGAAGGCTGTTGTTTTTAGGTTTGACAGCAGCAAAGAAAATGCTAATACAGAGGTGGAAACCCCCACATGCACTCAATATCTCCCAGTGGACTGCCCTATTGCATGATATTCTTACTTTAGAACTCTCTATTGCTCGATCAAATTGGGATATAGCAGATAATATTGAGGTCCTGTCTAGGGCAATGGAGAAGGTTAAACGTAAGTTAAATAGGTGCAATTGGTTGGCCAATAAGGTTTAGTTCCCTATATGTGTATGTAGATATAAATGTTTATGTAATTCGTTGTAGACGGGTTCATGCAAACAGATGTGTTTATATATATTCAGTATGCAGGTTTGTGTGGTATACACTTATTTGGAAGAATACTACAAGCAGTATGAACTGATTGGATCATCTTTTTACTCATTATCATGATCACTATTTTATTTATTTATTTATTTCCTTTTTTACTGTTAGTCATCAAATGCCAGTAATATTTCATTGTTACGTTAAAAGGAGAGGGGGGATACAATTTACTTGTACTAATTAATTAAATTAACTAAATTATTTACTTATTTATTTTCTCCTTTAAGCCCAGATATGGCAGGTCTTCTGAAACCAGCAAGGGTAGGGGAAGGGAGTAAGCCAGAGGGGAAGGGGATAATAGTCCAGGACTTTATTTTTTCTTTTTCTTACACTGCCAGCAACAATGTTAATGAGATGTATGGTTGCATATGAATGTGAGATATGTGGCTGTGTATATGATTTAGTGTTGGTATATTGTTAAAAAAGAAAAACAAAATAAAAAGTTGATCACAAAAAAAAAATCTAAAGAAATTTTGAATACAGTCAGGAAGGATTCTATTTACAACTCAAAAAAGTATGTCCAATGTTTTAAATACACAATGTCTGAGGGCACTACTGTAGAAATGATTATGTGCGCAACTTCCTGTGAGATAGCCAAAGTAGCAGTAAGTTAGTTAGCCCCATAGACTGTCTGTGGTGTTGTGGTGTCTTTGCAGAGCTCTGGTACCTAATGGCTGACAGCACCCCAGACTAACATCCAAGAACACAAAATTGAAACCACAAAATATCTCCAACATGCTCATCCGTAGTGATCCAAGTGTCCTGAAGCCCCGACATAAAAAGTTGAACTCAGGCTACTGGATGAAGCAGCCGCCGCAGCTCATGAGCCAAACCCTCAGCCAGCCGCAGAATACCGGAGTCGAGCACTGGACACCTGGCGGTGTAGTTGTTACAAATGCAAAGCAATGCCAACGGATGAGGAAAGTCTTTGCTGCTCAGTCTGGAAAATGGCGATGCCTGCACTTGAGAATCTGAACTGACGAGACTGCTGCTCTTCAGAGACCGTGCATCACCGATCACCCTGAGCGCGCACACTTAAGCGCGGAGCACAGAGAAGCAGTCAGAGCTGTAGCTGTAGCCACAGTGAGGCTAGAAGCAGAGTTCATTTGACGTTTTTCAAAACAAATTTTTATGTCGGGGCTTCAGGACACTTGGATCACTACGGATGAGCATGTTGGAGATATTTTGTGGTTTCAATTTTGTGTTCTTGGACATTAGTCTGGGGCACCGTCAGCCATTAGGTGTGCTAGCCACTCCCCCCTGCCAATCTCCGCAAGCGATGTGAGGATTCTAAATCTTCACCAGAGCCTTTCTCGGCATGAGGGTGAGTAGATAATGGCTGAATTTTCATTTTTGGGTGCACTATCCCTTTAAGCTAGGTCCAGCCATGTTAAAATTAACAGTATTTTAATGGAGTAAGGCAAGCTATTTGCTAGCGTGCTAGGTTCAAAAGGAAAAAAAAACAATGCTTTGAGATGGCTGTCAGAGATGGCAGAGGTATGATCACATAATCCCGCTTGAGCTATAAAAGGTGATGCGTTCCATGTTTAATTTCCCAATTGCTCTTGGAAAGAAGAATAGAGTACTGTAAGTCGGGCACATAATTTGGGGACTAGGAATAAATAATGGTAAATGGACTTGCATTTGTATAGCACCTTTCTAGTTATCCAAACACTCAAAGCACTTTTTTACAGTACGAATCACATTCACCCATTCACATACACATTCATACACTGGTGGCCGAGGCTACCATACAAGGTGCCACCTGCTTTTTAACATACATCGGGAGCAATTTGGGGTTCAGTATCTTGCTCAAGGATACTTCGACATGTAGACTGGAGGAGTGGATCGATCCGCTGATCTTCCAATCGGCGAATGACCCGCTCCACCTCTGAGCCACAGGTGAATAAGGTGGATAAACAACTGATTCCTGAACCAGCTTTATGTGTTATTCTGAGGGCTCTTTTCTAAAGTTTAATTATGGAATCTACATTTTTTTGTAAGCATTTCCCCCACATTTCAGTGCAATAGGACATGTATGGCATTACAAGTGAACAATACAATATATATACAAACATTTCTTATTTAATAACTCCCTTGTCCTGTGTGGCTTCCAACATAGTTTATGATCTACAATCACTCCCAAAAAAAATATTTCATGATAGAGTTAAATTTCAACACCATTTAAGTTCAGTTTTGTTTCACAATTAGCCCTAATGCCACCGAACACCATACATTTTGTTTTATTTTCATTTAGTGATAACTTATTGACAGCTTTCTACTGTTTTTAATAACTCTTTCATGTCATCTCTTGAACAAAATAAATTTGTATCATCAGCAAATGTTAAAATTTCAACATATTAGATACCTTACAAATATCATTTAAATAAGTATAAATAACTTAGGTCCCAATACCAACCATTGTGGAACACCACAGGTAACTCTTCTAAGATGTGATTTAGTATTATTAATTTTTACAAACTGATACCTGTTATTTAAATAACTACTTAACCAAAGATGTGTAGCACCTCTTATACCATAGCGTTCACATTTCTGAAGAAGGAGGGAATGATCATTTGTGTCAAACCCTTTACATAAATCAATAAATACACCTACAGTGTGCTGTTCTACTACTGTTGCTATATTTTCTACAAAGTCCATCACTGCTAAAAATGTAGAACGATTACTCCTAAACCTAAACTGATAGTCACTCAGTAACTCATATTTCTCAACAAAGTTGTTCACTCTGTTTACAAATTATTCTTCAAGTATTTTAGAAAATTGAGGTTGCAGTGACACCGTTCTATAATTTGATACCACATGCTTGTCACTATTTTTATAGATTGGAACCACTTTGGCAATTTTCATTTTATCAGGAAAAGTACCTGTGAGAAAGGATTTATTACATATTTATTACATGGCTCTATTAAATGCTGTATTCTGATTGGTCAGTAGCGGCATTCTGCGGTCTGATATTACTGTGTAATGACCGCTGCTAGTAGCAACGGTCAGAGCCGTAATTGCCTATGGTGATTTTTTTTTCTTAAGTCCCGAGCTCATGGAACACCCTCCAACACACTCAGAGGTTGGAAACACTTCCTACTCTTGCAGAGTTTAAGACTTTAATTTCTGAACATTGTTTTTCTAATTGTATTTGCTTTAGATGATTTTTTATTCTTTCTTCTTTTTCTTCATTGTTCTCTTTCGTATTACATGTATGTGTTATTTTGTTTTAATGTGCTGGTAAACTCGATGGCATTGAAAATGAGGGTAACCTCAATGTCCATTCGAGAATAAATAAAGGTGAGAGATTTCAGAATTGAACTTGTCTTCAGAAAAATACTCACAAGTCATGCTAATGTTCTGGTGGGTCTCCAGGTCAATGTTATTTTCTAACTTATAATGTTTGTTATCTTGAAAGTTAAAAGGCTTGAAATCAGTATATTCATACATTCTCGTATACCAGATTTATCACTCACAAACAATATTTTACCTCATATATCACAACACACAACAAAAGGTAGCATGACCCTTTCCCACTAATCCACTCCATCTCTCTACCATTATATTCATCAATATTATTTACTAGTCCATACCCATTGAGTGCACAGTTGCCCACGTACAGTTTCACGAGGTGTGTGTTTGGGATACAGGTCATAGGAAATTGCAGATTAAATAGTCAATTGAACCCATTAAGAAGAGCAATGTATTCAGACAGAGTTTTTGTGAATTTGATAGTATGATTGCTTTATTTACAGTGCAGTAGTACCATTGCCAATAGTGGGATAGTTAGTGGGCTAAAACTGTACATTAGTAGTTGAGGTAGCACGTTGAAAGGCAGATAGTTAAAGTGTTTATATGTTGTACTGACTTAAAAGTGGGGCGCACTGGTAGTTCACATGGGAAACATAGATTGACCACGTCAGTGAGTAGAAAAACATGGGACAGAATGACTGACTGACTGACAGAATGACACTCTGACAGTTTCCATGCTTATGTACAGCATACCATACCGTGACTTAGTCATACCAAAAATTAGAAAAAACCCCAAAACATTTGGCCACAGGTGGAGCCACAGCAATTGGTCTCATTTTAGCCATTTTTAAGCATTTTTCTGTTGTTATAGCATCACCCAGTTGCCAGTTAGAGTTAAATTTCTCCAGTCACCTTGCGGCGTCCTGTTCTACATATCTACCAAGTTTAGTAAAAATCGATAGGGCGGTTAGGCCTAGATAAGAAATTAGCTCTCTAGCGCCCCCGTTTTGTTTGATCGGGTCAATAATGGAGGGGTCCCCTCAGATTATGTGTGGTCATATGCCTACAAAGTTGTGTGGTGATCGGTGAAACCCTTGAGATGTTATACACCTTTATGTGATGAGCCACGCCCTCTGCAATATTCATTGCCTTATAGAAGCTCAGTTTTAGTAAGTTTTCCAACTTTTGCCAAGAGGGAACTTTAGATATTGGTCCCTAGATTATGTTCACAGAGTTTCATGCAGATCGATCAAACTTCCTAGTGTGGGGAAACTTAGGCGAAGTAATATAGAGAAGATTGTCGACAACGCCACCTGGGGGAGGTTCAACCCCCAGAAATTACTGAACTTAACCCCTCCAAGGGACACAAGAATAAGGCACTCAGGTTCAACTAAACACTGGCAGAGACGAGAATCCACAAAGGTACAAAACTTTATTTTTAACAATACTAATGACAAGTTCCCAATACTAAAAGAGCAATGACCAGAAATTTACTGTGTGTGTGGGGGAGAGCCTACGGAGCGAGGCTGGGGGCTTACCGCGGAGGACGGACCAACAAAGGAGTGGGGACGGGTCCAAAAAAAAAAAGAGGAACACAACACACCACATGTAAAGACAAAATAAACCAAACAAAACCAAAGCACGGCAAAAAGGGGTGAGTGAGGGAGGACACCACCACCAAGAGGTCCGCCTGCCACCGGCTTGCACCCCGCTGCTCCTGGCAACAGAGAAACACACAGTTAGTTCAAGTCAACAGTCTCACACACACTCCATAAAACACGCTCACACAAGACACACACCCCAATTTACCCAAACAATATACCCCAGAAACTAAACAATAATAACCAAAATTACAAAAGAAAATAGGCTAATAACAATCGTCTAATTGAATCAATAAACAAAGAGTCTAATATAAATTACCCAAGAGTTGGAAGACATGCATATGAGTAGCTTATAAGTTGACCAACCCCCCAGAAAACAAACAAACCTCAAAACAAAATGGGAGAAAGGAATAAAGAATCAAAAGAAGACATAATACTGCTTACTGTAAATTAAATCAAATAAACAAAACCGCACAGGGTATAAATGAAACCACTAGAATGTGGCTACCAAATATAGCCCACTTGTCAATGAGAGGAGAAAAAAAAAACAACACCAGGTAATATTGTAAATGGGAAGTTCTGAAAAGTCTGGTGCAATCAGAACCATTCAGTCATAAATGACTTGGAATAGACACACTCTGCACTCAACGAAATCCAAAAGTCACTGGAGACAGAATAGCAGCAAGCGCCAGGAGGTGGAGGCTGATGGCTTGTAAAAAATACAGGAGGCACTACACCATGGCGCACAGCCTGGCCTTTAAGGGCCTGCAATGTAAATACCATAAAAAAACAAACATTACTCATTTGAAATTACGCTGAAATCAATAGTAATATGAACTCAAATATACATACCACCGGGCAGAGGGCGGTTTCCAACAGTGGAGCGGAGAGGAGGGGAGGACACTGCAGAGCGGGGAGCTCAATCTGCCACACTAGGAAGAGATCGATTTTAAGTATTTTTCAAAAAATTGAAAATGACGGAAAATCTTTATAACCGGAAGTTATGGGTTCTTGAGGCAATTTTGTTCCTCATGAGGAGAGGCATCTCTGTGCAAAGTGCCATGTCTCTACGACATACAGGGCATGAGATATGCCCATTCAAAGTTTGCAATTTCCATCGGTTGCTATAGCACCCCCCTTTGGCCAATTGATGTAGTATTGCTTCATTCGCATTCTCCCATTACCCTCTACCACTGTGCCAAATTTCATGTGGATTGACCAAGTCAGTGAAGAGAAAAACATGGAACAGACACACCCACACATTATCCTACTATCCTACTATTAAATGGAGAAACCTCTGTCCCTCCGTCCTTCCTTCTGTCATCATCTGTTTTCCTCCTCACTGCTTTGACCTATTTCTCTGAACTTGCACATACGCTTTCATCTTGGTCATGTGCAGACAGCCACTATGCCGTTTTTGCATTTTTCCCACATTTCTATATTTCTATATTTTATAATCTCGTTTCCACTACCCATTCATACTGTGAGCACTATTAGCAGCGTGAGCTGCGCATGCGTGGAGACCACTTGGGTTATGCAATTTCAAGCGCCAAGGGTACATCCCAAGTCTCTTAATTTTATACTGCTAACTCCTAACTCCTTACTTGAACCTGAAGTCATTCGATGTCCGCCATCTTTAAGGCCGTCTCATGTCTCTTATTCCTGCCAGTATGGAGTTAGCATTAGGAGTTAGGAGGGATCTGTTAGGTGTGATGAGTAAGGTAACACAAGAGGTTCCTAACAGGAACTGGCTGATAATATAAACTGTCTGCAACATTTGTCCTGCATTGTTCAAAAGCCTACTCAATTTACGAATGCTGCTAAGCTAAAAGCTAATGATTAAGCTCAGAGTTTAGTGATAGTCAGAGAGGACAGGAGAGAAAGAAGAGGGAGAGAACAGGACAAGAGCAGTCAGTGGCGGAGCGGCTCATAGCTAATGGGTACCTGTCTGTAGGCTCTCCACCTGTCAGTGAGACAAACATGAAAGACGTGCAGTTTAACCGACGAGGAGCGGCCATTATGCGCAACTATTACGCACGGTTGTGAGGTGCGCAGCGGCAGATCTCACAGCACACTGTTTATAAACCAGTTTAATTGCAGGAAATGTTTAGTTGTTAAGTCATTTCTCATGAGTATAGACATTCACTCTGCCTGTTGGAGAGATAGAGAGAAGATTAAAGCATCAAATTGCGGTAAAAGATGCTGTATAAATTCCCCCCCTGGAATTATTCTCTAAAATTTTACTGTTTATTGTCCCGCCCAACTATGAAATGGGATTTTCGCCCCTGCATACACCTACACAACATGGCAATTGGTTAGCTTGTCATTGTGACATCAGTGTGCACATTTTAGCAGTGTAAATGTAATTAAGTAATTAATAAGCCTACCTTTATCGCCACAGCTGAGATGATGTCTGTTTGAGGTGGATACATATATTAATGCGTGTGCACTAGGGCATTAACAGAAAAGTCGATTTGTCGACGTGTCGACGTCAGTGGCACAAGTCGACACCCCCTGGGAGGAGTCGACAAGTCGTGTGTTTTTTCCCTCTCTCTCTGTGTGTGTGCTTGTGTACGGAATGCAATCGCTGCCTCTGATTGGCTTACTTGATACTTTATCCTTGACTAAGTGAACATACTTGGGCGTACTATAAGCGGAGCAGACTCCAGTCATTCGGGCTTTCATCGTCAAGCGCACTTCCGCGTTGTAGTTTCCTGTAAAAATGTCTGTGAAAAATCCCCGCAATGTGAAAAATACATGCCGAGCAGTCACTGGTGCGCGGAGCGGAGTCCGCGCGGTCGTAAAATCTGAGCTTTGCGTGCACAGGGCTTGCAGACGTCCGCTTTGAGTTCGCGCGGACCTCCGCAGAGTCTGTTGCGCGTACGTTCCGCCCGAGTATGTTCGGGCCTTGACAGATACACATTACAGGTGTGGAGATACTTCACTTTCCTCCGCCGTGTCAATGTGATTATGTCATCAAATGACTTGTCGACTCGACTTTGACTTTATTGACAAGTCGACCTGACAAAAATCAAAGTCGTTAATGCCCTAGCGTGCACAGTGTAACTCTGCTGCTCGGCTACAGCTGATGTCCGTTTGAGGTGGATACATATATCAACGTGTGTGCGCAGTAACTCATGGGATGTATGCATCGACTTTGTAAAACAATATACTAATAATAGTGTAATTTTTGGAAAAAGCACCTTCTGCCTATGCCAAACCTCAATACCTATGTGCAGTTTCACATAGATTGACCACATCAGTGAGTAGAAAAATGTGGAACAGTCACACCCACACACCCACAGACAGACAGACAGAGTTTTTGTCATTAGATATTGTAATGAACCTTGTAAACAGGGCAGATGAATGCTGCCACCACCTAGAATTTACCAGTAAGTCAGAGGATTCAAACAAATCCACACAGGAAACAGGAAGCAACAATGATATAAAAATATATGCTTTATTTATTTCTTTTAAAATGGACAATAATTTAAGGTGCAGGAACACAGCAGCTATAGGACACAGACAGAGAGTTAGATGAACGGCCAGAAAGGGGAGTAGGCCAACCAAACATCCAGAGCCTTATCAAATACCATAGAGGGCTAGATAGGAAATGGACTAGCTTAAACACACTGCTCTCTATATAAATCACAGCATGCCACTGCAGACTTTAGTTGAACAGCACACTCCTGCATGCTTGGATTAAACAGCACACCACTGCAAACTTTAATTTATGTTTCCCACACTGCACTCCCAGCCTGTGAGCTACTGCATACTGGACCCCCCGCAAGGCTACTATCCACCCCTCCCTGCTACTAAGCCTGCTGGCTCCTTGCACAATTTGAAATGAATTAATAACACAGATAAACTAACATAACCTAACACATAAGACAAAACTACAATAATAAGACAGACGTGAAATAGAGAGTAGGTCATACTCAACTCGCCCGTTGGCGAGGACCCCCGACCCCCCCCCGGGTCTTTGCTTGATGTGCTGCCCGACTCCAAACAGGTATCAGCTCTGGAGCCAACAACAGCAGCACTGAGGGTGAAGAGCTACTGGGCAGACGGCTGTGAAAAGTGGCAACCGGCGACCCCACTAATGCCCTGGCCCTGGCTACCTAAAGGAGGCAACTAGCCTCTCCTCCTCACTCAGGACAGGCTCCCCTACCTTACCTTCTTCACACCAGCAGCCCGAACCAGCTGCGAGCGCCCCTCCCCAGCCTAAAGGGGTACCAGCCACCAAACAGGAAAACAGTTACAGCCAAGAGCCCGATCACAAGCCATGTTTCCATCAGCCTGTTTAGATGCGCATCTAGAAATATGATAAAATTATGATGGAAACGCCAAAATTCGAATTAAATTCCCCTGATTTGCACAAACTAAAATATGCTCGCTTTAGCTGGGTTTTGGTTGATTCGAAAAAATACTGATTCGCAAAATGCAGGGGTGGAAATCCCAGGGGGGACGGGGGGACATGACTCCCCCTTCAGTAAAGCTGTACCCCCCTAGAATCATTTGAGACACAATTAATAATTTTTGAACAATGCAGTAGTATTTATTGAAAGCACAATGTAAGTGGTGCTCATTATAATCGCGCAATAATGTGCTATTTAAATCTTAAAAGATTTAGTCCTCCCCTCCCATTCCTAGTAGTGGTATATCCCACACTCTTTCCAACGGGCGGGGCTGCTTGGCAGCAGTAGCAGCGTGTGGCTGGAACCGCTGCCCACATCGCGCATCGCAGGGTAAGATGTTCACTCACACAAACACAGTTTAACTTAGGCTACACATGTTACAACACATCCCATTTACTGTTACAACAAGCCTCAGGTCCAGGCTGATAATATAAACTGTCTGCAACATTTCTCCTGCATTGTTCAAAAGCCTACTCAATTACGAGTGCTGCTAAGCTAAAAGCTAATGATTAAGCTCAGAGTTTAGTAATAGAGAGGACAGGAGAGAAAGAAGAGGGAGAGGACAGGACAAGAGCAGTCAGTGGCGGAGCAATGGGTACCTGTCTGTAGGCTCTCCACCTGTCAGTGAGACAAACATGAAAGACGTGCAGATGAGGAGCGGTCATTACGCGCGACTATTACGCACGGTTGTGATGGAGCGTAGCTAATGGGTACCTGTCTGTAGGCTCTCCTCCTGTTAGTGAGACAAACATGAAAGACGTGCAGACGAGGAGCGGTCATTACGCGCAACTATTACGCACGGTTGTGAGGTGCGCAGCGGCAGATCTCACAGCACACTGTTTATAAACCAGTTTGCCAGTTTAATTGCAGGAAATGTTTAGTTTTAGTTTTAGTTTAGTTAGTATAGACATTCACTCTGCCTGTTGGAGAGATAGAAGATCAAAGCGTCAAATTGCGGTAAAAGATGCTGTATAAAAGACAGGCTACAACTTTTTTCCTTGTCCCCCCCGGAATTATTCTCGAAAATTTTACTGTTTATTGTCCCCCCCCAACTATGAAATGGGATTTTCGCCCCTGGGGGATGGAAACAGTTATGTTTGAATTAAGTCTGACGTAGCACACCTATCTCCATGGTGACATCCACACTCCGAGTCGGGAAGGCGGTAATGTATTTACAAGCTGGTTGCCGACCGCCAGAAAATGTAGAAGAAGTAGAATGTGAGACTTGTTTTGTTTCCGGTTCTGCGGAAAACTCGCACGAGTTTGTAGTTTTCACCAAAGTCCGTTCATTTAATGGAAACACACGGGATTCGTATTTCTTTTAATGTGCATTTCCCAGTGATTCAAATCACTTTTGGATGGAAACATAGCTATTGTCTTTAATTAGTCTCTGTCTTGCAGGGAGACAGCTCTGCCTTCTGTCTAACTACAATATTGATCCAGGTCTGTAATATTTCTGATGGCTATTACTTTAGCCTGTTCTGGTGTACCTGTCAGTCTTACCAATTCTTTGCAGATCCTTGTCCAGGTGTCCTGAATTTGCTGTTTCTTCTTCAGGATTCTTTCTTGTCGTGCAATTTCAGCATTTCTCTCTCATTAACATATACACCTGTGCCCTTCAGGTTTTTCGCAAGCTTTAGCACTTCAATTTTATGTTTTCTACTCACAAATCGAATGATGATGTTTGGCCTATTGTTTTGTTTCTGGGGTATGGTGTGACAAGCAGCTATATTTTTACTATCCAAAAGAATGTCTTTATTGTTGAAGAAGTTAATGACTTGCTGCTCAAGTGAGTGCAGTTCACCTCTTGGTGCATCCTCACCCTCCTTGTCACCTGCTGTGATCCGTGCATAGGTGTGGTGGGTCGTCTCCAGTCCAGATATTACCAGGTCATCCATCCTTGTATACTGTTCCAGATCTTCCAGTCCTCTTCAATTTTCTTGTCTTTTTCTTTTATCACAGCCTTCAGTTGTCGCACTTCATCAATTAAATCCAGTAGGCCCATCTGTTTAGCCACCTTGCTCAGTTCCTCTTGTAAACATGTAGTTCAGAGATTTTTTAACCTCTTCCATTTCTTCTGCCAATTTCTTAGTTGCCATTGCTTTAGTTGTAGTAAGTGTGTCTGTATGTGCAACAGAAAAACAAATATCTTCAGAAATTCCAGGTAATCCAGTATTGCTGGTTGTCGAGCACATGGCATCAAAGTGCCCAAAACTTCAAAAATGGCAGAAAATAATCCTGCAAGTTCAAACTTAATGTTCATATAAAGTCAAAAAAGTTAACCTCCTGCTTAGATGTCAGGCTATTTCCATGATATTTGATGAATTGGAAGAGCAGGACAACACAATGCATCTAACCAGCCGTGCCAGCTCAGAAGCACTAATTATGGCAGCACAAGAACAGGCACTTACTACAAGTCTAATAAGAGGAAAACACTCAGAAAACAATCAAAATTTAGCATTATTGTTAAGTTTTTGAAACATTGTCCCAAAAAATATTGTGTGCAGTAAGAGCCCTTTGAAGTCTTTAATAATAATCTACAACAACCATGTCTGATTCTAAATGCTGCTGGAGTACGAGACACTTTGCGCTGTGCAGTACTTTGCTCTGTCACTGCCTCCACAGAGTCCGGCTTCAGCCCCACCGCAGAGCCTGCCTTTTTGATGATCTTATTCAGTCGGTGGATGTTCCTCTTGCTGGTACTGCTCCCCCAGCAGACCACAGCATAGAGGAGCACGCTGGCAACCACCGACTGATAAAACATCTGTAGTAGCTTTGTGCAGATGTTGAACAATGCCAGTCTCCTCAGAAAGTAAAGCCTGGCTTGCCCCTTCTTGTTCTGAGCCCAGTCCAATTTGTCCAGTTGGAGCCCCAGGTACTTATAAGATGTGAATGTCATCATAAGACCATAGCCAACATAAGTGTTGGGCAATATATCAATATAATATCAATAACATTATATAAGATATTGTCTTAAAATTTTGGATATTGTAATACTGTAAGTGTTTTCTTTTCCTGGTTTTATTTTTATGTATTACAGTAAAGTGATGTCATTTTCTGGACTATCAAGACTGTTCTAGCTGTTTTATTTTATACCCTTACCCATTCAGTCATTATATCCACATTACTACTGATTATTTTTGAAAAATCTCACTGTGTAAATATTTTGAAAGCACCAGTAGACAGCCCTACAATATCAATATCAAGGTATTTGGTCAAAAAATTGTAATATTTGATTTTTTCCATATTGCCCAGTCCAAGCCTACATTACATTTTAAATATATTTATATAGCTCTAATCTAAAAAAAACAGAGGGGTCAGCAACTGAAGATGGAAAAACTATACAGATCATAGGCAAAGAGATATAACTATACGCTCACAGTCTGATCCAGTAATATTGTGGCTGTTGATGTGCACTTGAAAGGTGTTGTGGTTACAGTAGATTTGAAATGTTTGTCTGTTTGGACCACTCAATAGCATCCAATGTCTTCATGTCAGCTACTTTAACAAATGTACATTTAAATATTGTCACCAAAATGCTGATCAAACATGTTCAGACGATATACTGTCTATTTAAAAAAGTCACTTTCAAACTACAGTCTGCAGCTGCACCACAACCCCAATTACTCAGAAATAATAACATATAATCTCCAATATTACAGGAATTATGTCCCATTAATGGGACCAATCACATCATGGAGAGACAGAATTATTTATTGATTGTCTAAAGCTTCATACATTTTTTTTTTTTACAATTTAAACTCAGCTTACAAATTATTTGCAAGAAACATTTAAGTGGAACTGATGGCTGTCTACAGTGTTGTGATGACAGAAGGACATGCAGAGCTTCTGAGCTGAGGGGGATGCTCAGTCATATTTGGATGTATGGGCAAAAACCATTGTTCAAAGAAATGACTGTTGGCACATAAAAGTGGTGACTTAAGATAGTCTGGAGTAACAAACTAATATCCATCCACGATTCTGCCCCACAGTATACCTCTGTTAATTTGATACGGCCTGAATCATGAGGCTTTGTTCAAGAGAGGAGACAGAGAGGGACTCAGGGTTTGTTAGGGGAGCAGGTTCAGTTCACAGAGTCAGTTTGAGTTACCTTTCTTTCTAGAGATGAAAACGCAGAGTTTCCCCTCTTCTCAGGGTTAAATAAGTCAGAGTTTGCACTAAACCTGCTTTCTGAGATAGGGCCTTGATGAAGAACGCTTGGCTTTGTATCTGTTGACAAAAAATTCTCTGAATGTGTTATAGACCAGCTTTAGCCACTAGAGGGCAGCAAGAGACTTCTTGATCTGCCCTCTACCCAGCTAAGGGGAAGCTGGTGGGTGGGGTTGGGGTGATGTGATAAAGTAGAGTACAGTCTGAAGTTTTCTCATTATAGTATTACTATAGTAATAGTACTTTCATATCATTACAATGCACCTGTCAACAGGAATATAAACATAGTGATGGGGATAGTTTTCTCATGTTGGATCAAAACTGGATGAAAACTGTATACAAACGACTGTAAATCGGATTTATTGATTATTTTTGGAATGATTTGTGTTATATATTTTGGCTTGTCAGCCTACAC